>NW_019154119.1:15024503-15175137 GCF_002288905.1 Enhydra lutris kenyoni
TCCCGCCTCCCCTCCCTTCCTCCCTTTCTATTTCTTTCTTCTTTTAGATTTATTTTTTTACTTTTTGAGAGAGAGAGAGATGTGTGTGTGTGTGAGGAGCAGAGGTAAAGGGAGAGAGAGAATCTTAAGCAAACTCCTCATTGAGGACAGAATCCATGTGGGGCTCGATCTCAGCATGCTGAGATCATGACCTGAGCCAAAACCAAGAGTTGGATGCTTAATTGACTGAGCCACCCGGGTGCCCTGCTATAGGATTTTGTAATGCTGTATTTATTTTATAAATCCAGCATGATTTTTCTCTTTAGTAATTGACTAAGTATAGATTTAAGTTTAACAAAGTAAATAATTAAAACTGTTAATTCTTTATATACAAATGTAGAAATTCTGAATTTTCCTCATCTGTTAAGATTTACTACCCATTTTGTCCCCTTTCACTAACCTCTGTTAATTGCATACATGTAGGAATTTTGTTTTCTTCCTTTGTTTTCATAGTATTTACCTACTTTTCCAATTCCTCAAGTTTAAGTGCTACCAGTAGAGGGTGGTTTTATTGAGTAGTTCCTTTTGTTGTTGTTAAAGTATAGTTGACTTACAGTGTTGTATTAGTTTCAGGTGTATGACATCTGAAACTGTTCAACAATCCATTCTATACATTATGCAATGCTCACCATGAGTGTAGTTACTCTCACTGAGCATAGTTATTACAGGATTAGTGACTATATTTTTCCTATGCTATACTTTTTATTCCTGTGACTTATTTTATAACTGGAAGTTTGTACCTCTTAATCCCTTTTGAGAGAGCTGTCTTAGAATGTATCTAAAAATACCTCTTATGTAGCTAAATTAATTAAACTGATTGAAATAAAATAAGTTCAGTTCCTCAGTTGCACTAACCTTATTTCAAGTGTTGGATAGTAATGTGGGATAGCACAGATAGAGAATATTTATTGAGTATATGAAATGCAACTAATCATATTGTGACCTGAGGAAAATACCCAGTGTGGTTTTTATTACTTTAGTTATGTCATTTAACTCATAAAAAATTTTTAAAAGATTTATTTATTTCGACAGTGTGCTCGAGAGAAAGCCTTAGTGGAGGGAGGGATGGAAGGGGGAATCTTCAAACAGATTCCCCGCTGAGCCTGATGCAGGGCTCCATTCTACAACCCATGAGATCGTGACCTGAACCGGGAAACCAGGAGTCAAACACCTAACCAGTTGAGCCACCCAGGTGCCCCAGTTATGTCATTTAATAATGTAATCACTGGTCTTAATTTCTAGCAGAGGTTGTTTAGAAAGGTGAAGTCTTTCATTTCTCTCAGTGTTTTCTTACCAGTCTACTTTTTTTTTTTAATTAAGATTTTTTTATTTATTAGAGAGAGAGAGAGAAGGAACACGGGACGGGCAGAGGGAGAGGGAGAAGCAGACTCCCTGCTGAGCAAGGAGCCCGATGCCAGGCTGTATCCCAGAACTCCAGGATCATGACCAGAGCTAAAGCAGATGCTTAACCAACTGAGCCCCCCAGCACCCTACCAATATACATTCTGATGAAACTTTTTTTGCTCTATTTTCAGGAAATTTTCAGAGGTCATTGTACAGTGTTATTTAGTTAATAGATAATAGGATTTGCCCCTTGTTTAAATGGCTTGCCAGAAAATGTTATGGATATCTTTGTTTATTACATTCCTGGTTATAATAGTAATATATGGTTACTATAGGAAATTGAAAAATGTAAAGAGTAAAAAATGAAAACTCATAACCACCCAAAGATAATTACTCCTACTGTTTTTTTTTTGCTATTTTCATAATTTTTCCTAATTTAAATTTTTCAAGTCATTGGTAGTGTACCTCATACTCAATTTTGTCTTGAATATGACAGCATAACATTTTCCTATGATATTGTTAACTTTTCCCTTAAATTTTTAAACAAATGTACCACAATATTGAATGAAATGGTTTCCATCATGATTTGCTTAACCATGCCCCTGTTGTTGGGCATTGTGTTCTGTGTAATAGTGTTCTCTGTTTTGTAGCACTGATTAAAGGGTATGTTCTGTAACTTCTGTAACTTGAATATAATTCTTAAATTTTTTTTACCCTTTATAGTATGTATTTTTAAGTTTATGTCTTCTACTAGAGTATAAGCTTCTGAGTTTAAGGACTATGTCTTGATTATCTTAGATTTTTTTTTTTGCAATGAGACAGGATATAAATAAAGTTATTTTAGTTCTATTTATATTCCCATTTTATAGCATTGTGCTTTGGCATATAGTTACATTTATGTTTAACAAATTATTTATTACTATTTTAAAAAATATTTGTTTATTTAAGTCATCTCTACACCCAGTGTGGGGCTTGAACTCCTGACCCTGAGATGAAGAGTCACGTGGTCTTCTGACTGAGCCAGCCAGGTCCCCCTGACAAATGGAATTTAGATAAGTGGCTTGTTCCTTTTCATAGATTTTGCCTGTAGATGAGAATATGCATGAAATTTTAATGAACGAATAATTCAGTTTTTTGGACACATTCCTTGCTTTAGGGACAATAGTCTCATTTGTAATTACATTTTCCCCCCTTTTTCAGCAGCTCTTTTCTTGGAAGAAAGTTTTTGGCTATGCTGTTTAAGGAGATGAATAATTTTTCAAAGAATTCATATTTAAGCATATTTGCCTAGCTTTATCACATGCCACGATATGGTTTAGCTATTTGAAGAACATCTTTAGTGGCAAACACAAAACACTGAATCATGGGTGCTGGGATACTGGCCAAATTTAATTCTGATCTAGCTCCCTAACTTTATAAGTTGATTTCAACAATGTTATAATAAAAGAAACCATGAAAAGCAAAACTAATGGTATGTATAGTATAGTTAATATTTTATTATCTAAACCTACTGGATTTGATGATATATCAAATTTCAAGGATATGAGACCTATTTTGTGCATGAATGATAGCATGCTATATGTTGAACATTATTTTGGTGCCAGCAGATGTAGTCCTTAACCATTCATGTGATATTTTAAATATCTTTAACAGTGCTCTGTTTCAGTGAATAATAGAAACTAAAAAGCCAGTATATGCAAAGTCTGAATCAATTCCTTTATAGTACCTGTATCCAAAACACATAGTCAAAATTGGTATAAAGGGAGCAGCAAATCCAAAGGCATTTGTGGTAATGTTTTTAATTGCTACACTGGACTATTTATGAGGAGAGCATCATTGTTATTCTGAAGTGCAAATTATTGACTGAATAGTTTTTTCAGTCCATTTTTAATGTCGTAATTTGTCTTAGTCTTTCAACAACATACCCTTTTCATAATTCTATTTTAATACATTCTACTTCATTCTTCTTAATAACTCTACAGTATTTATTCCATTGGATGTATTTAAAATTATCCAGTAACTGTAATTAAGGACTTTTGAGTCATTTTAATTACTTACATCTGGTTTTCAAAGGATATTCATACAATACGTATTTATGTATTTGTGCAGGTAGTAGGAAAAAGTTAGAATTTATTTTTGTTATTACCTTCATTTCAATTAGCATTACATATATTTACAATGAGAACAAAATACAAATTTTATGATTATATGAAAAACTTCCTTTAAAAGGTTGGTTAAGTAACTTAAGGAAAAAAAAAAGAGGTTATTTTCTCATGCACTAAAATGAACTCCAAATAGTCAAAGGGGACAAATGCAAAATGAAAAACCATAAACAATGGGACACTTGGCTGGTTCAGTTGAAAATATGCAACTCCTCATCTCCAGGTCATTCAAACCCCATGTTAGGGGTAAAGCTCACTTTACAAATAAAAAATAAAAATAAATAAGAAGAGTTGTTACCTTAAAAAGAAAAAATGTGATAAACAAAATGAAGCTGCACACATGCCCATTTGATCTAAACATAAGCAGCACAAAAGCATCTATAAAGAAAACAATCATAGTTTTTGTTTGCTGAAAGTGAACAAAATTAAAAGACAACGTTAAAAGATAACTGAGAAAAACCAAATGCCCAGAAGGTAGAAGATGCACTAATATTCTTTTTTTTTTTTTTAAAGATTTTATTTATTTATTTGGCAGAGAGAGATCACAAGTAAGCAGAGAGGCAGGCAGAGAGAGAGAGAGAGAGAGAAGGAAGCAGTCTCCCTGCAGAGCAGAGAGCCCGATGCAGGGCTCGATCCCAGGACCCTGAGATCATGACCTGAGCCGAAGGCAGAGGCTTAACCGCCTGAGCCACCCAGGCGCCCCTGCACTAATATTCTTAATTAAAGAACTTACCTTAAATATCAAAATGTTTTAAGGATTAAACTTAAAAATGTTTTAAGGATAAAAAAAATGTTTTAAGGATTTAGTTACTAAAGGGCATAGTTGTATCTAAACTGTCAATTGAATTTTTAAAGATTGTAGTAGACATACAGTGCTGTATTAGTTTCAGGTGTACAGCATAGTGATTTGACAACTTTACACAGTATACTATGCTCACTCTAAGTGTACCTACCATCTGTGATGACACAAGACTCTTACAGTACCGTTAGCTATATTCTCCATGCTGTACCTTTCATCCGTGTGAATTACTTATTCCATAACCTGAAGTGTATACTTCCCATTCCCCTTCACCTCTTCCTGTTGAATTCTTAATTTTTACTTATTTTGTTTTAAAGTTTTAGAATTTTCATTTGATTATTTGATAAAATTTCAGGTTCTCTGCTGAAATGCTCCCATCTCTTCTTGAACATATTAATAGCAGTGATTTTGAAGTTTGTGTTAAATTTCTGGATTTCCTATGGGTCTGATTTTTTTTTTAATTTCTTTTTTTTTTTTAATTTCTTTTCAGTGTAACAGAATTCGTTGTTTTTGCAACACACCCAGTGCTCCATGCAATACGTGCCCTCCATAATACCCACCACCTGGCTCCCCCAACCTCCCACCCCCTGCCCCTTCAAAACCCTCAGATTGTTTTTCAGAGTCCATAGTCTCTCATGGTTCATCTCCCCTTCCAATTTCCCTCAACTCCCTTCTCCTCTCCCATCTCCCTATGTCCTCCATGTTATTTGTTATGCTCCACAAATAAGTGAAACCATATGATAATTGACTCTCTCTGCTTGATTTATTTCACTCAGCATAATCTCTTCCAGTCCTGTCCATGTTGCTACAAAAGTTGGGTATTCATCCTTTCTGATGGAGGCATCATACTCCATAGTGTATATGGACCACATCTTCCTTATCCATTCGTCCATTGAAGAGCATCTTGGTTCTTTCCACAGTTTGGCGACCGTGGCCATTGCTGCTATGAACATTGGGGTACAGACGGCCCTTCTTTTCACTACATCTATATCTTTGGGGTAAATATCCAGTAGTGCAATTGCAGGGTCATAGGGAAGTTCTATTTTTATTTTCTTAAGGAATCTCCACACTGTTCTCCAAAGTGGCTGCACCAACTTGCATTCCCACCAACAGTGTAAGAGGGTTCCCCTTTCTCCACATCCTCTCCAACACACATTGTTTCCTGTCTTGCTAATTTTGGCCATTCTAACTGGTGTAAGGTGGTGTCTCAATGTGGTTTTAATTTGAATCTCCCTGATGGCTAGTGATGATGAACATTTTTTCATGTGTCTGATAGCCATTTGTATGTCTTCATTGGAGAAGTGTGTTTATGTCTTCTGCCCATTTTTTGACATGATTATCTGTTTTGTGTGTGTTGAGTTTGAGAAGTTCTTTATAGATCCTGGATATCAGCCTTTTGTCTGTCCTGTCATTTGCAAATATCTTCTCCCATTCCCTGGGTTGCCTCTTTGTTTTGTTGACTCTTTCCTTTGCTGTGCAGAAGCTTTTGATCTTGATGAAGTCCCAAAAGTTCATTTTCGCTTTTGTTTCCTTTGCCTTTGGAGACATATCTTGAAAGAAGTTGCTGTGGCTGATATCGAAGAGGTTACTGCCTATGTTCTCCTCTAGGATTCTGATGGATTTCTGTCTCACGTTGAGGTCTTTTATCCATTTCGAGTTTATCTTTGTGTACGGTGTAAGAGAATGGTTGAGTTTCATTCTTCTACATATAGCTGATTTTTTTTTTTAAAGCTTTTATTTATTTATTTAACACAGAGAGAGATCACAGGTAGGCAGAGAGGCAGTCAAAGAGAGGGGGAAGCAGGCTCCCTGCCAAGCAGAGAGCCCAATGCGGGCCTTGGTCCCAGGACTCTGAGATCATGATCTGAGCCAAAGGCAGAGGCTTAACCCACTGAGCCACCAGGCATCCCAGGTCTGATTTTTGATAAAAAAATTTCTCCTGGTGGGGCACCTAGGTGGTTCAGTGGGTTGAGCTTTTGTGTGTTGATTTCAGCTCAGGTCATGATCTCAGGGTTGTGGGATTCTGCCCTGAGACAGGCTCCATGTTCAGCATAGAGTCTGCTTATCCCTTTCCCTCTGCTCCTCCCCTCAACTCACTCTCTCTCTCTCAAATATTATTGTTTCTCTCAAATAAATAAAATCTTTAAAAAAATTTCTCTTCGTTTTATGGTATTTTGGTTTTATATGACTGCTAATGTTTGATTGACTGCTGGACATTATATATGAAAAAATCCTTAGATACTAGGTAATGTTATCTTCAGAGAGGATTCATATTTTCCGTTAAGGCTGAGACAGACCACCTTAATCTATTTAATGATTGAAGAGATTTGAGGCAGATTTTCAGTCTTTTGAGGGTTGGTCTGTTTCTGTCTTTTTGTTCGTTTGTTTGTTTTTAATTCCTGGGGTGGAACACTTTACTGCACTTAGTTAAAAGCCTGGACTTTGTGAGTCCAAAACTAATTTCTGTCTTCCCAATCTCATGAGAGTTCTGGAAGCTTTCTTCAGTTTCTCAACTTCTGAGCTGCAGCATTGTAGTCAACTTTAGGCTCACATCCGTGACCCCACTCCCCATCCCCTTTTGGTCTCAGTGGTAGGATTGGCTTACAATAAATTAGTCTATCATTGGTGGAGGTAGAAATTTCCCTGTTATATTGTCCACACATTATTGTTTCTTTTTAAAGCATTTTAGGGGTCTGATAGATAGCAATTATTCTCATTCTGAATTCAGAGCCAGTTGAGAATTGGAGGAATATGTTAGATAGAGATCTGAAGGATACAGGCTGAGATAAATGGGACAGAATGGGCTCATTGTCCTGAATAGAGGACAAGGATTGAATAAACCTGACTGTGTTTATCAAAAGAATGAGAGTAGATGAGAATTAGTGTGTATAATTTGTAGGGCTCAGGATTGTAGAAAATTAATTTAGTGTAACTTAAAATAATTATAAATAGGAGTTGTGATCACTGAATTTCTGTTATGTACAACCTATGATTCTTCCTTCAGTAGATCTTATATTTTTATAAATTATGGCCATAGAGCATGGATTTGTGGTTAAGTTGTAATGTTGTGTATGCCAGGATAGAAAATACTATTTGGTAGTCTCAAGGATAATTAAAAATGGAATATTTTGTGGTGATCATACTTTCAGCATGATGACCTTTATATGCTCTGGTTATTTGTCTTTTAAATTTGGAATTTTTCAGTCAGTGACTTGTTGCCTTCAGAATTCTCTTAGTATTGCATATACCACAGTGATGTTGGCAGTATCTTATATGAAGTCTGAGCCATGTGACTAAGCAAGCACTAAGTACAGGACTCTCACAACTGCTTGACTTTTAATCCCCAATTCCCACTTTTAACCTTTTTGAAAAAATTGTAAGTCAAAACTTTATAGTAACAGCTAAATTCATATTTAGGATTTCTTGAGGGTTGCAGTTAACACCACTAATGTTAATAACACTAATGTAGTCAAGCTACTGCCCTTAAAAAACAAATTCACCAAATTTTGGGATCAGATTACTATGACATGGACTAAGTGAGAAGGAGAAATAAAAGATACCAATACTTTTTACAGGGAGATTTGCTAGGAAAAGAAAGTATCTATAGGTCATCTTAGTCTGACTTATTTTGCATTAGTTCAGCCCATTCATAAAATATCTCAAGAAGTTTTGACATAGCTTTTCTATTAAATGATTGGCTTTATATTTAGGAATGTTAAACTACATTTTTGTGTTTTATATTTTATTTTTGCGATTTTATTTTTTGGTGTGTTGGGGGGTGGATAATTGAAATAGGTTTCCAGAGATAGAACTCTATAATTTGTAATACTATTTCTGTTGGCAATTAGAATTTGTTTTATAAATCTGGTTTTCATTGACCATCAAAGAACCAGTGTGGTTATGAGATAGATGGTGTTCATGTGTGTAACTCAATGATTATCAAACCATGCCTGTTATTACATAGATATGTGTGCATACATACATGCATATACATAGTTTTTTTTTTGTTTCATTTTTCAGAGTATTGGGTTAAATTCAGGTATGTTTGTTATTTAGGAATTTCTTTAAGAGAATGTCTGTCTTTGGTGATTGGTATGCAAGAAAGGAAGGTCATCTGTATTACTTGGTGACATAGCAGAAAAAACATAAAATGAGAGGTTATTGATTTGATCACTTCATGTGTAGAAACCTTGATTATTTTGCAGATTTTTGGATTATACTTTTTTTTTCTAAACACAAACAGTTTGGTATGTTTCATAATACTGTAAACTAATTGAGATCATTGTGGTTAGTTTAATTATAGTCTTGGTAGTTTTTCAAGGAAATGTGGTAATAAAATCAGAGACCTCAGTGATATTATGTCCCTTGGTTTGCGCCACTGACTTTCTTTGAGTATGAGTTTATTGTCTCCTCCTCCCCCCGAGAAAACTTGCTTTCTTTGTGTATTTATCTACAGTTTCAATAAAGTTTGATACAGTTAATTCTTCTCTGTCAGCATTTTGAGTGTTTGTACAGTATTTCCCACGCACTGTTGTAAATACTGTTGTCTTAGCTGGCTGCAGTAGTACAGCTTTGCTTTCTGATGGAATTAGGCTTGCTCACTGAGGTCCTTAGAGCGGGAACATTAGCTCATTCACTTATGCTGCAGACATATTTGTTGAAATCATAACCCAGAGCTATCAAATGAACACTAGGGGTCTTTTTACCTGCTTCAGTATTCCCTTGCTATGATTGAGAAAGTGAATTTATTTTGTATCGTGTCTTAAATTCTTTGTGTTCCAAGGACTTTGTGTACGTTCAGTCTAATATGTATTTAACAACTACCACCTGCCGGGTCCGGGATTTAGCCCTGGGAATGTTGCAGTGAACAAAACAAAAATTCTCTGCTATCAGCTTATATTTTAATGGGGAGTCAGATAATAATACATAATTAATTGTATATAAGATAGTGATTTATGGCAGGGAGAAAAAAAGTAAAGGAAGGGGAAGGTATGAATATATAGGTGTTGACAATTTAGATACTAAGGTTTCTCTGAAAACTTAAGACCTGGTGGAAGTAGGAGAGTTAGCCACACAGATACCTGGATGTGATCGTTTTAGACAGAAATAGCAAATCCAAAGGGTCAGAAACATGGCTTGGTGTAACTTTTTAAAAAAACTCACTATTTGGGAATAATATCCAACTTAAGAAAACGTTTTCAAAACTTCTGTATATATTTTGCTGAGAGCCCTCATTCAAGTTTTGTTAATTGCCCAATATTCTTTAAACCAAAAGGGTCTAATTCAGGATCATGCATTGCATCTAGCTCGCGTGTCTCTTTAGTTTTCAATTTGGAACGGTTTTCTCAGTCTTTCTTGATTTTCATGCTCTTTACAGTTTTGAAGGTTATAAGCCACCCATTTTGTAGAATATCCCTCAATTTGGGTGTGTCTAATGTTTTCTGATGATTAGACCCAAGGTATGTATTTTTGGCTGCAATTTCACAGAAGTGATGTGTTCTTAATGAATCCTGTTTCGTGGCATACAGTTTATCCTATTAGGTAGTGTTCACTTAGATTACTTGATTAAAGATGATGGGCTAGAGTAGAGGGTGATTAAAGTCAGGGAAGCTAGTTGGTACATAAGAAATGAGAATTTGAGCAAACATAGTGAAAAGGAATGGAGAAGGGAACAACTGTGAGACAAGAACGGTTGCCATACAGAAGGCGACATTGTATAAGGGACAAAGGAATGGATTTCTGAACCTTACTCTCCTAGGATGGCACTGCTTACCAGATATAGAGTAGATAAGGTGTGAACGAGAAAATGAATAAGTTTTGGACATGTTGATACCAAGATGCTAGCTAAATATTTATTTACACAGCAGTTTGGGCGAATATATTATGTGCTTGGAATGTAAAAAACAAAATATTTACCTTTAAGGAAGGTAATAAAAAATTCTTACATTTAAGGAGTTTGTGATCTCCAGACTTTTAATTTTGTATCCCATCAGTAAAAGATACATTCTCACATAGATGTGCCTTTATAATTTGTATATATGTATCATTATATTAAAATATTACATGCATTATAAAATACACATAAAAGTCAAATAGTATTTTTTGAGGTATTCATTTTATAATGGTATAAAAACTTTTTTTTTTAAATTTTATTTATTTATTTGAGAGAGAGAATGAGAGGGGGAGAAGGTCAGGGGGAGAAGCAGACTCCCCATGGAGCTGGGAGCCCGGTGTGGGACTCAATCTGGGGACTTCAGGATCATGACCTGAGTTGAAGGCAGTTGATTAATCAACTGAGCCACCCAGATGCCCCTATAAAAACTTTTCTTACACAAAAATGCTTAGTTGCTTTTTAAAGTTTTGGCTTCTCATTGTGTCACAGTGATTTAAAGATAAGGTTGGAAGTTCAGTTTATTTTGCTACTGGATTTTAAGGACTATCATAATTTTGGGGTTTTTGTTGTTTAGTTTTTTTAAATTTCACAAAGATGTATGGATACAACTGGACACATCAATGGCTGCAGTTACTAAATCATAATACTCATTTTCCAGTTCTACCTACCAGTCATACAACTTTTTTATATAGTTGGAGTTCAGTTAGTAAATTTGTTTTCCCTGGTGAGTCCAGTACTTGAAAATATATTATAACATATGTGGTTAAAATCTGCTGAATATCTTTATTTTTAACTGCATCAGAAAAATTATGTTTGCAAGTTTTTAAAACACGATCTGAAAGTTAAAAAACAGTTTTAATAGGCAAAGCATGTTATCTGTAAAATTCACATATGAATGGAAACACTTCTCAACACCTCCCTAGTCAGAATACTTTCTCCATGGCAAAAATATCTTCCAAAAAGAAAATTTTTCTTTTCTTACTGTTAAAACATCACCTTTACTTAGACAAAATCTATTAATTGTTTTCCAGAAATAGCTGCTGGCATACTGTTAATGGGTACTTGTTATCACAGGCAAGGCCATATATTTGGAGAAGTTGGTTTTTTGTAGATGAAAAACAGTAATTCATCTATAAATTCAAGTAACTTTTAAAAGTTCATTGTGACAGGATAGCCAGAAAACTTTTTGAAACTTGTTATGAAATTTTGTATGGTCATTCTTCATCTCACTACAAAGAATTGAAAAAATTCTATTATACTTTAGCAGTCCTACTTTTATAAATTTTACAGTGTTGATGACATGTTGTACTACTTTGTCCTCATAAGGGTTTAATTTCTCAGTTGTAAGAACTTGCTCTGTGAATGATGCAGTGAATGACTTTCATTTGCAGTATGACATGTGTTGTTCCAGAGGCAGTTTTATATTTCAGTTAAAGTATCAGTGGTTACTATTAAAAGGCTTTTTAAAAAAAATACTGTTTTCATTAAAGAAGTAATTGTGAGAATATTTTATTTTCTTCAGTTATTGTAATAGTATCTAACCATTTTTAAACTCATCAGTTTAGAAAAAGTATGTACTTTCTTCCAGCTGTGTAGTAAACCTCTCTTAATGTATAATTTGTTATTCATTTCTTCAGCTTTTCAATTATTTTTTGTGTGTGTGTGCCTTCTGAAGATACTGGCCACAAAGACACTTTAGTTTTTAGCCATATTGTTTTTCATATAATAGCCATTAAAAAAAAAAAAAACCTTAAGAAGAACCAGTGTTTCCAGTGGCTTCTGAATGTTAAAAAAAATCTATCTTTTTTTATATTAAAGAAACTAACAAAACAAAAAAACTGAAACACAAAAGAGGCTTCCAGACATTTATCTTTAAGTTTAATGAAAATTGGTTAAGTGCTGGATCGAACTCAGGCGTTAAACATTATGTAAAAAATTGGGCGCCTGGGTGGCTCAGTTGGTTAAGCGACTGCCTTCAGCTCAGGTCATGATCCTGGAGTCCTGGGATCGAGTCCCGCATCAGGCTCCCAGCTCCACGGGGAGTCTGCTTCTCCCTCTGACCTTCTCCTCGCTCATGCTCTCTCTCACTGTCTCTCTCTTCTCTCAAATAAATAAATAAAATGTTTAAAAAAATTATAGGGATTTGTTTTCATATTCCTGTTGTTTATGTTTTAAGTATCTTTCTAATTGTGGTGGCTTTGGCTTTGTTCAGTCACAGACATGAAATATGAATTCCTGAAAAGCTTTGTGTTCTGGAAGAATCATGTACCATAACTAACAAGGCTTAGGAGAAGAAATAGGGTAGGATCAGACTGTGCAGAACCTATATAGCTTGCAGTCAGAACACTAACAAAAGCAGAACAGCTCAAATAAAAATATCAACACAGGTAAATCTTGGCATTTGTACTCAGCATCACAGACCTTTGAATTTCTGCTGCTTTAAATTTTGAGGCATGTGCTGTTTTCTTTGAGATTTAGGCCCACGAAGGCCTTTACTTCCACAGCCTTCTTTATCAGTTTTTTTTTACACAAAGGAAAAATGTCTTCTCAGCTTTTTCATCTGCACTTGTAACCTCCCTAGATAGCTTAATGTCATAAACACTGTAGGGATCTTTGAAGCTACTATTTATATTGTAGGAAGTCATTTAGCATGATTTTTGGCGTTTTTCTTAATGTCTTCTTTTATTTCAAAGTCTTAATTTGAGAAAGCTTGCCCATCATTTAAAAATATTAACAAGTGGGGTGCTTGGGTGGCTCAGTGGTTTAAGCATCCTGCTCTTGATTTTGGCTCAGGTAATAATCTCAGAGCCCTGCAAGCCAGCCCTGGGTCAGGCTCCACACTCAGAGAGGAGTCTGGTTCAGCATTCTCTCTTTCCCATTGCTGGTCCCCCCCACTCACTTGTGTTCTCTGTAGCTCTCTGAAAAATAAATCTTGAAAAAAATAATAAGCTGGAAAAAATAATGTATTTTAATTAGTATTCTAATCATTCCTTTTGTCCCAGTTGCATATGAGATAATTATAGAAATTTAGATTATAGAAGAAATATTATAAATTATTAATGATTATGAATGAAATTTGTAGTGGACTTCATATAATTTTTAATTTTAGTCGGGGGGTGATATGATTAACTTTCCATTAGTTTTAGCCTTTAATAATTTGGGCCATAAGAGCCTATATAAGGAGTGGGTGAAGGGTTAACACTGCCATTTTCTTTTTTGTTTGTACTATTTGCATTTTAGTATTATCTTAAATCTGTGAATATATATATTGCATTCATTTTTCACATAGTTTTATTGAAGTATAATAGATAATCATACACATTTAAATTTTACAGTTCGGTAAACTGGCCTAGACATTTGGTAAAGTGATGTAGACATCTACACCCAAAATGGAATGTCTTAAATCTCCTTGGTAATCTTTCTACTAGAGAATTTTTTAAAAAATTTAATAGGTAATATCTACCCATGATAAGGTAAGGTACATGCAAACTGTAGAATGTCACACTTCAGTGAAAGCTAGTAAGAGTGGAATGTTACTGAAAACTCCTATATTAAACTTAAAAATTTTTTAAAGTTAAGTGAGCAAAATTGTAATATTTCTTTCTTAGTGGATCATCTTATATACTCCCATTGAGTATATACACCCAACTTGGGAGATTTCTGAGGTCTGTTGGCTATCTGGTAGATACTTGGAAATATGGTACCAGATCGCAGTGTAGAGGTAGATAGAATTATCAGCCGTAGAAATTGCTTTTCAGAAGGAAGTTCAGAAATGTGTGTGTTTCATTACCTTTTCCTTTGAGCATAGGAGAAATTATGGTGATTTGTGAATTCTAGTTAAGGATGATTTAGGTTCAGTGTTTCAGGTAAATTTTTTTTAAACCAGAGTTATTAATATGTATCTAAATTGATGACAAGAAATTCTTATTCCTACCTGAGGTGGTGTTATTGCCAGAAATTGAGCACTGTGCAGAGGAGTGATGTATGAAATGATAGTTGATAATGAGCCTTTGGAAACTCTAGATTTGCCTATGTTGTTTTCAGTTTGTTTTAGCAATGAGACCTTCTCTCTGCCGAATAATATATGGACTACCAAAAGGTAAAGCAGACCAAAAAATCGTGTATTAGATTTCCTTGTGAAGACTTGTTTATCTTCTTTTATTTATACGGAGGAGTAGATAGGTGGACAAAAGAGATATGAGATATATACTTAATATAAAAGGTTTAAACATTTTTTCTAATATTAAGTTTGCAATTATTAAATTTTTTTTTCTAATTACTAAAAAGTCCCCCCAGATGTGTAGAAGAAATATTGCTTCCTAGGTGAGGATGAAATATACCTTGCCTCTGTAGTTGCTCTGGAGAAGCATATTTTAGTTTTTCAGTAAAAGTAGGTGGGCACTGAGTCTGCAAAGTTACATATATATTTAGAAGGGAAAAAGAGTGTGTACTTTAAAAACAACCACCAACTATTTTTTTGCTGACGTTTTCTTTCACTGTTTTCTAGTAGTAGTTGTATGGGTAGCAGAAATAGCTGCTTCTGGTTAGAACTTCTGTGTCTTATGTACCTAAATGGCTCTGTCTAAAAACACGTTTCCATTATCTGCATTCCTTTTTCAATTTGATTTTTATGAGATTAAATGAGAAAGTGACTTTCCTTGGCACAAATTAGGTGCTCAATATATGCTGATTTCTTGATGTGATTTATGGGTATATATTTTTGCCGTCTGATTTTTCAGGAGAGCTTGGTACTTGGTTGTGCCTTCAGAAAAGTTCATTGTTTATATTTGATTAATAATTGACCAGAGAACTGAGGATAGTATGTCTCTCTCTATAATGATATGATACTGGAATATTTCCAGCTATTGCTTTTTTGTGGGATATAAAAGAAAAGATTCAGATGTCTATAGTTTTAAAAAATACTAATAGGAACTATATTGACATAACAAAATCTAAGAGGCAAGAATAATTTTGTGTTTGAAATTCCTTTAATTCCATCTCATTCACCTGTCAGTTCAGTTGTCTACTTCTTATCTGTAATTGCTGAGGTGGTTTTAAGGGTTATAAGAATATGTATAAGAAACATTTTTTTTTTCACCTGGAAGATGTGATATAGAGTATAACGTTTTATGATCCCACGTTACCCCTCCTGTCCCAGCACTTCAAACACAAATAAGTATTTAAAAGTGGAGGATAAGTTGCTATAATAGAAAGCCTTGATTGAAAATTTGCAAACTTGAGGACAAGTTTCTTGCTCATTTTTATCTCATCGTGTAATCAATACCTAAGTCAGGATGAGGGGGGTTCTAGAGTATTGGTAAAATTCATCAGCCCCACACCCTTTATCATGTTTTTCATGATGTTTCTACTACTTTTCTGTATAAAATTTTAAACAGAGTTTTAAGGAAATCACATTTGCTTTTTAGTTACCTAATTTATATTTGAACATCATTAATTAGTAAGAAATTGGATATATTAAATATATTTCTGTTGGGAACTTTAATTACAGTTTTGTTCTCAAAGGAGCTCAGTATCCTTCATATGGCCAATTTAGTTAAATGTGATAATAGACACAAAAATGTAAAATACTTAGCAATAGATTTAGCAAGAAATATAAATAGAATATATATAAATAACACTTTACTGGAGGAAATAGAGAATTTAAGTTGATGGAGAGGCCTACCTTGCTTCTTGGATGGGAAGTCCATTCTTCCCAAATTAATCTGTTAATCCCGGTAAAAATTCCAATTCAAAAATGAAACAAGATGGGATCGGGAAGGAGACAAACCATAAGTGACTCTTAATCTCACAAAACAAACTGAGGGCTGCTGGGGGGAGGGGGGTTGGGAGAGGGGGATGGGGTTATGGACGTTGGGGAGGGTATGTGCTATGGTGAGTGCTGTGAAGTGTGTAAACCTGGCGATTCACGGACCTGTACCCTTGGGGATAAAAATACATTATATGTTTATAAAAAAATAAAAAAAAATTCCAATTCAAGTTTTGGGCAGAAGCAACATTTATTTGAATTCCAGAGAGCTTTCAAGGAGAATAAGACCATATGATTTGTAGGAGGTGGAGAACAGTAAAAAGTTTTGGAATTTAAAATAGGATATGTTTTCAGTAGCGATATGGAGAGCTATAGATAATAAGTTTTCTGAAGTCTGAATTTATTAAAGTGTGTTCTGTAGTACCTTATATCTTGAACATTTAGATTTTACTATGAGTTACAAAATGTACTACAGAAAACATTAGAATTTAGGGGAAGAAAAAAATAACCGTGTAACTCCGTCTTGGTACCATATTCTCTATATTCACTTTGCTGTATTTCATTCAAAAATTTTCATATGCATAGTCCCATAAGTAGAATTATCATCCATTCAATTTTATATTTTGTGCTTTTCTTTTAACATTAATATTTAAAAAAATTTATTCATCTGTCAGAGAGCACGAGCGAGAGCGTGCACAAGTCAGGGGGCGCAGCAGGCAGAGGGAGAAGCAGGATCCCTGCTGAGCAAGGAGCCCAATGTGGGACTCCGTCCCAGGACACTGGGATCATGACCTGAGCTAAAGGCAGACACTTAACCAGCTAAGCCACCCAGGCGTCCCTTTACATTAATATTTTGTTTTACTTTTTATATAGTCTTTATAGCCATAATTTTTAATGATTGCCTAGTATAGCTGTAACAAGCCTTAGTAAAATTATAGTTTTTCTTTTCCAGATTTTTTTTTTTATTAAAGATTTTATTTATTTATTTGTCAGAGAGAGAGAGGGAGAGCGAGCGAGCACAGGCAGACAGAATGGCAGGCAGAGGCAGAGGGAGAAGCAGGCTCCCTGACGAGCAAGGAGCCCGATGTGGGACTCGATCCCAGGACGCTGGGATCATGACCTGAGCCAAAGGCAGCTGCTTAACCAACTGAGCCACCCAGGCGTCCCTTTCTTTTTTCTTTTTTTTTTCCTTTTCTTTCTTTTTTTTTTTTTTTATTAAAGATTTTATTTATTTATTTCTTTTCCAGATTTTTATGTTGCTTTGAATTTCTCGCTATTAGAAATAATATTGTTCTTAACACTTACCTGTTGTAGGTAATCTTTTCCAGATTTTAAGTGGCTGAAATAAAATTTCAAGCTGTATAAAGTTGAAATAAGATTGAAAACTATTTGGGAATAAAAAGAGTTTGTTAAATTGATTACCATATATGTGCATTCATAACAAAAATAGATACAGTGACTAGTACTTTTCAGACTTAACCCTTGTTTCATTTGGCTTCATAAACAATACTTGGTTGGTTGTCAGACTGGCCCTGTGATTTAAATATTGTCTTATACAGATGTTGAAAATGAACCTTTAAGAATTAAAAGAGTTATGGCATTAAGTTAGTAATGAAACTGTTCTTGGTTCCACCTGTTAGAATCAAAGATGTGCTGATAGGGGGCGCCTGTGTGGCTCAGGTGGTTAAGCGTACTGCCTTCAGCTCAGGTCATGATCCCGCAATTCCCAGGATCAAGTCCGGTATACTAGCTCCGAGGAGAGTCTGCTTCTCCCTCTGACCTTCTCCCCTCTCATGCTCTCTCTTACTCTCTCTTTCTCTCAAATAAATAAATAAAATCTTAAAAAAAAAAAAAATCTTGCTGATAGGTTTAGATGCTAGAGTCAAATATAAAACACTTTTAAGTCTGCATCTTTTGAATTATGTAATCCCTATATGCAAAGTATGTATTTATGTGGTATTGAAAATAGTGGAAATAATAACAACAACTAACCTTCATTGAGTGGTTGCTCGATCATATGGATAGGGTCTGCTTGGGGATGAAACTGAAATTTTAACTTCCCAACTTGTGGAAATGATCTTCTGTATTTAGGTTCTTGGTGGGTGGAAATCATATGGGTAAACTTCTAGTTATGAAATGAAAGAGATGATTCTGTTGGTTTAATTACCTAAACAACTGGCTGGAAACAGGTTTGGAGGACTGTTCTTTTTCTCTGACTGTAAATGTGACCAAGTTGTTTTACCTTTTAGTAAGCAAAGTACTAGTTAACAAAACTTTATGTTTTACTTTCAAAATTTGAAGAATGCTGGAATAGCTCTATTGTTAGAGTGGCTTGTCTCTCTTCCTCTCTGTCTAGACATAAATCCACAAAGATATAATAAATGTTGCTTTGTGTTGTTGGCCACTATCATCTCCAACGTCCCTATTTACTATTATTACTATTGGTAGTAGTATTAATATTTTCTTTGTGTAATTGTTACCTTGAATGAGCAGGAGTTTTTTGGGGATGGGGGAAGGAGAGTCCCAAAGTCTATATATGATACTTAATTTTATGAGTTATAGATATGCAAAATATTTTTTAAGTCTGGTTTGTTTACAGTCAGTATTAGAATAGCAACTCTGATTTTATCTGCTAGTAGTTGTTCAGCCGAATCCCAGTATTAAGTAGGAATAGGATTCAGCCAGATGACATATTAACTATTCTGATAATTTTATAATGGGGAGGTAAGTTACTGATTTTCTCTTTTATTCTACAGGGAGCAGTAAAATACTGTATATGCCTTGAGGAGGAGAACCTTGTTTTTAAAAGAAAAGATAACAATTACTGATTTATAAACCAAAATATAGTTATAAAATTTGATGTTAATTTTATTCATGTGTTTCTGAACAAATACTACATATAATGAATAGTACTTTGATTCATATCTTCCCATTGACTTAATATTTTTAACAGGAAAAATTTAAAATCTAGGTAAAATTTTAAAATACTAATAATTACTTGAAGCAGCATTAAACCCAATCCCAACCCTGCTATTTTCTAACTGCAACTCTGAGAAATTAAGTTCTCCAAGCTTAATTTCTTCAGTTAAAAAAATGATGTTAATAACACCTACTTCTACAGTCAGTGTGGCAAATTCAGTGAATCACATGAGGTGGTATATAGAAGGTGTTTGACCCAGTGTCTGTTATGCCGGCTGTCTGTATTACTATCAACATAGGGCACTCTCACCGTTGGCACTGTTATTAACTCTATACTTAATTTTTTTACTAATTGATTTTTAAAACTTTAATGAAATCAATTATGTGATTCTTTGCACATTCTTTTAAAAATTAAAGTATGTTGTAGCTCGTGAGTGTCTCATAGAGATTTCAGTCTTTTAGCACCAGGACTGGGGCCAGGCTGAGGCCTGTGAGGCACTCGCCATAGGCACAAAACTTAAGGGGGTGCCAAAACCCCAGCATAATCAAGATAAACAATATTTTATCACAATACTTAATAAATGCAGAAAACCATGATGAACAAAATATAAAAATCAAAATATTAAATAAAGGTAGGAACTGGGAGAATGCTGTGCTAAGAGCTCTTTACCTGGCTTCCAGGATAACACAAATCTTGATTTTTCTTCTTTCTTTACTGATTCCTTCTTAGTACTCTGTTCTTCTCAATCTCTTAATATTGGTATATCCCAGGACTCAGTTCCTTGATCCTTTTTCACTTGTCTGTCCTCACTCCTTTAGTGCTCTTACTCAGTTTTATAGCTTCAAGTATTACCATTTGCTGACTACTCATAATTTTATACAATTTTCAGCTATGAGTTATGTTGTGCTGCATTTAACAATTGGAATTCCTAGAATCGTGTCTCCATCGTTTTTCCTTATCACTTCAGGCAATCCAGGTTGGTGAAGTCTTTCCAGACTTTTTCCTTTTTTGGGAGGTGAAGGAGAGGAATACATTTTTTTTGGACATTTTAAAAACAGATATTTAGAAGCAATATATAGTGAAAGTGAAAACAAGTCCAGTACTTCATTCTTTCTTGACAATTAAAATTTAAAAGGCTCTTCATTCAGGAAAAGTTAGGAAAATAGGAAATTACATATGTATTTTCCACCATGATAGTTATAATGGGAGAAGTTGGGTGTTGGCTTGTACCCATTTATTCTGGCAGACAGTACTATAATGCACTGTTTGCCTTCCTCTGATGCTAACTGTTCACATATAGACAACCACAGTCCAGTATTGGAGCTGATTGACGTTTATCAGCCAGTAGTATTAGAGATGTAACTGGGCAAGCTCTTGGAGCTTAGCTTGAAGACTTGATTGACATCTATATCTGACATACCTAGTTAGGCAGTTTTGTATAAAACTTGGGCTTTTTCAGTCTCTTTTAGGGGCTGGGATTTTTATCTCAGCTAGTGTTTTCCCAGTGATCAGTCTGGTTTTGGCCCTTTTACCACATTTTGACCCTTTTAATTCTCAGTCATTGGTTTTACTATTCCCTGCCCTGAAATCCTCTAGATGTTTGTGCCTTTGGCTCCTATTCATTATTTAGCATTTTTCTCTCTGGTCCTTGAATATTTTGTGGCGCTGGTGTTTTGTTTTGTAATAGCACTTTTAAATGTTCTCTTTAAAAAAACTTTACGGGCACCTGGGTGGCTCAGTGGTTTAAGCCTCTGCCTTCGGCTCAGGTCATGATCTTGGGGTTCTGGGATCGAGCCCCGCATCGGGCTCTCTACTCAGCGGGGAGCCTGCTTCCCTTTCTCTCTCTGCCTGCCTCTCTGCCTACTTATGTTCTCTCTCTGTCAAATGGATAAATTCTTTAAAATAAATGAATGAATGAATGAATGAATGAATGAATGTTCTCTTTAAAAAAACTTTTACGGGCACCTGGGTGGCTCAGTCTGTTAAGCATCTGACTCTTGATTTCAACTCAGGTCATGATCTCAGGGTTGTGAGATCCGAGCCCGGTGTTGGGCTCTATGCTGGGCATGGAGCCTGCTTAGGATTCTCTCTCTCTCCCTCTCCCCCTTCCCCCAGTTGATGCCCCCCCCCAAAACAAACCAAAGCAAAACTCTTAAATGTTATCCTATGATTTCTATGCTTTTGGAAGTGATGAAAGGGACAAATAGTGTTAATTTTCTTAATTGCTTTGAAGTTTTGGTAGTTTGGAATTCTTTTTAAAATTTCTTTATCTCAGCTAGTAGCACTTTTTAAGAAGAGAATCAGAGTTGAAATCACAGACGCTGAAAAAAAAATCTTACTACCTAAGGTTTATGTAAAACTATATAACAAGGAAGGTCATAGACATAGATAGGCTTTCATTTATTTCCTGAGCTAACCCAGGCACTGGATCTCAGTATTAATTTCTGTACTGAAAATACTGGTATCTTAAAAAAATAATTTGTTTCTTAATAAGTGATACTAAGTAGGATACATTCCAAATGTGAAAATTTATAAATATAAAACCTCATATGTAAATATAAGTTTTTAAGTATATATTACCCCCTACATTTTCTTCGAATATAAATTTTTAGCAGATTAAAGTATAGTATCATTCAGAAATACTATATAAAAATAAAACAATGTACAAATGAGGTAGTATTTGATCTTTAAAAAATGGCTTAAAAAACAAAATGAAATTATTGATGAGTTGAATACTTGCTGTAATGTTAGAACTGCTGAGAAAGCTCTCTTACTCTACACTGGTGGGGGATGTTCTAGGAAAAATTTATAAACTATTTCAGGATTTACTTCTCGACTGTTTAATCTTTACATAATCCCACCTTTTTATGATAACTTGTGGAGAGGATGTGGGGTAAGCTAGGATTTAATCATTTTACTAATGTGAAGCTAGTTCTTTTTTCCAAAGGATTTTTTTCTTCATAATGTGTAGATGGAGATTTTAATGTAGTTACTTTTAACATATCTGTATGAAGTGTTGATATTCCATTTGAAAAGTCTCTGAACGAGAGGAAGATTCTTATTCTTGTAGTAGACACTTTTGCCTCGTCAATTAAAATTTTTCTTCTTGTGGAGGTTAATGGAGGTATAGAAAAAGGCTTTCCAAATAAATGTACCTTTCTTTGATTTAAAGTCATTAATTATATATATAATCTAAAAATATAAGTCATTCAGATTTTACATTTTAAACTTACTAAAATAGCAAAATTATACCAAAGAGATACAGCAATAATTTGGTACTTAATAGCCTACTATGCTACAATGCTGGAATCCTTAGAAAGCAGTTCGACTGCCCTAGAGAGGGGAATTTTGGGTATGTGTGAGATCTCAAAGTGTGAAAGTTCCATTCTTAACTTCACTAGAAATTGGATATTTATTACTATTTTTTTAGTGTTTTTTTTTCTTTGTTTAAGAATCAAGATTGCATTTCTGATTTTCCCCCTTCTCAGATCCCTAAAAGGCATCTTTATTGCTGTTTTATTTTTTGTAATCCTTCAGCTTTTTAAGCTCCCTATTTTCTCTTCCAGGCTCTGGTCAGTGTTAGTCTGGTTGTTGAGACTAGGGGGGATGAGTTATATATATTGGACCTTTAGTGTTGGGTAGTATTTGATATGTCATTTCCTAGTAGCATGACCTTGGAAAAGTCAAAGTCTCTTAACTTAAGTCTTAATTTATTTTTAGAATGAAGAATATTTCTTCATGCCCTCTTCAGAGTTACTTGGAGATGAAACATTGTATGCAATAATGTTTTAGAAATACTGTTACCTTCATAAGCGTGTCCTTTGAATAAAGACTTTTTTTCTTACTATTTTTTTCACCCCCAGCAAATTATATGTAGGTACTTTTTCTTATTTTGATTATAAATTTAATGTGGGCTTATTGTAGAAAGTATGAAAAATATAGGAAACTTTAAAAAATAGAAATCTGGGACGCCTGGGTGGCTCAGTTGGTTGGATGACTGCCTTCGGCTCAGGTCATGATCCCGGGGTCCCGGGATTGAGTCCCACATCGGGCTCCCAGCTCCATCGGGAGTCTGCTTCTCCCTCTGACCTTCTCCTCGCTCATGCTCTCTCTCACTGTCTCTCTCTCAAATAAATAAATAAAATCTTTAAAAAAAAAAAAAATAAAAAATAGAAATCTGAATAATGCATCATCCCATTTTTATGTTTTTAAGGGAAATTTAGTTTTGAGGCTGAGTTCCCTGAGGGGAAGAATACTTAGTGTCATATTTATTGTTGGATTTTTAAAAAAGATTTTATTTATTTATTTGACACAGAGAGAGATCACAACGTAGGCAGAGAGGCAGGCGGGGGGGGGGCGGGAAGCAGGCTCCCTGCTGAGCAGAGAGCCCGATGCGGGGTTCAATCTCAGGGCCCTGAGATCATGACCTGAGCCAAAGGCAGAGGCTTAACCAACTGAGCCACCTCGATGCCCCTATTGTTGGATTTTTCTGTTCTTTGTGTGCCTTAGGCAAAAAAATAATGCTTGTCGAGTGAGTGGGAATTTTCTTATGTGGGTGAATTTTTTTTATGATGTAAATTTTAGGTGTATAGCTTTATAATTTGACATCTGTATACACTACAAAGTGATCACCACCACAAGTCTAGGTACCATTCATCACCATAGACTTCGCTCCCTTTACCACTTTTGTTCACCCCCAAGCCTCTTCCCTTCTGGTAACCACTAGTCTGCTCTCTGTATCTGCAAGTTTGTTTTTGTTCTATTTTGTTCATTTGTTCATTTTTTTTTTTTAAGATTCCATATGTAAGTGGAATCATAGGGTATTTGTCTTTCTCCATCTGACTTATTTCACTTAGTATAATATCCTCAGAGCCCATCCATGTTATTGCAAATGGCAAATTTTATTCATTTTTATGGCTGAGTAGTATTCTATTGTATATATACTATCTTTTTTATCCATACACCTGTTGGTGGCCACTTGGTTGTTTCTGTATCTTGTCTATTGCAGATAATGGTGCAGTTAGCTTAGGGTGCATGTATCTTTTCAGATAGGTGTTTTCATATTCTTCACATCAGTACCCAGAAGTGGAATATCTGTTTCACATTGTAGTTGTTAATTTTTTGAGGAATCTCCATATTATTTTCCATTGTGGCTCTGCCAATTTACAATCCCATCAGAAGTGTGAGAGGGTTCCTTTTTCACCACATCCTCTCCGACATGTTATTTCTTGTCTTTGATAATAGCTATTCTAGTAGGTATTAGGTGATGTCTCATTATGGTTATGATTTGCATTTCCCTAATTATTAGTGATGTTCATCTTTTCATGTACCTATTGGCCATCTGTATGTCTTCTTTGGAGAAATGTTTCTTTAGATCCTCTACCCATTTTTTAAATCAGGTTTTTGGTTTTTTTGTTGTTGAGTTATATGATTTCTTTAATTATTTTAGGATAATAACCCCTTATTAGATATGTGGTTGGCTGACCTTCTCCCATTCAGTAGGTTTTCTTTGCTGTGTAGAAGCTTTTTGGTTTGCTGTAGTCCCATTTGTTTATTTTTGTTTTTCATTCCTTGCCTATGGAGTTAGATACACAAAGATGTTACTAAGACCTATGTTAAGAAGCTTACCACCTGTGTTTTCTTCTAGGAATTTTATGGTTTTCAGGTCTTACATTCAAGTCTTTAATGCATTTTGAGGTAATTTTTGTGTATGGTGTAAGATAGTGGTCTAGTTTCATTACTTTGCATGTAGCTACCCTGTTTTCCCAACACCGCTTATTGAAGAGACTGTCCTTTCTCCATTATAGGTTCTTCCTCCTTTGTCAGAGATTAAGTATCCATATATGTGTTAATTTATTTCTGGGCTTTCAATCTGTTCTGTTGCTGTGTGTGTCTGTTTTTGTACCAATACCATACTGTTTTGATTACTATAGCTTTGTAGTATAGTTTGAAATCTGGGTGCATGATGTCTCCAGCTTTGTTCTTCTTTCTCAAGATTGCTTTGCCTCTTTGGTACCTTTTGTGGTTCCATACAAATTTTACAGTTATTTGTTATAGTTCTCTGAAATATGCCATTGGAATTTTGATAGGTATTCCTTTGAATCTGCAGATTGGTTGGCTGGTATGAACATTTTAACAATGTTAACTCTTTTAATCCTTAAGTAGAGAATATCTTTCCATTTATTTGTTTCTTCTGTTTCTTTCATGACTGTCTTAGAGTTTCCAGTGTGCAGGTATTTCATCTTGGTTAAATTTATTCCAAGGCATTTTTTCTTTTTGATGCATTGTAAATGCGATTATTTTCTTTAGTCTGTATTCGTTAAAGTCAGAAGCTTGGTGAAATTTTCCTGGACATTTGAAGAGAGAGAGGAAGACATCTGACTAGCAAAAATAATAGAGGATACATATTTTCTTTTTAAGATTTTATATTTAAGTAATCTTTACACCCTGTGTGGGGCTCAAACCCATAACCCTGAGATCAGTAGTCATATATTCTCTACCAACTGAGCCAGCCAGGCACCCCAGGGGATGCATATTTTAAAATGACATTTTTCTAGGGGCACATGGGTAACTCAGTCTTTGGTTAAACATTCTTGACTTCTGATTTTGGCTCAGGTCATGATCTCAGGTTGTGAGATTGAGCTTGGCCTCTGACTCCATGCTGGGTGTGAAGCCTGCTTAAGATTCTCTGTCCTTCTTCTACTGCCCCTCCCCACTTCTCCAAATAAATAGACAAACAAAGACCTACATACACAAATGACATTTTTCTATTGGCTAAAATAACAAATGAAAACATGATAGGATCATTCATAATATTTTCTAGCAGAAGTTAGCAAACAAGTTAGGGCTGTTAGATATAGAGCCACTGAGCAATTTCATATCAAAATGGATTGATAGCAAGAATAGCTTATAACAAAATTTTAAGACTTTTTTGAATATTTGGAAATTGTAACAACTTTCTTTTTCCTTTTCTATTTTCTGTTAAACAGGATGGCTTAAATTCCTTGGTCCTTGATTTGGATTTTCCTGCCTTGAGGAAAAACAAGAATATAGATAATTTTTTAAATAGATGTGAGTAAACTTTATATTTGATCCTATCACTATACTTTTGATGAGATTTATATTACAGTTTATAATTTGTTAACCTTAAATATTTTTTAGTTTGCTATTTGGTTTGTTTTTAAATTACAAGGATTTTTTATTTTCAAAGCAAAACTGCAGAACTAGTTGCAGTTTGTAAAGTAGGTAAAGTTCAAGATTTTGTATAAATTATTAAGACTAATGATTTCAGGATAGGTTATTTATGGCAGTTCAAAGAGCACTTTTAAATTAATATTAACAATATTAAGACTTAGGTTTACATTACCCAGGAGACTTAATGAGCTTTATGTTTGTATAAATGTAGACATTTCAGTCTAGCTAATGAAAGATAATGTGATAACAATTATTGTTGTATATGCAGTAACTTAATATTTGCCAGTATTGATGTTGCAGTGAAGGTGTAAATGAAGTCGAATTCTAAGGATAGATTCTCAAAAATAATTCAGTATTTAGTAAGCAACACGGTGAGCTTTTTAAGTTGGAATTGTCAGAGACTGGGCTGTTTTCATAATTAAATAATCTTGACTAGTTACCATATCTATCATATGTGATTACTACCTTTCAAAGAAGTAGGCTCCTGAAATTTATTACTAAGATTAGCCTTGCAGGTAATGTCATAGCAGCTCTTTGCCATGATTCACAATGCGCTCTAGGACTGTGTGGGTCATCACTGTTTAGCTGTCCTCTTGTCAAGCAACAGAGTCAGAAATGAGATAGCTTCACTGCTGCTTTTTGGTAGTTAGTAATGTTTGTTTTATATGTGTTAATAAACTGTAGAGTTTTGGTTCTTTGATGTAAAGTTAGTATGTATCTTACATTTTAAAATAGTAACCTTTGAAACTGACAGATTTAGCTAAAAACTGAATACAGTTTCTTGAACTAAAAATCTGCTTACAAATATAGTAATTATTTAAAAGTATTGCTTATAAATTTGATCTTTTAATTACAGATGAGAAAATTGTGAAGAAAATCAGAGGGCTACAGATGAAGGCCGAAGACTATGATGTTGTGAAAGTTATTGGAAGGGGGGCTTTTGGTGAAGTGCAGCTGGTAAGAATGTGTTGTTCTGTTCTGTTATTTTATTTTTAAAGCGGGGTTTTGTGCGGTATCAGTAGCCTCTGAGTAGATCTTATTTTTATGCTCGGCCATGCCAGAATTAGTTTTGTGAGCTCGGTCAAGTTATTCCATCTCAGAGAACCTGAGTGTCTTCATCTGTAAAAGGAAGCACTGGTAATCGGTAAACCCCGGGTCTCTTCCAGCTCTGAAACCCTGAGATTTAGAATATGCTAGGCCAGCTTGATTTCACACATTACCTACTAGCAGCTAATATTCCACAAGAACTGTTGTGTTTTTATTTAATATGTTAAGACTAATAACATTTTTCTTTATTAGCTGAGATTTATTTAGATATATTAGAAACCCAACAAAGACATTTTTTAAAAAGATTTTATTTATTTGACAGAGAAAGAGAGTGACAGTGAGAGAGGGGACACAAGCAGGGGGAGTGGGAGTGGGAGAGGGAGAAGCAGTCTCCCCGCAGAGCAGGGAGCCCATGCGGTGCTTGATCCCAGGACCCTAATCTGAGTCAAAGGCAAACACTTAATGACTGAGCCATCCAACAAGGTGCCCCCAACAAAGACATTTTAATATGAAATTTATCTTTGCAGGCAAAAGTGGTACCAACCGGAAATATTATAAATGTTTGTAATCAATATTGCACTTACATATTAATTAGGAACTGTAATGATATTCCTGTTTTCATCACTTGAGTATGAAACTCCGCTTTTTTATGCTTACAAATTATTGTCTTTGGCCAAATTATGGGGTCAGATTCTGTTTTTCACTCCAACAGTGTTCTACTCTATTTGATGGAGCTTGAGAAAAGGACTGCTCACTGTGTGTCAGCATGGCTTCTCTGGGAACAAGTCATGACAGACTAACTTTATCTTTGTCATCTCTTTCATTTCTTCTTTCTTTAATAGGTTTATTGAACTTGTAGATCAGGGTAGTGTAATAGGTGTGATATACATCTGTTAGATACTTGAAAAAGTCTGTTAGGGGCGTCTGGGTGGCTCAGTGGGTTAAAGCCTCCACCTTGGGTTATTAGGTCATGATCCCAGGGTCCTGGGATCCAGCCCCACAGGGAGCCTGCTTCCCTCCCTCTCTCTCTGCCTGCCTCTCTGCCTACTTGTGATCTCTGTCTGTCAAATAAATAAACAAAATCTTAAAAAAAAAAAAAAAAAAGAAAAAGTCTGATACACTTAAGAGGATATGGAAAAATGCCAATGAATAAGGAGATGAGTTAGGCAGCATTATAACTAATAGCTGTTTCTAAGGAGGCTGAGGAAGGCATAAGTGGTGCCTTGGACAGAGATCCCCAGGGATCTGTTTGTTCTCTCTTCTTCTCTTCAGGGTTTTATTAATGAGGCATTTATTGTATGGAGGCAATGGTGACATGTTGAATAATTTTACTAATGAGTTAAAGCTGAAGTATGAGAATGTTTTCAGATGAGAAGCCAAAATCTGGAAGTTGGGAAGGTCATTGGCCAGATAGAAGAAGTAAAATTTAACCAGAATAAAAACCTGTACTTAGATGTGAAGAACTCAAGGAGTAGATTCCTTAACAGTAATTATGAATCAAAGAACAATTTTCGTTGAATGTAAACCAAGCAAGAATCATTGGTGATGTGGCTGCCCAAAATAAGAAAGATTGGATTGTTTTGATACAGGTTTTTTCTATTTTGAGATGATTGGGCCATGCTGCGTCATTTATTCATTCTAGATGCTCTGTTACCCTGTTTTAAAGGGCACATTTAGATAGAGATGCTCATTTAGATAGAGAGTACTCAAGGGATGAAATGCTCAGGGACTTGCAACAATGCCATTTGAGGTGTGGTGGAGGGAATTGAGAAGTTAACACGGAGATTTGAGGAGTGGGCTGCCTTTGAAAGTAATGTGGTTTTTGTTTGTTTTGTTTTTAGTCAGTGAAAGTGGTGAAGTTTTGGCTGTTAGAATTCCCATGGGGCAAGGGTCAGAGATTAGATTTTGAGTTATGGGAGGTCTTGTAAGATAGGGAAAATATAAAGTAATCGAATCCTACTTCTGCCCTGGTCTAACTCAAAGAGTTATTTATTAAAAAATAAATAAGCCTAGTTATAGTGTTCCTTAAGTGTTCACCACTGTTACTATAGCCTATTTGATACAAAGATTCATACTATAAGTATGTAGAATAAATACATTGTTTATTCATACTGAGGATTCAGTGTAGATAAAGAGGAAAGACTAGAATTTGGAGTTCTGTTTTTGGAAGGAAATATGACAGATCCTGACTTGTCATGTTTTTATGGCAATGTGGTCATTTGCTCTGTTTTAGGTGAATTTGATCATTCAACTTCAGTACATTCAAGAAAGGAAAAGAAAAGGCTTCTGTTATTGTTAATTTTCCACTCTGAATTTTATTTTGTCCATAAAACATGCAGAAACAAAGTCACATGTTTTTAGAAATGAAAAATATTTTAACATTGCTTTAGTCTGATGACCTGACACAAGAACTTGGAGCATGTGTGTTTTGGCTTTACCTCTTGGTTCTATTGGTGGGAACTTTTTTTTTTAGGGAATAAAACACTATATATATATTTTTTAATTTTTAAAAAATTTTTTATTAACATATAAGGTATTATTTGCCCCAGGGGTACAGGTCTGTGAATCATCAGGCTTACACATTTCATAGCACTCTTGGTGGGACTTTTTAAAAGAAGGATGAGATTAAAAAGGAAAAGTCCCGAGTTCTTCCATAGTCTTTTAAAGTTGCTTTGTATGTTGTAGATAAATTGGTTTGACAGATCTGTAGGCAGTGTTCCACATTTGGCACATCCTTTTGATTATGTTTTCTAGTCATCTGAAGAAAGTTTTTACATAGGTGCAGATTTGTCTTTCCTTGTGAAATACTTTTTTGGTCAGGTTAAAAATACATTACCACAGAGGGCCCCACCAGTCAGTTTCTTTTTTCTTTTTAAAGATTGTATTTATTTGACCAAGAGAGACAGAGAGTTAACACAAGCAGGGAGAGTGGGAGAGGGAGAAGCAGGCTTCCTGCTGAGCAGGGAGATTGATACAGGGCTCAGTCTGGGATCGTGACCTGAGCCAAAGGCAGACGTTTAACAACTGAGCCACCCAGGTGCCCTCAGTAGTCAGTTTCTAAAAGAAAATTCTTGTTGTGAAAGTAACTTTACTATGTCACAGCAGCTATACCACAGTGTTTAAGAGCTAGAGTCAGACTACCTGCAGTTGGATTCTAACTCTCTGAGGAGCTGTCCGTGCAGACAAGTTACTTAATCACTCTGTGCCTCAGTTTCTTATCTGTTAAATGAAGATAACAATAACAATTATACCCCATAGAATTACTGGGAGAGTTAAATGTAATTAAATTTGGAACAGTTCCTGGAATACAGTAAGTGCTTAGTAAATGTTAGCAGTTCATTTTCACACATAAAATGGTTCATTTATCCGTCCGTCAATGAATATTTAATTAGGATCTGTTACATTTCAGGGGCTGTGCTAGCCTCTTAAAGATAAAATAACATAGCTTCGATTTTTCTGCAAGTGATAGTTTTGTGGAGGAGTTTTACTTTAAACAAGTAAAGTATTTTTCAAATCATGATAAATACTGTGAAGGAAAAGATCTGGATGCTGTGAGAGAAAAATGGAGGGTTGTGCTTAATTCAGGTGTGGATGTTAGGAAAGCCTCACTGTAAGAAAATGACATTGGAGTTATGATGTATAGGAGGAGTTAGTCACATGTTAGTCACAGTATTCCTTTGGTTAATTGATTAGCAAATGTTTGTTCAAGAAGAAATAGCATGGGAAAATGTCAGAAGTTAGGAAAGTGCCAAGTTGTTACATTTATTTGGGTTTATTTGAGATTTCCTCACCTGAAAAATGGCATTTTCTTACAGATTGAAAAGTTTTATAATTCAAGGAGGGCAAAATTGTTTGGCTTATTGTCCTTTTTTCCTATCTACAGAGGTGATGTATGTTTATGTTTTTATATCATGAAAAGTCTGTGACATGGATGATTTTATCTGATATCACTTTTGTTTTTGGATTCTATTTTCCGGATTATTCATCACATCTCATTTTTATGGAAAATAATATTATTTAGTATAGTATATTGATTAAGAACAGTACTTTGGAAGAATAGTCAAAATCAACTACTTCTGTTTTCATTCTACTGTATATAGGTTTCTTGTCATCAAAACTTTAATTTCCTTATCTTGGAGTAGCATTAATAATAGAATTTAAGATTTTTTGTGAGGATTAAATTGGACTATGCTTGTGTGGTACTTAATGGGATCTGGCACATTATAGATACTAAGTAAATATTATCTGTTGTCACTCTTGTCAGTTTCTGTGCATTTTTGAATTTTAGTGTTTTAAATAAATAATCATAAGTCTCGCTCTGACTTTTATATATATGTATTGGTTTGCTAGAGCCACCATAACAAAATACCACCAGCTGTAGCTTAACCAACAGAAATTTATTTTCTCATAGTTCTGGAGGCTACAGTTTCAACATCAAGGTGTTTGCAGGTTTCATTTCTCCGGGCCTCTCTCCTTGGCCTGTGGATGGCCACCTTCTGTTGTGTCCTGACACGGTCTCTCCTCTGTGCTTGTATGTGCCTGGTGCGTCACTCTGTGTGTCCTAATTGTCTGTTCTTAGAAGCACACCAGTTACCTAATAGCCTCGTGTTAACTTAATCACCCCTTGATGTCCCTGTCTCCAAATAAAGTCACATTCTGAGGTACTGGAGGTTAGGGTTTTATAATGTAACAGGGGCCGGGGGTCGTGTGCAGCATGTAGCACGTAGTCATCCCGTAATAGTGTGTATGTATGTTGGGATGAACTTTTCAGTGAGATTACTTTTTTGAACAGATATGCATGCATACTTTGTTCATTTTTATATGTTTGTTTATTTACTTACCTTGCACATAGTCTTTTCTTTGAAAAACAAAGTTACAAATTCTAGCCTTGCAAATGTCTTCTTAAGGCAGATATTTAGTCTTGATCTCTATTAATAGAATTTACATTGTTCTTCAGTATTCCTTTGGTTAATTGATTAGCAAATGTTTGTTTAATGTCTGGTACCATTATAAGCATCAACAGTGTATTGTATAGGTAAACTACTCAGACAAGATACCTGCATTCATGGAGCTTTTATTTTGAGCTGCCTGCTACTAAAGTTTCAAAAAGAAATTGTGGTTTAGGTTCTAAAAATAGAGTTCTAAGTTAACTATCTAAAACGTAGTGCAGAATGTCTTAGAAATTACCTAATTATGATTCTTAGTTTGGGGGAGATGTATAAAAAAAAAAAGGATTTCGTAGTTAATAGTGGAAATATTTTTAACATTTTTGTTTTTGAAGTTATATCTTCTTATTTTGGAGTTTGGGGACCTTATCTTTAGTGCGTTTTGTGATGTTGCCTGCTCTTTTTTTCTTAACAAGAGCGTTCATTAGGGGCACCTCGGTGGCTCAGTTAGGTGTCTAATTCTTAATCTCAGCTCAGGTCTTGTCAGAGTCATGAGTTCAAGCCCTGTGTTGGGCTTCATGCTGGGTGTGGAACCTACTTAAAAAAAAAAAAAAGAAAGGAAGGAAGGAAAGAAAAGAAAAAAGTGTTCATTACATTTCCTGGTGATTGTTTTATGTAAAACTAAAGAACTTAATATATGAATGCATTCTCACTCTTAGAGGTCTAAGTTGCTTAGAATTGGGTAGAATAAAGTTTGGAAATCTCCTTTTCTCATGTCTTTATTTCATTGTCAAGCATAAAGGTAACTAGCCTTTTGGTATTCTTTTAGTACTTTGATAATTGGAAACATTTGGGAACTGTTAACAAAATTAAGGTCAAATTATTTTAAGTGGACATTTATATTTTATTGTAATTATTTTCTTTCTAGGAGTTACAAAAATTGTATCAATGCTGATTATTCTCCCTTAAAAATAAAAATTATTTATACAACAGATATGTTCATAGTAGAATAAGAAAGTAAACTATCATTATACTTTTTAAAATCCCTGATTGTCCCACTACTTTTTTTACTTTGATGTATAGTTTTCTGACTTCTAAAGGTATGTGTAATGTATGAGTGTCTTCTGTGTATTAAAGGATCATATTATATAGTGGTTTTGTAATTTGTGGGTTTTTTATGTAACATTAAGTAATAACACACACTTTAGAGCAGTTACAATATTATAGGCAGGCTTCTAAGCAACTTCTATGTAGTAACCAGTCTTCACAGCCCTCCTTTAGATAGACGTTATTACTGTCATGCTCATTTGACAGATGGGCAAGTTCAGATAGATAGGATAAACAACCTGCCAAAGTTCACAGAACTACTAAGTGGTTGAACAGAGACTTGAATCCAGATAGAGGACTCCATAGTCGATTTTCTTTGTTGTATGGTCATAATCATTTTTCTGTGCCAACGAATACAGACTTTGTATGTTACCTTATTGTCTTCCTGGGGTTTCATTCTCCTCTTACTCTGCCTCTTACTAGTATTCAGTTCTTTTTCTTTTCTTGAAACACCACTCTTTCTTATGTTTCTGGTTCTTCTTTCTTAATTTCCTTAGTAGTTCATTCTCCATCTGACTTCTACTAAATATCATAGTTCCAAAGGGTAGGCTCTTGTTTCTTTGATCTGCATTCTCTCCCAAGGTGCACTCTACCATTCCTGTGACTTTAAATATAATCTACATGATGTCAAGGCTCAGATTCATAGTTGCTGCTCAGAATTTTCTGGTTTGCTCTCTGAACTCATATTCATGATGGCTTATTTGTCATCTCCATTAAGATGTGTCATGTCTAAAATATGTGAAATTAGAATATTTGATTCCTTCTCTAACTTACCCACAAATTTGTAACACATCTTAATAAATAAATGGCTCCACTATCACCCCTGTTGCTCATGCCAAAAAATTAGAAATCATTGATTTCTCTTTTATTCATTTCTTAAATTTAATTTTTCAGTAAGTCCTGTTCATAACAGTTCTCCAGTCTGTTTTTTGGTGTTCACTGTCACCGCTGTCATCCAAGATACCCTTTTCTTCTCAGTTGGGTACTGAGCATCTCCCTTGTATTTTACTTTGTTTTCCACTTCTGCTAACAATGTCTCACCATTGGACTGTTGATTTTGGATTGGCAGGTGCTGATGGAGAAACTATCAAAACCATGCTTGTTTAATCTGTAATTCATGCCATCTAGGCTCAGGTGGACCCACATTTACTGTTTCACTGACTGTTCTCCCCATACTTCATATTCTTGTATTTTCATGTATCGATACTGTCCCATTTTGGGTATGGGTATATAGTAGAATTAACTAGGGGCTTTTCTAACATGTTTTCTATTTTCCTTATTTTCCCACCTGTCTATATCTTAGTATATGTAAAGGACAGGAAGCACAGGTCTATCTGCCTAATAGAGCCTGCTGCCCATGTGAACTTTTCAAAATATATTCATTGTATCTCTCGTTTGCAATTCATGGCTCCCTTAACTACCAAGTAAAGCACGAAGTCTTCATCCTGGCCTTCTAGGCCCCCCCCCCTTTTTTTAAAAGATACTATTTATTTCTTTGACAGACAGAGATCACAAGTAGACAGGGAGGCAGGCAGAGAGAGGAGGAAGCAGGCTCCCCGCTGAGCAGAGAGCCCGATGTGGGGCTCGATCCCAGGATCCTGGGATCATGACCTGAGCTGAAGGCAGAGGCTTTAACCCACTGAGCCACCCAGGTGCCCCTAGGCCCTTTTTAAAGATGTCACCAATTTTATCTTTTATGCTATTCATTCTGGGCAGGCTACTTATTTCAGAGCATGCTCTTTGTTTTCTTGTCTGTTTCTTCAATCATGTTTCACTTTCTTTCTCTCTGTTCATTTTTTTTTATTCTTTTTTTTTTAATTTCTTTTCAGTGTACCAGAATTCATTGTTCTCTCTGTTCATTTTAAAAGAAAACTTTCTCCTGTTACTCTCCTTTGTACCCGTTATCTGAGTGTGATCTTTCCTCTGCATGTTTTAATTTAATAATTTTATGTAATTTACCATATTATGCCTTGTACTGTAGTTTATATGTATATTTCTTTGAATCCTTTTATATTGTAAATTTTTTGAGAGTAGGAGCCATGTCTTTAGAAGGCTTTTGGCGTTTCCATCAGGGAAACGGTTCGGTGCTGCTTATCTGAAAATAGTTGGCTAGATCTGAGGAGATTATCCTCAGCTAAGTGAAAAGTTTAGGAGGAGTATCTGTAGAGCTGCAAAGAGAAAGGGAGAGCCCTCACTCTAGTGATTTGTCAGTTCCAACTGTAGACATTGGTAAATGATGTATGTGTGTGGTCAGATCATATCCGTGATTGGATTTTTCTTATCTTTTTATATCTTGTACAACACAGAACCTGAAACAGAAACTTTCCATTCAAGTGAATTGATTGTGATTCCTTGTGATCCCTGGGCTCAGGTGCTTTCTGGGATCCAGTATGCTAAAGAGATACAGGCTCTGTGACAGGACTTGAGGCAGATGTGAGATAAGGATCTTCCTCCCTGCCCCCCACCACTTGCTTTTAATTTAATTGGTTTAAATTAAGCTTTTAAAGTAGAGTCAACCAGAAGGAAAGAGTATAGGAGAAATGATTTTCTAACACTTGTCATGTCAACTCAAATTTTTAATTCCTTTTTTGGAGTAAAACAGGCTCTTCACTGGTTACAAAGTTATTTCTGAGTTGCAGGAATTATCTCCTTCCCTCCATGCTTTTGTAATTCCTGTATTCCCTCATTGAGTCTTGACTGCCCCAATCAGACATTTTTGGTGAAAACCTTAGCAGCACACACTAACTGCTTTAGTCCGTCAAACTGGATCTTATAAAAATAATCAATTGTAGGGGCGCCTGGGTGGCTCAGTGGGTTAAAGCCTCTGCCTTCGGCTCGGGTCATGATCTCAGGGTCCTGGGATCGAGCCCCGCATCGGGCTCTCTGCTCCACGGGGAGCCTGCTTCCTCCTCTCTCTCTGCCTGCCTCTCTGCCTACTTGTGATTTCTCTCTGTCAAATAAATAAAATCTTTAAAAAAAAAAAAAAAAATAATCAATTGTAATTTTTGAAATTAAAAGCCAATTTTGAAAATCTCAAATAGAACATTTTGGTTAGAATAATTTTTTTTTTTTTGTCCACAAATTTTCTATGAAATCTAGCTTTACTTTAGGATTTTCCAAGCAAGTCTTATCTCTAACTACATTAGGGTTGTTTCACCTATTTAAAAAAGTTTTTTTTAAGAGATACATATTTGCTATAGAAAATACAAATAAGCAAATGTAAGAACAGAGAAATCACCCAGAATTCTGTCATTTGAGGTAAAACCACTCTTAGCTCTTTGACCCTTTTTTTGTGTTTTATATATATGGGGGAGGGAATATCATTTAGAGAATAGGAGCAACTTTTTTGTCTGTCACGTACTCAGCCTAGTGACATAGGGGAAACACATATAAAGGTCCGTGATAGAATGAATTAAGTTCTATTTGTCTATGGTGGTGTTAGCTAACACTTTCATTGAGTACATTCTGTGTGCTAAGTATTTATATTCATAGTCTCGTTTTATCCTTGCAACAGTTCTGTGAGATTCTGACATAGATGAGGTCCTGAAACTTAGAGGGGTTAAGTAAGTTGGCCCCGTAGTTCATAAATAGGATATTTGCAAAGGTTTGTTGACATCTAAATCTGTGCTTTTAAGCAGTACTCTGTACAGTGTCATAATGAATAGCTCCTGTATTTGACTGTTTATCCATCCATATTGAATAGAGGAGGAGGAACAAAGGGGAGTGTACAGAGATGCTGAGGGAGATTATAATAGAATCATTCAGAAAGAGACATCCTCAAAAGGAAGATCAGTGGAAACCAGCTTTTCTAAAGTCACAGCGCTTTATTGTAGTACTTTGTAATACTAGTGCTAATGAATTTTAAAAGTATGAGGTAGATGTTTGGCATGAATACAGCTATTGCCTCTTAATGTTTGTTCTATAGATCAGGTCAAAGACTACAAGCTGGTGGTTCCTGACTCTTGTATTAGGAGCCAGTTAAGTGTCCTATCCCAATAGTTTACATGAAATTTGGGCTTCATTAAATAGAGCATCCAGGCAAAATAGTCTTTATTTATTAAAAATTTTATTCCCTCATATAGACATAGCTATAATTTTGTTGAATTGGATATTCAGCATTTTGCCAACCACAAGGCAGTCCCACAAATGAAAATTTATACTCTGCCTAAAGGAGCTTATGAAGCAGATACATGTATAACTAATTATAATATTAGATTTTTGTAAGTGCTATGGAAGCATAGAGAGAGAGAGTAATGTTGCATAAAGAATCAGAAGTAAAGTGAACAAGCATGTTTCTCATGTTCAAAGATTTATACTTAAGCTGTATGACTTTTTGTGTATTTAAATGGTCTTTTTGTTCTAGGTTTGTTTTTATTTTAGTTAATTCAGATATAAAAGATTAAAACTAGGGGTGCGTGGGTAGCTCAGTTGGTTAAGCATCTGACTTTTGATTTCTGCTCAGGGTCATGAGTTCAAGGCCCATGTCAGTCTCTGTGCTGGGTGTGGAGCCTGCTTTGAGATTTTCTCCCTCCCTCTCCCCTCCTCTAGTCATGCTCTCTCTCTCTCTCTCTCAAAAAAAAAAAAAAAAAAAAAGGTAAGTATTTTACTATTTTCTATCAGCTGACAAACATCTTTTAGCTTCTGTTCATAGTTGTGCTTTACAGAATTTTTAGAACTTGCCATGATATGAGTCAAGGATAAATAATATTATAGTGTAAAGTAATTGACTGTCTCTTAGTGTTTTATGGATTGCTTTTCTGATGAAACTAGGAAACATTCAAAATCTGATTTGTTCTTAGAATAAATGAAGATTTGAAGAGTGGCAAAAATATAGAAGTAGTACCTTAGCAACCTCTTTCTAATAATATTTTAAACATTTTTTATAACATTTAATAGCTGGAATGAGCATTTGTTTTGAGCTAAGTTGCTAATTCGATACAAATCAATTAAAAATCCGGTCTATCTGTTGTCGAAGGGATTTCTCGTTTCTGATGAGGATCCTTTATCTCCTGCCTACCATCCATATTTTCATACTGCTTTCACATGTGTTTATTTTCGTGTTCTATAATGTCTATAAATAAAAGGAATTGTTATTCCAGTTTAGTAATTTAATATAGAAGATAGATATAATCTGTGACCCTCATCATAACTTTGACCCTTTGCATATAGAATTCTTTTTATGTAAAATTAAGGCATATCAAAATACTTGAAGTTTTAAATGTAAAATATCTTAAAATGAGAAGTTACGAAACTTACTAATATATTAACATTTGTAATTGTGACTTGATTAACCAGTTTTTCTTCAGGGCTGTATTTTTTTTTATATCCATAGTGATATTTTGATTACTTATTATATTAAACACTGAGATTAAACACTGAGAGGGGATGTTAAAATTTCCAACTAAAATTATGGATTTGTCTTTCTATTTTTGGTTCTGTCATTTTTTGTTTCATGAACAAAAGCTCGTTTATTAGATGCATACATATTTAGGATTTTGAATTATACTCCTTTTATCTGAATTTAACCCCCTTTTTCTTTGCTTTGAAGTCTTTATCTGTTACTAATATTGCTCTGTCAGTTTTCTTATCCTTGCTGTTTGTGTGGTACACCTTTTTCTGTCCTTTTATTTTCAATCTATTTGGTCTTAATTTTAAAATATATGAGATTAAGTTTTGCTTTTTTAATCAATTCTGATAATTTCTGCCTATGAGTTGGAGTGTTTAGTTTATTATATTTATATTTAGTCTATTTATATATAGTATTTTTATACTGTTTAATTGCTTTTCAAGCCCTGGAGTCTCTCTTTCATTTTCATTTTTTCATTTTTCTCCTTATTCTTTAGATTGATTTGTCTTCAGGTTCACAGACTTCTCTTCTATCTCCATTCTTTATTAAGCCCTTCTAATGAATTTTTCATTTTTGTTGTTTTTCAGTTAAAGAAATTCTGGTTTCTTTTTTACAGTTTGTATTTCTCTGTTGATATTTTCCTCTATTCACTCATTGTGACTACATTTTCCTTTTTTTCTTTAACTTATTTTCCTTCAGTTGTTCAAACATATTTGTAAGAGATATTTAAAGTATTTGTTAGTTAAGTTCAGTGTTTTGGGGGTTTTCTATTGACTCCTTTTTTCTTGATGATGATTCACACTTCCCTTTTGTGCCTATTAAGTAATTTTTACTTTTATTTACTCATTTTTTAAATGCCTATTTTTTTTTCCCAGCATTTATTTATTTGACAGAGAGAGCACAAGCAGGGGCAGTGGCAGGGGGAAAGGGAGAAGCAGGCTCCCTGCCAAGCAGGGAGCCCAATGTGGTGCTCCATCCCAGGACTCTAGGATCATGACCTGAGCCGAAGGCAGACACTTAATCAATTGAGGCACCCACGTGGCCCAATAAGTAATTTTTAAAATATGTATTGGTCCTTACAGATATAGGATAGAGATTTTTTGTTAGTTTGTTACTTTTTGTTGATGTGTTGATTTTCATTCTAATAATCTATCCAATTACCTGATGATCACCCTTAACTTGTGCACACTGAATTTTATACTTTGTGCGAAAAGACCAAGTTGTTTCCAAGTCCTTTTAACTGGTAGGACTGAACCTCCAAACTCTGCTCCCGTTTTGATCTTTTAGGGATTGGCATTACTAGGCATTGTTAGGTAGTGTTGGAGTACCTCTTGCTTTAGTACATGGTTCTTTCTCCTAAGCTGTCTCACCTGAATGCCTAGGAAAGAGCAAGTTTTCCCCATTCTTTGGCTGGAAATTGATTGTTCTTCTAATGTTATTTAACCTCCAGTGTCTCTGTTTTGTTATCAACCCTTGCTCCCTGATAAACTTTGGGTACTTCTCTTTGGATAGTTCAGCCCTTGGCAAAGGACTCACATGGTACTTCTAGAGACCTTTTGCATAGCTCCTTATATTCCTGTTTCCTGCCCAGCATAATCTAGTGGCCTCATTTGTCTTGAACACTGATCTCTGCCTTCTCAGTTCAGCAGGACCACTGTACTTAGCTTATATGATCCACTTGTGTGCTGTTTCGGATATTGCCTTCAAGCAGAGTGTCTGGGCAATTATGGGGGTTGACTTGGTGAGTTTTTCTCCTCTCAGGGATTATAGTCTTGTGATGCCTAATTTACCAAGCCTGAAAACTGTTGCTTCACATGTTTTGCCGTTTTGATTGTAGTTTACACTGTGAGGTCTAGATGGTATCACTGACGTATCATAGCCAAAGATGCATGATTTGGAGTATATATCTTTATTGTTTCATGCTAGACCTTTTTCTGTCTTTCTGAGTGATTTGTTCAAGTGCATTCAAATAAAATTCTTACTTAAGATTTGTTAGGAAGAAAATCTATTAAAAAGGTACAGCATTGTATGATTTTTCTAGGATTTGGTAGCATTTTATACAGTTTCTAATCTGTAAAATATGATGGTTCTTACATATCTTCTCTGGGGAGGACATGAGCGTTCCTTTGGTTTATCTTATTTTCATCAATATAAGTACTGATTCTATATGTGGACAAGACTTGAGAGCTAACTAGAAGTTTACTGTTGTATTTTTCTTAAAACTGCAAGTTAATAGCTTGGTCAGTGATCAAATAAAAAATTCTTTTTCACAGATATTAATTCATTCATCACATATTTAGTATCTATTTTCATTGCCAGTGCTGGCATTGTATTTGACACTGAGGATATAATGGAGAATGAAATAGGCATGGGTAATCCCTAACTTTGTTGAACTTACCTTCTAATGGGGGAGATAGACACATACAAGGAAACAACATAAAAAAATCACAAGTTATGGTATCTACTAGGAACAAAACAGATGGAGTTCTGAGGTAGAGAACAATGAGTTCCTCCTTTGAGAAGTTTATATTTCAGCTGAATGAAGGAACTAGTCGCTGGGGAGGAGGTGACGTCAGAGACTGTGATGGCTTTTCGGTTACCTTCCCAATACCTGTAAAGATCTTGAGGAAAGGCTTATTAGAGGGACTAAAAGAAGGTGTTCAATATAGTTGAAATATGAACAAGGGAAAGAAAATGATGAGATTTAGATCAGGAGGGCAGCTGTAGGCTGGATCATTTAGCGCTCTGTGGATTTTCGTCAGGAGCTTCGTGTCCTGTTCTTTCATCCAGCCCTCGGTAGGATGACCATGTAATTTGTTGTACAAATAATGACACACTTCTGAGTGAGAAGGAGCAGTCACTGCTTGGGAGACTGTGCTGACCAATGTAGTCTGGCACTGTTCTGGGGAAATCATCCTAATTGTGGCTATACTCATATAGAAATGGCATAGATAAGTGGTTACTAGCATGGGTTCTGGATGCAGACTACTATACCTTCATTTTAATTTTTTAAGAAGGATTTTATTTATCTGTGTGAGAGAGAGAGTGTGTGCAAGTGCACAGGGAAGGGCAGAGGGAGAGGGAGAGAGAATCTCACACAGATTCCGCACTGAGCGAGCACAGAGCCTGACATGAGGCTCGATCTCACGACCCTGAGATCATGACCTGAGCTGAAACCAAGAGTCCAACATAACCAGCTGTGCTACCCATGTACCTCAGACTACTGTACCTTTAAATCTTGATTTCTACTCATTGTATAACCCTCAGCAAATTAATTTCTCTGTGCCTCAAATTTCTCATTTGTAACACGAGGAAGTAATACCTCATTAGAATTGTTATGAAGATTAAATAATACATTTATGAAAATACACTGTGCCTGCTATATAGTAAGCACCCACTCAGTAAATTCATTCATTTTTTTTTTTCAGATTTTATTTATTTATTTGACAGACAGAGATCACAAATAGGCAGAGAGGCAGGCGGTTGTGTGTGGGGGGAAACAGGCTGCCCGCTGAGCAGAGAGCCCGATGCGGGGCTCAATCCCAGGACCCCAAGATCACAACCTGAGCCAAAGGCAGAGGCTTAACCCCCTGAGCCACCCAGGCACCCCAGTAAATTCATTCTTTTATCAAATATTTATTTGCTAAAATAAATACTTTTTAATATAATATATGATATATATATATTATATAAATATATTTTATTATGTGCCAGGCATTTTACTAAGCACTGTGGATTAAGCAGTGAAATCCTTGCCTTCATTGGGCTTAATTTCTAGTGCCAGACCTCATAAAATAAAAGTAAAAAAGAAGGTGGTAGTAAGTGCAATGGATCAAAAGCAGGAAAGAAAGAATGGAATAGGCATGGGCAGCAGAGCATGGCTGTAAATTGAAAAATCGAAGTAGCTTGATCAGAGTAGGCCTCACTTAGAAGGTAACATCTAAATAGGGATCTGAAGGAAGTGAGGGCTTGGCTGATTCCAGGCACAGAGAGTAACACATGCAGAGATGAAATGAGAAACCACTGGGGTTTTAAAACAGGAGTGACAGGAAATGGTTTATGTTTTTGAAGGATGACCCGACTGTGGGTGGGTGAGAGTGACGGAAGCCAGGTTAGGTTATCGTAGGTAATGGTCATGAAAGATTTAGACCAGGCTGTTCGCAGTGGAGATAGTTAGAGATGATTAGATTCTGAAACTATTTTAAGGTAGAACTGAAATGATTTGCTGGTGAGTTTAATGAGCTGTGTGAGAGAAAAAGAGGAGCCAAAGATTTTTAGCCAGAGCAACTAACCGGAAGGAGCCATTTACTAAAATGGGGAAGACTGTAGGAGGAATAAATCCAGGGTGAAGATTTGGAGTTCATTTTTTTCGAACTCCTGTTAGATACCCAAATATAAATGCTAGCAGTCAGTATTTATTATTAATTATTCAGCAAACGTTAACAGTTATAATCGTTAGGTATTTGTTGCGTTTGCTATCATATATTTAGGATTAAAATGATGGTCAAAAAAAGATACTGTTTTTGCCCTTGTGGAAGTTACAGTCTAATAAGGAAGATAAGAGTTGACCAAATAGGGACGACTGGGTGGCTCAGTTGGTTCAGTGGTGTCTGCCATTGGCTCAGGTTGAGTCCTCTGTTGGGCTCCTTGTTCAGCCTGGAGGTGGCTTGTGCATGTGCGTGCTCTTTCTCTCTGACAAATAAATAAATAAAATCTTTAAAAAAAAAAGAATTGATCAAATAATCATATTGTTGGTAGTTTTTTTTTCTTAACATAAAAAATCCTTTTAAGTAGGATACTTTGAAAGAAATAAAGATGACTTACAAAATCACAAATATCTCTTCATATCTAAATTTATTAGGTTGTGTTCAGATAGCGATACATGTACATACCTTGAAAGTTTCTCATTTAACAATATCTTGTTCTTAAAATTGGTTAGCTTAAATAACATTAAGGAATGAAGCTTTATGAATTCATGGAATCTAGCATTTAAATGTATTGTGTATTTCATGAAATTTTTAGGCTGTTGGGAATTTTTTCTTCTTTTTTCCCATTAAAAATGTAATGCTTTTAAAACTTTTTATTAGTTAGCTAAAGATCATTTTGTTTTATAACTGAAGTCTTTAATAATAGAATTATAATATCTGTTGTTCACCTTTCACAAAATTATTTTTGTGTTTTAAAAAATCTACAGGTTCGTCATAAGGCATCACAGAAAGTTTATGCTATGAAGCTTCTTAGTAAGTTCGAAATGATAAAAAGATCTGATTCTGCTTTTTTCTGGGAAGAGAGAGATATTATGGCCTTTGCCAACAGTCCGTGGGTGGTTCAGGTAAGCATACAGACTTTTGTAAGTTTATTTTCCTTTTATTGTAAGTGCTTATTATTTGTAGGATATGATTTTGTATGCTAAAAATCCTGTATCTTACTCACATAGTAACAGTACAGTCCTTTTTAATAAGGTCAGATTCAGTATGCTTGTTTGATGTTCCTAAATAGTATGTCATATAGACATGACATGTAATACTTAAATTGGTGTATGAAAGCAATTATTATTTGCGACTTTTAAAAAAATTCCTTTATGAACAATTAGATTGGTTACCAGAATGCCATTATGCCCTGCCTACACTCTCATGATTTACATAATAGGAACAATAATCAGCCTGTCTCCAAACAACCAAAACTTCTCCTCCGGTCCTTTATATATTACCTACAAGATAAGACAGTATTGTGCTTCCTAACTGAGCCTCTTACTTGACTGTTAAGTAACGAATTTGTGGTTGTATTTTGCCTTCTTTTCAATTATATCCCTCATTAACTTTGCTTCTCTAAAGATATTTTTATACTAATACCTGATTCTGCAGACATTTTTGAACAAGTATCATGAGTGAGATTAGGTATGTACCCATGCATGTTCAGAATGCTTACTTAATGATTTGGGAGTTTTATACTTTGCTTGTGGAAGGCAATTTGCAGGTACAAAATACGCCGCATGGATGGCTATGTAATTTAAAAGCTCATTATTACTACTTTTTTAATAATGTGGAGTCCCAATTCTCTTTCTATTTACCTTTTTTATTGTATCTATGGAATAGAAATTCTGATATGTGTAGCTAAAACTAAAATTTTTGTAGCAAATTATATATTGTGATAATGTAATTAAGGAATGATGGTAATAAATTATTCCACTTTTAGCTTTAAATTTCTTTCATAGCAACAGAATCATTGCCATTTCTAGTTTATCAGTTCATAAACGGGTGTCTTTGATCTTTAATTCGGCAAAGTGGATTTTTTTTTTTTAAAGATTTTATTTATTTTTTTGACAGAGATCACAGGTAGGCAGAGAGGCAGGCGGGGGCGGGGGGGCGGGTGGGAAGCAGGCTCCCCGCTGAGCAGAGAGCCCCATGCGGGGCTTGATCCCAGGACCCTGGGATCATGACCTGAGCTGAAGGAAGAGGCTTTAACCCACTGAGCCACCCAGGCGTCCCCAAAGTGGATGTTTTTAAAGTGTTCATTGAGATAAAGAGTTAATGGGTCTGTGGAAACCAGTCAAAAGTGAAACATTGTAAATTGAAAAAGTAATATAATTCTGTTAATTTATTGAGGTTTTCAAAATGGTGATATTCTAGTTAAGTCATTCCTCCACCACCTACTCCCCAGTCATTCTTTTTTATTATAGTGACTAGAATAATTCTATAAAGAAAATATCCCCCCATTTACTATTTGGTTACCCAGTAGTATAATTCACAGAGGAAGTGACAGGATAAAACTTTATTCTTTCCTTATATTTACCAGTTTTCAAAGTAAGGGATTTGTTTCCTTTTATCCTCTAAAGGTGAACAGTTTTGAGGGAGTTACCAGTTTGAACTCACGGATTTAAAACCTATTTGATGTGTTTTAGTCGTTTGAATATCTTATTGATGACCACATTGTGACACCTTTGGCAAGTGACATCCTGTTTGGGTTAATTCCTGAGTCCTTTGGACATAGCTGTGACAGCCTTTGATAGCTTGCTGTCTGACACAATAGGATGTTCCAGACTAATCTTGTACATTAACTGTGCTTATAGGTCCATCCTTTTTACACACGTGAATATTTCCTTGTAATAGATTGCTAGCATTGGGTTTGCTAGGTCATATGGTGTGCACATTTGACATTTCGATAGATAGTGCCAGATTGCTTTGTAAAAAAAAATGTTTTTACAAGTTGTATTTCTCTAATTATTTAATATTTTTATGTCACTACATTTTAGCCAATACTGGATATTGTAGTTATTTAAAATTTTTATTAGTTGCATCTTCAAGAAGAAAAGATGTTATTGTGCTAAAGTACATTTCTTTGGTTAATGATGAGGTTCAGGATATTTCATATGTTTATTAGTAATTTGTATCCCACTTTTCTGTGTGTTGTTTTACTTTTTAAAAATTGATTTATTAGGGCGCCTGGGTGGCTCAGTGGGTTAAGCCGCTGCCTTCGGCTCAGGTCATGATCTCAGGGTCCTGGGATCAAGTCCCGCATCGGGCTCTCTGCTCAGCGGGGAGCCTGCTTCCCTCTCTCTCTCTCTCTGCCTGCCTCTCTGTCTACTTGTGATCTCTCTCTGTCAAATAAATAAATAAAAAATCTTTAAAAAAAATTGATTTATTAGCATGCTGATAGACCCTGTACATGAATATACATATGTTGGAAATATATTCTGTGTTATATCTGTTGGAAATATATTCTCTTGAACTGTTACTTGTCTGTTGCTTATTGAGTTTTTAAAAGTAGATGTAATCAAATCTATGTATTCTATATTTTGATTCTTGCTGGGGAATACCTTCCCCAGCCCAATATAATGAAAATATTCTCTTATACTTTAGCTTTTTTAATATTTTAATTTTGGGAGGGGCAGGAGTCTCTTTCTGAGTCACCAGGAATTTATTTTTTTATATGAAGTAAGATTTGTTTTTCCCAAATGAGCAGCCACTTTTCCCAGGGCCATTCATAGAAAAGCCCATCTTTTTCCCATGAAGTAAATGAAATGTCCCTTTATATCATAGACTAAATTACCCTATATATGTGAATTTCTTTTGACTCTGTTCTATTACTTTGATTTGTTAAGCGCTAAAAAATCATGTTGTTTTAATTTCTGTAGTTTTTCATGTATTTTGTAGGGCAAATCTTCTCATTGTTCTCCTTTTATAGTATTTTTGTGGAAATTCTTAACATTTTTTCTGTGAAGTTAGAATTAGCCTTTCATTCTGTTAAAAAATACGTTTAAAATCTTTTCTTGCATTGCTTCAATTGGTAGATTTTTGGGGTTGTTTTGATTATTTTGAAATATTAAGTCCTCTCATAACAATATAGTATATATCTGTGTATAGAGCTTGATTTTCAGTAAAGCCATGTTACTTTTTCTCATCAGATATGTTCAGAAGAAACTTGTGCATAAGAAAACTAGTGTTTGAATATGTAGATGTTACAAAACCCAAAAGAACCAGCATTGGTTCAGTCTTTTCAGTACAGTGTTGAGTTAATAGAAGTTTTTTATCCTTATCTTTTTTATTATGTTAAACTTAATTGGGTAGTCCTCTAGTATTTAATGATTAAATCTGATATTTGCTGCAGTTTTCTGATTAAGACAGTAAAGGCCTATCTATTCGTGTTTAGCTTCCCAAGTATTTTTTAATCAGGAATAATGTTGAAGTATTTGAAATGTGTTCTTGAGCTGCTTTTATGATGGTTTTCTTGTTTAATCTGTTATTATAGCACACTAAAAAAATAAATTTCAAGGTAGTATAAAATAAAAAGTAAATGCTATTTGCTATAATTTTATATTCTTTATAGAGTATTGAATTTGATTTACCAATATTTTAAGTAATTGTCCATCTGTTTGTGTGACATTTGACCTTTGCTTTAATTCAGTTTTTTTTTAACATGGGTTTTTTTGGGTTGGTTTTCATATTCTGGTGAGACTACCCTAATAAACATAGTTGGGAAGCACAAAACTTTTTTCTGAGCTTTGGTACAGTTTATATAAAATAGAAGCTATTCATTCCTTGAGACTGGATTGAACTTGCTTGCATACCTTTCAGGGAAAAGTTTTCAATATATTTAATGATAATTTTTTTACCACTAATATTTATTATGATAGATTCTAAACATCCCAAAGTAGAAAGAAGATGCTTTGAATCCCCATGTACTATTCAGTCAGCTTCAACAATTACCAGCCATGGCCAATCTTATTTCAGTCCCACCAGAAATTGGCAAACTTCTTTTGTAAAGGAGCAGATAGTACCTACTTTAGGTTTTGTGGCCCAAGAGATAGATAGAATGTTGATAACTTATATAATGAGAAAACAAATTTCTACAGATTTCTTACTGAGGCAATTCAAAATGTGATAATAAGTACAATTTTTAAAAATACCACTCTGTTAGGGGCTCCTGGGTGGCTCAGTCCGTTAAGCATCTGCCTTTGGCTCAGGTCATGATCCCAGGGTCCTGGGTTTGAGTCCCATGTCTGGCTCCCTGCTCAGTGGGGAGTCTGCTTCTCCCTCTCCTTCTGTCTGCTGCTCCTCCTGCTTGTATCTCCCTCTCTCTCTCTCTGTCAATAAATAAAATCTTAAAAAAAAAAAAAAATACCACTCTGTTAAGGAGAAGAATGAACTTGTTTTCTGGGGTAATAATGTTTTGTTTAATTGAGGTTCACAATCAATGTTTCCTATCAAAATTATAGATGTTCTGTTAATATTAATGTATAATAAGATTTTCTGACATATTCATCCTATTAGAAAATATCTTTTCAAATAGGTTAGGTACTGCCAAATACTATTATCCACTGGCATATGATTTATTTTTTATTAATAGACTTTATTATTAAACAGTTTTACATTTATAGAAAAATTGAGCAGATAGTAGAGACCTCCTATATCATCCCCTCAACCCGGGACAATTTCCTCTATTAACATCATACTTTAGTAAGGGACATTTGTTATAATGAATGATCCAGTATTGATATATTATATTAACTAAAGTCCATAATTTATTCAGATTTTCTTGGTTTTTAACCTAATGCTTTTTTTCTGTTGTAGGATTCCATCTAGGATAGTATGTTATATTTAATTATATCTTCTTAGCCTCTTCTTGGCTGTGGCAGTTTCTCAGACTTTTTTCCTTGTTTTTGATGACCTTTAAAGCTTTAAGTATTACTTGTAAGTTATATTGTATGATGTGTATAGTCTTATATTAGAATTTGATGTTTTTCTCATTGTTTAGACTAGGGTTATGAGTTTTTAGAGAAAGACTATAGAGGGAAGGTGCCATTTTCGTCATGTATCAAGGGTGTATACCAATACTTTATTTATAACTGTTGATGTTGACCTTGAGCATATGATTCTGATTGAGCCTATTTAGCATTTAGAAGACAAATGCTGATGTTAAATTCTTGTCTGGATATTTACCTTTTAGCAAAGTCATTACATTGCAGGTTTGTCACTTCCAACTGAAGGTTAGGCAGAAGCTTCTCAATTGCAGAGTTTGTTTATTTATTTAAAAGATTTTATTTATTTGTTTGAGAACCAGAGAGCAAAGCAGGGGGAGCAGCGGAGGGAGAAAGAGAAGCAGGCTCTCTGCTGAGCAGGGAGCCCGATGTGGGACTCGATCCCAGGACCCTGGGATCATGTCCTGAGCTGAAGGCAGGCACTTAACTGACTGATCCACCCAGGTCCCCCATCAGCTGCAGAGTTTAATTGGATTTTGAAATATAGATATTTGCTTTACACTTATATTCAGGTCAAAAAATGCTGTTGGAACTGTGGGACTATCATTTGAGCTCAGAAAATACATCCATTGCCAATTTGTGTAGGAGGGAGATCCCACTTCTTGTTTTGATTTTAATAGCAAGGGAAGCATAAAAAGTAGCTTGATGTTAGTTGTCATTAAAAGCTTAAGTTTTGTAGGGCACCTCGGTGGCTCAATCAGTTAAGCATCTGACTGTAGATTTTGGCTGGAGTCATGATCTCAGGATGGTGAGATCGAGCCCCACCTCTGGCTCCATGCTTAGTAGGGAGTCTGCTTGGGCTTCTCTCTCCCTCTCCCTCTGCCCCTTCCCCTGTGCATGCTCTCTTGCGTGAGCTCTCTCTCTAAAATAAATAAAATCTTTCAGCAAAGTTAAAGTTTTGCACATAAGCACTATTTTACCTTATCATTTTAGGTTGTATTAATTAAGAACATTATAAAGTCTGTAGCTAGAGCTAATTTAGAAAGCTAGTCAGTATTCCATGATAGTAGTTGAGGATGGTCTTGACCAGACAAATTTTAGTCTCGGCTGTAAGCTCAGATAATTGCAATAAAATTTTACCAGTGCTAAGCCATTGAACTGCTGTATGGTTGCATGAGAATATTCAGCACTTTTTTCTGACAAAAATTCACAGAACAGATGATGATGGTTAAGTCCAAAAGAGCAAATAACATCCGTTTATACTAATTTATTTATTATACGAAGGATTCACATGTTTTCCAGAGTACTTACTGAGAAGTATTACAGAGAATAACTACAGATTTTCAGTATCACACATTTTTACAAGCTTTGTAAATTTGTCCAATAAAGCCTTTTTCTGCTCCACATATATTTTTACCACTATCTTTTGTTAACACACCTTACCGGATTCTACTTCGGGTTGTACTGACCTAGTGTTTTCTCAACTTCTTTGGAAATATTTTTGTCTGTAGTTCATCTATACAGACTGTTTATAGAGGCTTGTTTTTTCACTCAAACTTGGCACTTACTCTTCCAATAACTGCTAATGACTGCATAATATCAGTAGCATCTGTGGACTCATTAAGAGCCGAGGAAAACCACCCGAAATCATTTGCCTTGTTTTTAAATTGACTACTGATACTGCCACCAGTGTCCTCGACTCTTTGAGCAGCTGTCGGTGAAAGACTGAGTCTTGCGTTGATTTTATCTAGACGCATTTCTTCGGCTGATGCAATCAAACACAACTTAATTAATTCACCATTGGTGAATGGCTCTTCTTGTGTGCCTAATAAATACGCCATCTGGAAACGCTCTTTGGTTTCAGTCTTACATACATTTAGCAAATTTTAACATTCTTCCATCGTTAATTTTAAGCTTTTAATTTTGAAAACATTGCAAGAATTCTTGAAATACTTTTCGTTCTCCTACCCAGTCTTTTTTCTCCTTTTTCTCCTTCTGAGAGATATCTGCTGTCCTAAAACTTGTATATGTTTTTTTCTGTACTCAATCCTTCCATTCCTCCTTCCCAATTAGATCTTCTGTCAACCTTTTTTTTTCCTCAGGTGATTTTTTACTAATTCAGGTTTTTATTTCTCTCTTGAGTCAGTTTATATCTTCTGCGACTGTATCTGTCTTTTCTTTTAGTTTTCTATTGACTGGCGTATATGTAAATTTTTTAGTTAACTTTTTTTTTGTTTAAAAATAACTTCTTTTTTTTCTTTTCTTTTTTTTTTAAGATTATATTTATTTATTTGACAGAGATCAAGAGTAGGCAGAGAGGCAGGCAGAGAGAGGAAGGGAACCAGGCTCCCTGCTGAGCAGAGAGCCCGATGTGGGGCTCGATCCCAGGACCCTGTGATCATGACCTGAGCTGAAGGCAGAGGCTTCAACCCACTGAGCCACCCAGGCACCCCTTTTCTTTTTAGTTATTTTCTGCTTTTAAAAAAATTCCCTAGCTCCTGTTTTCTTTGGGTTTATATTGTTCTTTTCTAGTTTCTTTATCTGCCTAATTTTTATTGTCAGTCTTTATTTTCCAATGCACATATCTGCTTGAATATTGGATAGTGAAAGAAGGAGGGATACCTACAAATGCATTTGAAGTTATCTGCATTAATTTTATCATGCTTTTTTAAAAAATGATTTTATTCATGACATACACAAAGAAATACATAAAACAAGCAGCAAAAAGATTTATCCCAAAGCAAACACCCATCTATTCACAACCCAGCTCAAAAAATAAACATTGCTAGACTCCAGAAGTTCTCTTGTGCTCTTTCCCAGTCATTACCTCGCTGTGTTCCTCCCAAAATAACCACTCCTCTGACTTTATTAGTCATCAGTTTCTTGCTTTTCTTTCTAGTGTACCACCTAAACAAGCACTCAGGAACTATAGTTTCCCTATTTATTGAACTTTATAAAAGTGATACCACTGAATAGCTTTTCTTTTGTATCTAGCTTTTTTGTTCAGTGTTATGTTGACATGAGTTACCTACATTGCTACAGTTTATTAGTTTTATTGCTGTCTTATTCCATTGTATGTATATACCACAATTTGTTGGTGTTATTTCAAAATTTTATTTGTTACAAGTAGTGTAAATGTTTTTTGTTCTGTTGGGTTTATTCCTAGGAGTAGCATTTTTGAGTACTTATAATCGATCTCAGTGGGTGGTAACAGCTTGTTTATCAGTGTGGTTACAGAAGTCTAGTTTATAAGTTTCCTTTGTCCTTGCTAGCACTTGGTATTATCAGTTTTAAAATTTTTGATCATTTTTAGTCATTTTTGTGCATGCAAGGTGGTGTCTCACAGTGGTTTAAATTCATCTTTCTCTAATAAGATTTCATACCTTTTCATCTTTGAGTATCTTCTTTTGTGAAATGCCTGCTTAATTCTTTTTCATTTTCCTATTAGGTTGTCTCTTCTTTTAAAAGAATTGATTTGTAGGAATTCTTTTTATTTATTTTGAATATGAGTTCTTGGTTTTGTTCTGTGTTTTCCCTGTTTGTGGAAACCTTTTCTGTTTGCATTGCTTGCTTCTGGGTGTGGGTTGGGACATGTTGGGTGGAATGTACAAAAAGCTTTTCTTCTGAATTTGTGGTTCCCATGCCTCTGGGGAGTCAGTAGCAGCCCTCGCTTGGTGTGATTTCTCTGGTCCCAGTGCCACTGTTCTAGTCTGGCAGCCACTTGCTGCTTATGAGCAAGATGATAGGGAATAGGAGAGAGAAGGCCCTATACTAAGTGTGGCTACCCGTAGCTCACTCCTTTCCACCTTTCCAGTGGTGTGGTGCTTACTCCCTCTTCTTACATCTATTGAATGTGGGATCTTTTAGGTTTTTCTGAGCTACGCCTACCTCCTCAGCTTTCTTTTTTGTGAATTATGTACAGTAGCTTGTTTTGTTTTCAGAAAGCTGTTTTTTAAAATTATGAATTCTTTTGTCATTCTTTTCATCTTTTATGTCCCTCATTCAGTTTCTGTTTTAAAATATCTTGTTTAAATAAATTCTCAGAGAATAATTTAAATATTCTCTGAGAGGGAAAATTATTCATTTAGGTATGTTTTTCAGCATAAAGAAGTTAACTATATAAAAAGTTTTGCCTGATACCTGTTTTTCCATTAGGAATATCCAGATCTAAAAATCAAAGGTTTCATAAAATTCAACTTTTTTGGTTGGAAAATAATTTGTCTTTTTCAGTAGTAATAAATTTGGGGGTTTTGTTCCATTTATGCTTTTTGTTTTTTGTTTTTGTTTTTTCTTAAAATTTTTTTTTTCCTTTCTCATTTTGTTTTACAGCTCTTTTGTGCTTTTCAAGATGATAAGTATCTGTACATGGTAATGGAGTACATGCCTGGTGGAGATCTTGTAAACCTTATGAGTAACTATGATGTACCTGAGAAATGGGCCAAATTTTATACTGCTGAGGTTGTTCTTGCTCTGGATGCCATACACTCCATGGGCTTAATTCACAGAGATGTAAAGCCTGACAACATGCTCTTGGATAAACATGGACATCTAAAGTTGGCGGATTTTGGCACATGTATGAAGATGGATGAAGTAAGTAATAAGCAAGTAAAAAAAAATGCTAGTTTTTTAAAAACAAAAATGAAAGAAGCTTCAGATCTTTGTAGTTTTAAACAAATACAAATTTAGTTTTGCTATGTAATGACTTAAACAAAATAAAACTTTTTTTTTAACTGATCACCTAGCTACAGAGTGCTTTATTATTTATTTATATAGTACAAGATTTGGTAAATACAAGAGAAATAAGAATACAGAAAACCTGGGTATCACCCCATAGAATGGTGACAAGCAATTGCTGTCATTTAAAACTAGTTCATGTGCAGAATGATCCAGGCGAAGAATAGAACACAAATATAAATTAAGGTACATGGGTATTATTTCCATCACGATTATTATTTCTGTATTTTTCCTTAAAAAAAAAAAAAATACCTGAGAAGTTTACGTTACTGTCTCCTACCAACCGTGTCTGCATCCACCATATGGAATACATTTAGGAACATCATATGTTGTGTACTTTACCTGTAGAACAATTCACATTGTAATTAATAGGTTCAGTAGTTTTAACCTCATAGCTAATTATGATGTTGATTTATTTATTTATGTTGCAAAATTTATATCTCTTCTCTTTTTCTCTGAAAGTATACTATATATATAATTCCTTGCAATAGTTCCTAATGGGGAGGAATCATGGTTTGTTTGTTTTTTTGTTTGTTTGTTTGTTTTTGTATTTGTATTTCTCTGTTGGATCTAAGGGGTGACCTACATATATCAGACTTCTTAAATGTTAGTGCATGTTGACAGCAAACTAGATATTATCTTTTGTATGGTTTTTATAACCTTCCAGTATGCTTATATAGCTAATCATATTTCTTAACAAAAATATCTTATCAAGATGTTTATTTTTAATTAAGCTGATTTTCTTTTCTCTTAACCTCTTATGCCATCTATGTGACATTCACTTTTTTAGTCTTCATCTTTTTATATGTCTTCATCAGCATTCTGTATTCTTCTAAGTTCACCTCAGATTTTACCTCATTTACAGAGTTCTTCTTGATAATCCTAATCTGACTGATCACTTTTCTAATGTTCTTATTTAGAATTTGTGCTGTATTTTGTAGGACCTTTTCATATATCTAGGTTTCTATGCCCTGTCTACTCAACTAAAACGTAACATTCCTTTCTTCTTTGGTCTTCTTCATTGATTATGTAGTCACTGTGTCCGTGTTTCGTATACATTAATTTTTAGTAGAAGGAGCATTTGTCCCCAAAGCTCCCTCTTGTGGTGTTTATCATAATACACTATAAAATGGTTAATATTAAAAATTATCTTTAATGAAAATAAAGTATAATATAATTTTCTAATAGAATGCTAAATTTTTGTATGTCTGTTTTACATAATGAGTGATGTTTTTGTACTGTGCTTCCATGGTTGTATTCTGATTTTAGTTAAACCAAAAACTTTTGGGAGGATGTAGAGAAATAAGTCATACCATATGTTTTTAGGGTAGGTAATGATGGTTAAGGAAGAAAGGGTATAGAGTGTGGGGAACAGGACAGAATATGGTTTTTATAGAATAATTTTGCAAGCATGTAAGTAAATACTAAATTAAGTGACTTAAATATCTTACATTGTCTCTTTATAAGACAAAATAAAATGTGGCTTATGTAATTTTATTTACTATTTCTTAATTCAGGTGCATTTAGCTGAGCTAATTATACTCCTTGCTTCATCACTTGTCATTAGGAGTCAACAGAAAAGCTTCATCTGGTTTTTATTTTATGATGTCTTCCCCCTTTCCGTTTCAGTCTTATTCTCTTTGTCCCTAATAAACAGCCACTGTCATGTGTTTACTATAAGCTCTTGCAGACTATTAATATAGTGTACATGTGTATAAATAATATGATATGAATGTCTTTTTTTTTTTTACTTTTTCACTCAATCTTGTTTTATATCTATTCTGATATATGTAAATTAGCTCAGTCCTTCTTAATTTTCTATGTTATCTATCTATTTGATTGTACTTATTCCCCCTTGTGTTGGATTCCTAGGCCACATCAGCTCCCTGCTACCAGCAGTACTATGTTGAACCTAAACATTCATGTTGAACATCTTCAGACATGTCCCATGTGTATTCTGACAAGGGTTTCCTCTAAATATACACTTAGAAGAAGTGGGGCTGCTGACTCAGAGGATACATAAATAAAGTATTACCTGACCGCCAGAATGGCTGTAAATGTTATAACCTCTTGCTAGTAGTGCATTTGAGTTCGTGTCTCTCTGTGTTATTACTCCGCCTTCCTATTACTCGTCTAAATCTTATCAGTTCTGTTGGTGTAAGGTGGTAGTTTTTAAAAATGGCATTTATTTTATAATTAATGATGTCAAACTTTTCTTCATGTAATTGTGAGTCATTTATCTCATAAATTACTTGTGTATCTTTTAACCTTTTTAAAATCAACTTCTTGTTGATGTTCCGGATTTCCTTATATAATCTCAATAGTGATTCCACAGGTATTGCTCATATCATCTTCCAGCCAGCTATGCATTTGTTTCTGTTTGAATAGGAGTTCTTAATTTTGATGTAGTGAAATATATATTCTTTAAATACTGAAGTTTAAAAATGTTGTTTGTTTTACCCCAGAACTCCATTCCTCAACTAATACTAATGACGAGAACAGCCATATAGGTTGAAGAACAAAGGAGTTTTTTATGAAAATCTATAGTACATAGAATTTATAATTTTGTTATATTAGCTGTTAATATAAATGGTGCTGCTGCAAGTTTTAGGTTCATCACTTTATTGGCCTCTGTTTGATTATCATTATAGTCTCAAAGCTATTAGAAATATTCCTAGTTTTGTTCTCATTCATCTGCACGTCTGTGGAAGGGATTGGCAAACTGGAGTTCAAGGCCAGATTTGACCTGTGGCTTGGTTTTGTACAGCTCCTGACTAAAAATGGTTTGTACATTTTTAAAAGATGTTAAAAAAAAAAAAAAAGATGTGAGGTAGAGATCCTATGTGCCCACGAATCCTAAAATATTTACTAAGTATTACTAAAATATTTATTGGCCTTTTACTGGCCTTTTATAGAAAACTTTGTCAACCCTTTATCTACAATATAGACAGAGATCCTCAAATTATTTTTTAGCTCTCCTGGCTAAGGATAAATGCAAAAATAAAACACGACTAAATATTATAACCAGAAAGACTAAAATAATTGGTTACTATTGCAATTAAGAGTACTGGCATATATCAGAAAGTTCTGTCAATAAATTGTGGGCTTACACAGTTTCCTGGATACTATGACTCTTTATCTCTCTGAAAAAAACAAACAAAAAACCACAAACATATAGATGTGAGTGAATGTCACAGTGTAGTATATTTACATCTAGATGTGTCTCAGTTGATAGCCAAGAAGTACTGCTATTTATTTATTTTTAAAAGATTTTATTTTATTTATTTGACAGAGAGACACACAGCGAGAGAGGGAACACAAGCAGGGGGAGTGGGAGAGGGCGAAGAGGGCTTCTCTCTGAGCAGGGAGCCCCATGCGGGGCTCGATTTCAGGACCCGGGGATCATGACCTGAGCTGAAGGCAGATGCTTAATGGGCTGAGCCACCCAGGTGCCCTGTAGTTCTGCTATTTAAAATTGCTTGCTTAGTTAGGTAAATGGAGTTCCCTCTTGGCTTGTCATTGGGCATTTTATAGCTACCTTTACCACCTTTTAAGGCACATTTTATGTCAGTGTTTTAGGTTACCTGAAAATAATATAAAATTATATCCCTTAATATTCTAGTGTGTACTATTTGATTATATTGAGGCTGTACTTCTTTAAAGATTTTTTTAAAAATTTATTTGACAGAGAGATCACAAGTAGGCAGAGAGGGAAGCAGAGAGAGAGGGGAAGGCAGGCCTCCCTGCTGAGCAGAGAGCCCGATGTGGGGCTCGATCCCATGACCCTGAGATCATGACCTGAGCTGAAGGCAGAGGCTTAACCCACTGAGTGACCCAGTGCCCCGGAGGCTGTACTTCTTTAAAAGCTAATTGGTAAATTGTTAATGTTATTAACCCTTCTACAAGTGCCATCAGTTTTTAAAATGAAGGTGTTTCTACTCGTATTTCTGAAAAAACCCTATTTTCTGCAAAATTATATATAGAAAAGAATAGGTTTATGGGGACAGTAGGGACAAACTGTTCAAAAGCTATGCAGCTTTGTAACCAGAGCCCTAATAAAAGTAATAATTGGTATCCCTAGGAGATAACTAGAATAACAGGCAGCCTTTTGTGCGTTGGGCACTGTATAATGCAAATGGACATGGGCTTCTAAACCAGTTGGGCTGTTTTTTAAATAGAACAAAGAGGAAGCAGGACTTTGCACTAGCCGAGAATTTTATAAGGTGAGGGATATGCCTGTTTGAAAAAGGAGTCCCTGTTGCAACTACTCATTTTTTTTAAGTTATTTAACAGTTCATTTATTTAACAAGTATTTATTGAGCACCTACTATATGCCAGCCAGTATTTTTTTTTTCGTTTTATTTTATTTCTTTTCAGTGTTCCAAAAATTCATTGTTTATGCACCATTTTTAATCATTAAAGTGGACTGAGTTGGCTCCTGCCTGTGTAGTAGTCAAGCCGAGGCTCTTAATGCTTTTCTGATAATTAAGAATTCCATTTACAATTTTTTCCACTTTCACAGGAACCACTTAGAATAGTTTCCTTGGCCAACCTCAGGATTTATGACTGACCAGTTTTGTGTTTTCCGTAAACTTTTCCACTTATGATATTATAATGTCTAATATAAATACCAGATATATTTTAGCAAATAAGCATTTAATCTTACCCATTTAAATTACTCATGAGGAAGCTTTTGAAAATGCATACCTGTTTATGTTGCTGTCCTGCTTAAAACTCTTCTGTAGATTCCTGTCATCTACCGAGTCAAGTTCAAACTCCTTAGCTTGTCTGTATGAAGCTTCTTGATGGTGTGATCCCTTCCACGTTTCACCCTCATTCTCTATCATTTGACCTTTTGTGCCTTTTAGTTCACTGGTCTTAAATTACATGTAGTTGTTTCAGTGCCATAAAATCAGTGATTTCATGATTCCTGGCCTTCAAATACGATGTTGGATACAGTTTACTTGGCAGATTCCTACTCATACCTTCAAACTCAGTCCACATTTGCTTATCTTGGCTCCTTGGGTTGGCTCCTATGTCCTTGGCCATGCCCCCCTTATGGAGCATTTCTCTTATTTTTTGGCACCGTAAATCGTTGAAGACTTGTATATTCTCTGTCGTAGCTATGGAATGAGCCACTTTTCCAGGAAGCTCAGATTTCTTTTATTCAAGAATGGTATTTAGAAATCAGTATTTGGGGACTAGATATGCTTATTGCTCCTCGAGTGCCGTTATTTCTAGGCCTTGTCACCAGACACACGTATGCTGAATATACTGTATGTGCTCATCTATATGCGCACACATGTTCATATTTAATTCTGTATTTATCTCTCTGTATATCTAGGCTACTAAAATCATGAGTTCATACTGATACTGATTCTTGTCCTACACCACAGGGCTTATTATAATCTTCCACCTTTTTTTTGGTAATTTCTATTTTAGTCACTGAGAAACCTGGCTCTTTTGGGGCACCTGGGTGGCTCAGTTGGTTAAGGGTCTGCGTTCGGCTCAGGTCTTGATCCCAGGGTCCTGGGATGGAGGTCTGTATCGGGGGGGGTCCCTGCTCAGCAGGGAGTCTGCTTCTCCCTCTCCCTTTCCCCTTGCCCCTGACCCTGCTTGTGCGCTCTCTCTCTCTGTCAGGTAAATAAATAAAATCTTAAAAAAAAACCTGGCTCTCATTGTCTACAGTTCATGTACTTGTTCAACTCTAGAAGACGCATAAAATTATTTCAGAATTAATTACTAATTCCTACCCTATGACAGATTTACTAATTAGAATATTGTTTTTTTTTAAAGATTTTATTTATTTATTTGAGAGAGACAGTGAGAGAGAGCATGAGCGAGGAGAAGGTCAGAGAGAGAAGCAGACTCCCCGCGGAGCTGGGAGCCCGATGCGGGACTCGATCCCAGGACTCCAGGATCATGACCTGAGCCGAAAGCAGTCGTCCAACCCACTGAGCCACCCAGGTGTCCCTAGAATATGTTATTTTTGTGCAGTTCCTTTTGTGTTGAGCCTTATAGTATCTGTTACAGATACTGTTTTCCGAAGTTACTTAGGTTTGTGCTCGCTTTGGCAGCACATATACAAAGTTACTTAGGTTAGTTTTTTTCATCCCTACCCCATTTGGTGTGGTTATGTTAATAATTTATAAAACAGCTTCAGTTTTTACTGTTTGTATTCCATTTGGAGTATCCCCCCCACACACACACATCCTAGTTGATTTTAATTGCTTATTCATAGTCTTTATGATGTATGAAACATTCCTCTGGCTTTATGAGTTAAAACTGTACAAATTGTATGCTTAGAGAAGGATCTTATCCTCCTTACTCCTACTGCCCCATTCCCATACTCCCACTTCTCTCCACCCTTTTCCCACCCACACCCACCATTGGTAAACCAGGTTTTATTTTCTGGTTTATCCTTTCTGTATTTCTTTTTTTTTAATTAATTATTTTTATTAACATATAATATATTATTTGCCCCAGGGGTACAGGTGTGTGAATCGTCAGGCTTACACATTTCACAGCACTCACCATATCACCTGCCCTCCCCATTGTCCATCACCCAACTGTATTTCTTTAGGATAGTAGAAGAGACTTGTCATAAATGTGGATTCTGTTTCATATAATTTGAGAACCTCTCCATGAGACAGTTTTTTTAAAAAAAGACTATTTATTTATTTGATAGATAGAGATAGCGATAGAGATCACAGAGATCACAAGTAGACAGAGAGGAAGGCAGAGAGAGGAGGAAACAGGCTCCCTGCTGAGCAGAGAGCCTGATGCGGGGCTCGATCCCACATCCTGGGATCTTGACCCGAGCTGAAGGTGGAGGCCTCACCCACTGAGCCACCTAGGTGCCCCTCCATGAGACAGTTTTAAAATGTCTTTTACAAATACTTATTTAAAAAAACTTATCCTCCAGTACACTAGTCAAAAATTGTGGTTGGAATATTTATTTTCCCAAAAGCAGAGTGCTGTTTACGTAGTTTCCCTACTAAAAATTCTTTAGTCCTGCCAAAGTATTTATTTTGCAAGTGGTTATTCAAACTGATCTCCATCTTACCTTTCCCACCTTCTTCATTGTGAAACTTCACTTTTAGCTGATTTGGACTTTACTTCTTTTCTTTTCTTTAAGATTTTATTTATTTATTTGGAGGGAAACAACATGAGCAGGGGGAGGGGCAGAGAGAGAGAATCCCAAGCAGACTCCGTACTGAGTGTGGAACCCACACAGGGCTTGATCTCATGAACCGGAGACCATGACCTGAGCCAAAATCAAGAGTAAGTGGCTTAACCAGCTGAGCCACCCAGGCACCTCTTCACTGCATTTCCTGAATATGCTTTATAAAAAGTCATCCTAGTTCTTTATTTTTCTCTTGTTTCTTTCTAAGCTGTCATACCTCTCTCTCTGGTAAAGCCTAACATGTCCCATCCTTTACCGCCTAACTTTATGCCAGTTATTTTTTTATCTTACCCTTTCCTCTCCTTCCTCTAAACCTTTGAATGCTAAATAATTTTTCCTCCAATGGCATTTTTTGGTGTGTGTGTCCAGTTAGGTTTTAGTTCTTGAGTCTCACAGGATTCATTTTTTAAAGTCTAGTTTCGGTAGATATATTTGAAAGGAGTTTTATTTACCCAAACAAGTATCTTAATGTTTCCTCTAACAGAAGTATAGGACAGTCCAACCCTGCGTCTTAAAGTTAGGCACTGTTGTTTTTCATCTTTTATTCTGAGTACAATCCATACAAATTATTGCCCTCCTAATTTGCTCAATTATTTTCAGGACTTTTATTAATTTATATTCAAACTAAAATGACTTCTATTCTCTATTTGCTATATACATAGGAAAGTAAAATCATTGCGTTATTGTTGCTAATTTGAAGAATGAAAAGATTGTTTTCAAAATTAATTTCCCATGATGAACATATATTTTTATTGCACTTAAATACATTTACATAAGTCATATTTACAAAATACATGGAACTTCCTTTTCCCAAGGTGTTCATAACACTTGTATTTTGGGAATTTATATTAGCTTCCTTATGAGGAATGTGAATGACATACTCTTTACTGGGGAGGTAAGGGAAATGGAGGGCATTTAAATTAGTCTATAAACTTAGCAAGTTTGCACAGAGCTGGAGGTGAACAAATAGTATTTAGCATTATAGTATTAGAGTGATTTCATTTTACAGCACACACACACACACACACAAACACACACACGCTATAAGATGCACATGGATGCATATATTTACAATGGTTCTTGTCAAAAAGACATCAGGGATTGTCGTATTACCCATTAAAACTAAATACAGATAAAAGTGTTCTTTATCATTTTGCCAAATATCTTGATGCCACAATTCCATATTTCTAAATACACAGTTTGGTGGTATATAGCTTTCAAGCTGTTAAGATCTTTTAACTTAAACATTTTATCTATTTCCACCATTTTTTCTTAATATGATAAGAACTGTTTCTTTATCCAGCTCCAAACTAGGCTCTTTGTAATCTTAATTACTGCAGTTTCTTTTGAAAACACCAAAGTTTCCTTTCTCTCTAATTCTTTTCCCCAGGTCACTGCCTTAAGATCACGTTTTGTACTTCCCTTGTGACTACTTAGTAGAGTAAGAAAGAGAAACAAAAGATGTTGATTTGCTTGGGATTCCCTTAGAGTTTACCACTTTTTCCTTCTTCCATTGATGAAGCCTCCTGTATTTTAGAGTGGAAAAGTCATTCTTGATTTCCTGTAATCTGGACGCTTTTAGGCATTTCATAATACATTTATCTTCTGTCCTCCCAAAGCTGTATCAGCAATGAAGTTCTGTTGGTAGCAATTTGTAGTCACTACATATATATAGTAATAAATGGAATATTGTATTTATGTGTGTATGTTTTTACATGCAGCTGTTTTTCTCTCTCTTTACCAGACAGGCATGGTGCATTGTGATACAGCAGTTGGAACACCTGATTATATTTCACCTGAGGTTCTCAAATCACAAGGGGGTGATGGTTACTATGGGCGAGAATGTGATTGGTGGTCTGTGGGTGTTTTCCTTTTTGAGATGCTGGTGGGTGAGTAGATATTTTGTCTTTTTTTCAAAACCCATCTCAAAACACTAGTTTTAAGTCAAGAATTTGGGAATATAAGGAAATTGTGTCCTGTGGAAGAAGTAGGATTTTTAAAAACTTTGAATTAGTTGTATCAGATATGACAGATTATTAATTGGAAAATTAAAACCAAATTGTACGGGCACAATGATTTAGTGAAATGTAAAAGGATTCAAAAGTAAATTGCTAGGAAATAATTCTTCAGTGGCCTTTTTGTATGAAGAAAATGTTAGAACAAGAAGCAAGTTTACAGCTCTAGTGGGCTTCTAGTCTAAGATTTTCTTGATTAAAGTATTTGTTGTAAATATTTTAAGTATAAGGCTGTTAATATTTGTTCCAATTTTGTTTATATAGTTATGTAATTGATTTTTGTCAACTGTGTTTGTTACTTGTATTTACATATGGTTTTAATTCTAGTAAAATAAATTATAGTTATTGACTGATTATCGATAAAAATATTTTATAATAATATTTCATTCTCAGAAATCTCAGGCAAATTTAATAATTTCTTTCACTTTGACCAAATCAAAATTTGGAAGTCTCAGGTATTTCAAAACTTTTCTTTATATCATAGATTTCATTCTTAAGATTCCATATTCCTAAGTACTGGGGTCACAAAAATATCTTCCAGCTAAGGAAGCCAATAACTGAATCATCTGGCTTGAGGATACAGCTGAATCTATTTTCTGGGGCTAATCTATTTTAAAGCTAATAACATTATATGAAACAACTTTAAAGTTGAAAGTATATCTTTAGAAATTGGAGAATTTATTTTCTAGAGGATAACCCTAAAAAAAAGTGGTAGTGGAAAATTTGTATGATTATTTTGATTATTGCTTAAAAAATCAGAACATTTTGGCAAATCTCAAATTTAATATTTAGTCATGGAATGTTTTTGTGGCGTAAATTGCCTTCTCTTGATGACTATTTTGTGTATATAGTATTGATCTTGCTGTGCTTTAAACTCATGTCATAATATGACCTATTTTTTTTGGGCCCGTTCTTTTGTTTTTTTTTTTTTTTTTTTTTTTTGTAGTGCATCTCTTTACATGCAGGATATGTTCCCAGGTAGCTGTTCATTCTCCCCACCTCTGGCCCAATCTGATGATGCATTAGGTGTTCTTGTAATCTTTTTAAAGTAGAATTATTCTATCATTTGCCTAGACTCTCCTAGGGATTTAGAAAATAATTTGGAGAAAGTCACATAGCTCCTTTGAAGGGACCATTTAAATACCTGCTACTGTTTCCAACTCTTGAGTTGAATTTAATGACTTTGAATGACACTGATTTACAATATTCTGAGCTTACTCTGGTGCTTGCCTAGGTTGGTTAGCACGGGACTTCATTCAAGGAGCTCTACTGTAATTAAAAATGGCGCTAGAAAAATCTTGAATTCAAAGCACCCTTTTGCCCTCTTTGAAAACAAACAAAAATTACCTGAATACCCCTTTTGAAATTTTGGATTGTCTGATTTGGGGAAGTCTGGTTTCTGCTAAGGTGACTTACAGTTGAGTCATACTGGCAGGGCCCTTAATTCTTGTGGCTTTAGATGAGTACTGGCCAAAATGGTGCCTTCAGCTTTTCTGTCTTTACACTCCAGTGCCTCTTTAGCGTAGCCAGTAGTCTGGAGGAGCACTGCATTGGGAGACCATTTCTGCCATTATGAATTCTAGCTATGTGTCATCTTAGGCAAATCTCATATGAAATAATAGGGTTGGTCTGACTCTGTCCAGTTTATCATGTTGAAAATGGTTTGTGTTTGCACATTCCAGTGTGGTAAGCCCGGGCCACACTGAGCTCTTAAAATGTGGTTAGTGTGACTAGGGAACTGAAATTTTTATCTTATTTCATTTTAACTAATTAAACTTTAAATTTTAATTCAACTTTAAATTTAACTTAAATGTTGGCAGTGGCTACTCTATTGTACAGCATAGCTCTAGAGAGTAATCTCAAGAAGGACTGATCCAGCTCAAGCATTAGAAGATTCTCATCTATCTGGCCCTACTAAGTAATCTTCTCCATTGTAAAAACAGTAAAAAATTCTATAGTTAGCATTGATTTTATTTTGCTTTTAAGAGTTGATGGTACATTGGTGTGGTTAAAATTTAAATACATCCTTGGTGTGTGCTAGGGTGTTTCGACTGAGTCTCCTCACCCATAGGTCACTTGTTCTGTCACGCATGTGACAAATTTAAACTTAATGTGTTTAAATAATAGATGGAAAGTGTTTAATTTTCATTCTCTGTTAGTTACACTCAGTGTCTTCTTTCTTGGGATTTTAGGGGATACTCCGTTTTATGCAGATTCACTTGTAGGAACATACAGCAAAATTATGGATCATAAAAACTCACTATGTTTCCCTGAAGATGCAGAAATTTCTAAACATGCGAAGAATCTCATTTGTGCCTTCTTAACAGATAGGTAATGTACATTGAATTTCTTTGTAGAGAGCCCTTAGCTTTTTTTCCCCCCCTTTTTAAAGATTTTTTATTTATATGAGAGAGCACAGTGTGCAAGAGAGAGAACATAAGTTGGGGGCAGGGGGCGGGGAACAAAGGGAGAAGGAGAAACAGTGACATGGGGCTTGATCCCAGGACCTTGGGATCATGACCTGAGCAGAAGGCAGATGCTTAACTGAGCTACCAAGGCACCCTGAGAGCCCTTAACTTTCAAATTTGTAAAAATGAAAGCATAACATTTATTTACATATGAAGTCTTTTGTTCTCTTTATCCAAATTGCTTGGGTTAGCCTTTTCCTACTGCTAGGCCTGGTGTTGAGTTGCTCTTGTCATTATGTGTGTGCAACCCCACTGTAATCAAACTCTAACCTTACCTTCATGTCTAAAAAGAAAAAAACAGAACTTAGTAAGGCAATGCATTTGAGAGGAGTAAAGCTTGTATTATTCACATTTTATCCTTTGAAGTGATAAGCCCATCTGACTCTTACTGTATGACTCTTGAGAGAAGAGTGTTTTGTGCAGATGTGTACTTGACAGGTTATAATCTCAAAAACTATTTGTATTCGACTTGGGAGTGCCTCCTTCCCAGCCTTTTTATTTGCATTTGAATATACTCTGGAAATTCTGTATTTCTTAAAACAAAATAGGTGAACAATGCTATGAAACCTGCTTCAAGAAGGGAAGATAGAAAACTCTTCGGAGTTTCTTCCTTGGCCTTTCTATTCAGTTCTTTTAGATTTGTGATGAGAGCCTGTCCAAGGACCAGCTTATATTGGGTGTGTATGCCCCACAGTCCAAACTTTATTCACCAGCATTATGATCTGAGGGAAATAATTTTACTTGGGGGGGAAATTTTTACTTCTCCATGAATAGTGGGATCAGATCAGATTGATAACCCAGGGCATTTCTAGCTCTAAAGTGTTCTGATTTCTCAGCAAAAACCATATTGTTTGTTAGCCAGTAGCTGTTACAAGCAGTACCACAGTGACTATCCTCAAGCATTTATATTTTGCGTACATTCTGTAGGATAAAGTTTTAAAGGTAGAATTCTTGGATACACACTTTAAAATTGAGTAGGTTTTACAAAATTTGACCCCCGGAGTAGTCACAGCAGGGTATATTTCCGTTGATGATAGTTACTTTGCTCATTCTCATCAAACTGTATATCATGAATTTTTTTTTCATCTGAAGCAAGAAAAATTATTGCTATTTTTTCTTATTAGAGAGGTTAATCATTCTAATATGTTTATCATTTATAAGATTTGTTAATTATCTGGTTAACAGACAATCCATGCTGATAAACTTAGAACAAATCCTGTATGTTTGATTTGGGACTAGATGGGTTGTTGAGGATGACCATAATTTGTGCTGAAAGGTAGAATATGAAACAGGACGTAGCACATGTTAATGAAAGATTTGCCTTCACAGTTTATTGGGGGGTGGTGGTGCAGTCCAAGGAATGATTTTAGGTAGAGAAAAGATATTTGGAAAAGAATTTAATGCCATCATTGTGGCTACCAGTACTTCCCTCTAGAGTTTACACGTTTTTCTGTTTATATTAAACATGACTCCAGGGGCATATAAAAAAACTGATGTTTTTTATGTCCATAAAATCTGCATTGAAAACTCAGAGGTTCAAAGAATTAAATTGTTAATATTATTCTTGTATTCAGAATGATTATTTTAATATACAATTTATCAGACTGAAGATTGATAATTTCTAATATGTGAGTTCTTTATAAGAAGAGATTTTCATTTTTTAAAATTTTGATTTAATTTTTACTTTTTTAAAGATTTTTAAAAATTTATTTATTAGAACACATGAGTGGACATGAGGAAGGGCAGAGGCAGAGGGAGAGAATCTGGAGCAGACTCTGTGCTACATTTTTTTTTTTAAAGATTTTATTTATTTGACAAATGGAGATCACAAGTAGGCAGAGGGGCAGGCAGAGAGAGAGGGGGAAGCAGGCTCCCTGCTGAGCAGAGAGCCTGATGTGGGGCTCCATCCCAGGACCTTGGGATCATGACCTGAGCCGAAGACAGAGGCTTAGCCCACTGAGCCACCCAGGCTCCCCTGTGCTACATTTTTATTGGAGAGGCTTTGAATAACTTTTCTTTGTTTGAAGTTAAACTTCTGTCCATTTTACATCCTGGAGTTGTATCATGCAGTTTTGGCATACATAGATGAATATTTTTATTTGAAAGTCTCATGTGTACTTTTCTTTGATACAAACTACAGATGGAAATACATTTCCCTTTCCATGGCATTTACTATATTGTCCTTTTAATCTAGAGAGATCATATATTGTAAAATGGGCAATACTTGTTTTGGAAAAACATTTAAGCTGAAACTTTTGATAAAGATATCTCAAAGTCATTTGTGATCCTTATTGTGGTCCTAGGCAGGATAAGAATTAATTTTTTTTTTTTGTAATCTTTTTGTAATTAATCTTTAACTGCATTGTTTAGGGAAGTACGACTTGGGAGAAATGGGGTAGAAGAAATCAAACAGCATCCTTTCTTTAAGAATGACCAATGGAATTGGGATAACATAAGAGAGAGTAAGTCAATAAATTTAAATATTTCCATTCCATCACATTTTAAATCTCAGTAGTTGATCCCTCTTTTGAATTAGTAATCATGTTTGATACACTTAATGCTAACTAATTTTTAATTCAGAGGTTTTATTTCAAACTTGTTCTCTTGCAGTATTTATAACTAAATGTTCCTCAGTATCTTAAACTAATATGTATTCATTAGCAATATTTCTTAATACTTTTATAATAAACAGATATCTTAATTTATAAGTTTTTTATGGATCTCAATAATTTTCAGAATGGGGGAATATCCCTTAATTTGAATTTAACTTCTTTGAATTAATCAGTAATTATGTAGACCATACTTTGATGAATACTAGAATAAGCATAGTAATTCATTTTAACTTTATGTATATTTGACATTAATTCATTTTAAGAGTGAAAATATTTTACTTAAAGAATGTGAAAGGCCAAAGGCTAAAGAATGTTGTGCAAATTATTGCTGCTTACAATTTTAATACCTAGAATAATATCATATTCCTCTCCTTGTTTGATTTATCTATACTCAAACCTGCTCCAATGTAGTAATAAAATACTTAATAAAATTTTATTTTTGAAATGATAGAATGTAAAACATGTCACCAAATTTTCTATAGTAAATCATGATGTTACTGATTAATTATATATTATTGATGTATAATGTGTTGGTATTAATATATATTAAATCTGGGTGGTTAATATATATTTTGATTATGAAGAAAATAATCCATTTCTTTTCTTTTAACAGCGGCGGCTCCTGTAGTACCTGAACTCAGCAGTGACATAGACAGCAGCAATTTTGATGACATTGAAGATGATAAAGGAGATGTAGAAACCTTCCCAATTCCTAAAGCTTTTGTGGGAAACCAGCTGCCTTTTATAGGATTTACCTACTATAGAGAAAATTTGTATGTGATTTGTTAGATTTTTATTGCTTTCAGGATTTAGCTGTAAAGAGTTACCTTACTATAAGACTTTGGATTACAGAAGATAAAGTGTTCATTTGTTTTAAACTTTTGAGTGTTTTAAAAAAGGACTATTGAAAGTTATTTTTCATTTAGTTCCATTATTCCTGAATGTTATTCATTTACAAATGTATGCAAAGCACTCTTCTATATTCTTTGGGGTAATAGAGAGTAAGACTAAATATGTTTGAAGGAGCTTACCATCTAATAAGGTTGGTAATAAGGGATATAAGAGAATAATAGAGTCATAATAAAGGTTAGAAATATGATATTTGCCTTAAGAAAGGTACCAAAATATCTAAGATGATTCAGGAGAAAAATAAAAGTCACATCTCTGGGGGTGGGGTATGGAGTCAGGGAAGACCTCAGGGAAGGAGGGGTGTGTTTGTAAAGCTAAGAAAAAGTTTTGAGTGGCCAAGATGTGGGGAGGTTAGGTGAGAGTCATGGGGAGATGAACAATGGAAGCAAAAGTGTGGCATGTTGGCACACATTGGGAGCAGAGTAGCGTGGTCTAGTAGGGCCCAAACACAAGGTGCATATTACTGTATTACGATCATTTGGAGGACCTAATGAGACTTCAGGTTTCTTGGCTGTAATCCCTCCATGTAACACAGAGTCTGGCACAAGGCCAATAAATACTGGTTGGCTGTGGTGAGTATTGGGTATAAAGATTAAAAACTATATTGGAGTTGAAGTTCAGAGGAAGAATAAAGCAGCAGATGATTGTTGTGTGCTATACTGAGGGACTTTCAACTTTGACAGGCAGTGAGGAGTGAGGCATTAGAGACATTTGAGAAACATATTTGAGAAACTTTTGGTACTTTCATGTATGTAATGGTAGGGGCGACCAACCATTTTGGTTTGCCCAGAACTGAGGGGCTTCCTAGGATATGGCAAGGGACTTTGATGCTGAAACTCAGAAAATCCCCAGCAAACCAGGATGAGTTGGCCACCCTGCTAACGATAGTATTCTAAAAACTATGGTAATGCTCACTAAAATGAGGATATGAGTGCCTTGATAAACCCAAGCATATTTATAGGCAATGAGGGAGGACCCAGTTAGAGAGATTGACAATTAAATAGAAGTGATGATTTATGTATTAAGACCTGGGAATCAAGAGATGTTATCTTTGAGAAGGAGGAGAGATGTCTTTCTAGATTTCTTGATAAAATAGTTACAGGAACTCAAAATGAGATGAAGAGGGGCAATGCATAGCCCATCTAGTGACTGCAGTCTTAATAGTATTAAAGACTAGAACATCCAGTGGGGGGCAAAAAAAATGTGCAACATTTTAAATTACTGAGAATGATAAATATCTAGAGGGGAAAACATTGCTTCATTTAAATTATGTTGAAGTGGTCAGAAAGAAAATCTTTGTGGCTGGAATTTAATTCTGATAATAATTTGGCAGTATTAGGAAATGGATTAAAATGACATGCAAAAGATTTATTTCCTGCCTTTCCTTCTAGGTTATTAAGTGACTCTTCACCTTGTAGAGAAAATGATTCAGTACAATCAAGGAAAAATGAAGTATGTATAGGTTTTTACTACTTTATTTTAATCATATGTTCAGTTAATTTAGTGATATCCATATGTTTAAAAAGTTCATTTGATGCTACTTTTTGAATGAGTAGATGGCATTCTCTGTTGTAATATAGTTCAAAGAACATTGAAATGATTAATTTATTTGGCAGGTATTATTGTATAAGATACAGTGGCTAGTAAAAAGATGAATTATATATGGCTTTAGGCTTAGTTTTAGTAGCAAAAGTGGTAGAATAGGTTTATAAGCAAATATAATATCAGAAAATTTTATAATCTTAGTACTATAAAAGAGTATATATAGATAAGAAGGTATAATGGTACAAAAATAGTGACGGAAGTAATATTTTGAGTGTTTAAGAATGAATTCAGATAAAGGGTGATTTTATCAAACTATTACATATTTTGTGGCTTCTAATTTCTAACAACAAAAGTAAATCATATCCACACATACACATTTATGAGTATGCTAAACATTTTTCTCCTTAAAATTTATAGAAAATTAGAAAGTTGGTTAGATAATTCTGGTATGATTTCTCTTGGGAATTTTATAAAGCATACAAGTATTGTAAATTTTTGTGTTTTCTGTTTTGTTTTAAATAGGAAAGCCAAGAGGTATGTTGATGTCACATATGTTGAAAAACTGAAAAAGTGCTTCATTCTAGCAGTGTTTTGATGTAGCCATTTTCCACCTAGCATTTGGAGTACTACATCTGCCTGAGAGAGAAGTTCCCAACTTTTTTCTACCAAGTATTCCTTTCCTTATTGCCGTTATGGATCTATTGTTTAAATATGTATTATGTTATTTTCTTAATCAAGGATATATAACTGATTAACATGTGAAAACTAGTGTGATCAAATTATACTAATACAATAGCAGCCAAAAGCAGTTAACTTGACTTGTTCATTGGCCTATATATTCTTACTAGGAAAAATAATAGTTTTGTATAAGATTTATAAAATATTTAAGAAACATGGGGAACCCAATCACTATAGAAAGAATAACGGAAAGAACATTAGCCTTGGGGGTCTAACAGACTTGGATTGATTTTTGGCACAGCCACTTATTAGCTAAGCTATTTTGGCCCGGTTATTCACCTTTTTAAAATTTCAGTTTCTTTATTGAGTAGATACAACACTACTGTATTCTTAAGGTTGTTGTTAGGATTAAAAAGACAACATTTGTAAAGTGTCTGCCGCTATACCTAAGGCACAAAGGAACTAAAAAACTTAAATCCTTTATGAAGAAGATAATCTCCAAAAATGGGCTGTTTAATACTTTCTGTGATTTTAGTTTATTTAAAGACCAACATATCTGGCCTAGAAGAAGACACAAAGAACGGCAAGGAAATGTTATAATCAATTAGATATTATTCATCAAGAGTTATTGATTATAACTCTTGATAGTACTGTTCCTGGCATGGTGTAGAAAGATATAAAGAAGAGCTTAAATTCTTCTTTTTAAGAGCAATAATATATTTTTGAGCAAGTTCAAATATTCTAAGTATTTGTTTCAGATTTAGACCTTTTCATCTTATAAGTACACATTGTGACAGTATTTTATATAAGTAATCTGCAGAAGAACAGTGGAGGATATCCTTTATTCATAATGAACGAGAGACTTGGTGTCATAGAAGAATTCTGCCAAGTTTAGAGCTTCTCACTCATATGTTTATGTGGTGTGGACATGTACATGTTTCCATACGTGTGTAGTGTGATAGAGAGCAGGAGTTGGAGGATTTTTTCCTCTGTCAGTAAAAATCACATCTTTAAGAAGGTACAGAAACTTTATGTACCATTATAGATGAGGTTATATTCAGCTCACAAAACAGCTTGTCATTGTTTTCTTGAGGCTTTTATATTTTAAGTGTAACCAAACTTTCTAATTATAGTATCTTATTTTCTGACAGATTCAGAAAAAATTATACACGTTAGAAGAACACCTTAGCACTGAGATGCAAGCCAAAGAGGAGCTAGAGCAAAAGTGCAAGTATGTTTTGTGGCTAGTTCAGTGTGGTATGTTAAGATTGAAGTTTAAACATGTTACCTAAAAGGAAGAGCTACAAAGTAATTATTTGATTATTTTAAAATTTATAGTAAGATGTTTTTATTATGAATTAGAGGTTTACTTACTATTTCTTTTGAAATTCTTCAGATCTGTTAATACTCGCCTTGAGAAAGTAGCAAAGGAACTAGAGGAAGAGGTAAAGTTCCTCTATGCTTTTATTAACACTTTTGTTCACTAAGAGTTTTGATGCCTGGCTTAGCTGCAGAGTTCTCTTAGAACCGTATTAATACATATCTTGGTATATAGTAAGACCTACCTCTAGCATTGGTGAATAGGACTAAAATTACAGGATAAGCATGATGATAGACTTCATTTTGTTATGTTTTTGCAAACTTGAGTTAATTTTAGCATGTGTAGGTAATGCAAGAAAAAATTTGCATTTATATTAATTACTTGGCTTAACAACAGAAAGTAGCTGTTGTTTCTTCTTTTAAATTTCTATTCATAACGTTTATATCAAGTGAAGATGATTCAGTGGTAATGGAATGTTTCAGAAAGTTTGACTTTCAGTAGTGAACAATGAGCACTGGTCTTGATAAGAGAGGTGTGCTATTTTGAAAATAATGGAAAACATTGTGAATTTTAACAAAACAGCAGTTGCAGCTTATTTTTAAAGGTGTCTTTTATCTGCTTGACATACTGTTTTCTTTTATTTTTATGCATACTTTCCTTTGGTAATAACTTTAAGCATTATTTCAGATTACTTTAAGGAAAAGTGTGGAATCAGCGTTAAGACAATTAGAAAGAGAAAAGGCACTTCTTCAGCACAAAAATGCAGAATATCAGCGGAAAGCTGATCACGAAGCAGACAAGAAACGAAATTTGGAAAATGATGGTTTGTAGTGTAGAATATTAAATACTTACCAAGAAAGAAATTGTGTGTGTATGTGTATGTTGTATTGAAGCTTGCCACTGAAATTCTTTTTATCATAGTGAACAGTTTAAAGGATCAACTTGAAGATTTGAAAAAAAGAAATCAGAACTCTCAAATATCTACTGAGAAAGTGAATCAGCTCCAGAGACAAGTAGGTTGATCTCAGTTGTTAGTAAAGATAATTGAATTTTCTTAATGACTTATTAATAAGACTTTTAGTTGGCAATGTTACAAAAAGGCCTTCTTTGCCTCTCATTTTAAAGGGAAATCATAAGGAAAATATTTTTACTTTTTTTTCTTATTTTAAATAGTTTGTAATGAGGTACTAAATGGAAATATTTTCATTATATATGCCTGTGTTTGTTGTTGTTTGTTTGATTTTGAATGGAATATCAGCTGGATGAAACCAATGCTTTGCTGAGAACAGAATCTGATACTGCAGCCCGATTAAGAAAAACCCAGGCAGAAAGTTCAAAACAGATTCAGCAGCTGGAATCTAACAATAGAGATCTTCAAGATAAAAATTGCCTGCTGGAGACTGCCAAGTTAAAACTCGAAAAGGAATTTATCAATCTTCAGTCAGTTCTAGAATCTGAAAGGAGGGACCGAACCCATGGATCCGAGATAATTAATGACTTGCAAGGTATTAAAGTAGAGATTACACTTGAATTCATCTTGATGATTTGCATTTTGGCAATAACTTTTGATGATGGATAATGTCTTGGAGTAGCACGTTTCTGAATATACTGCTCTGTTATGTGAAGTTAGGGTGTTGGAAATGCATCGATACAAACTTTTACGAATAGAAGGTTTACTTTAAAATAGTGTGAAATATTTTAAGTTGTCAAACTAGCCCCTTGATTTTCAGTTGACTTCATTATAAGGCACTCTACCAACAATTAAAAAAACTCATAAATAATACCTCCAAACTATGAGGTGACTTTTAAAATTTTTTACTCTTAATTTAATATGTACATACTCTGTGGGCTTATTGTTTTTAAAATGTTGCAATTTTAGGCAGAATATCTGGCCTAGAAGAAGATTTAAAGAATGGCAAAACCTTATTAGCAAAAGCAGAGATGGAGAAGAGACAACTACAGGAGAAACTTACTGATTTGGAAAAGGTAAAACATGTTCAGCTTTATATATTTTTAAGGAAATGATTATAAAGTATCAGATTGGAAAACTTACTCTAAAATAAGGGAAATCAGGGACACCCAGGTAGCTCAATTGGTTAAGTGTCTGCCTTCAGTTTGGGTCATGATCCTGGGGTCCTGGGATTGAGCCCCACATCGGTCTCTCTACTCAACAGGGGAGTCTGCTTTTCCCTTTCCCTCTCCCTTTCTCTCTGCCCCTGCTTGTGTGCTCTCTCTCTCTCAAATAAATAAATAAATCTTAAAAAAAAAAGAAAAATAAGAGAAATCAGAATGCTTTCAGTGGATGTTTCTCCCTAGGGATCCAAGGAAAACTCAAATTTTGACTTAGAATATGTCTTAAAAATGATAGAAAGTTATCATGGCTTTGGCATTTACAAGTTATTCTTAAAAATACTATAAGCCAGGGATAATTTCCAGACTCTGTGCAGTTAATGTGGTGTTTTTGTTATTTATTTATTTATTCATTTAAGTATTTAAATGTGTCATTTATTCATTTAAGTATTTAAATGTGTCATCTGTGGTAGAAATACAGGATATAGTCCTTGCTTGCCTTTAACAATGTCACAGTTGGGTACCTGACTGGCTCAGATGGTAGAGCACGTGACTCTTGATCCCAAGATCATGAGTTCAAGTCCCATGTTGGGCATGGGGCCTACTTAAAAAAAAGAAAATAATTAATTTTAAAAAGTCTCACAATCTGATGAGTATCTTCTAAAGTAATAAGGTACACAGATAATTCTAATGCAGCATGGTACATAGAATGCTAGAAGAATGAACAGGGTATATTGGATGCACAGAAGAAAAGGCCCCGTCTGACAGGGCAGGATTGGTTGGCTGGGTAAAGGCACATTCTGAGTTGGGGAAGACAGCATGAGCAAAAGTTACAGAGGATGGAAAATAGAAAAGGCATAGTTGGTTTATTTAATGCAAACTGCCCAATATTTCTGGAGTACAGAGCAGGAGTCAACAAATTTTAATCTTTTAAGGAAGACACAATAAATATTTCAGGACTTGAAGGCCAAATGGTCTCTGTTGCAATTCAGCTCTACTGTAGCACATAAAGGAATAGGTGCGGCTATATTCCAGTGAAATTTTACAAAAATAGACATCAGACCAAAATTGGCCTGAAGACAGCGGTATGGTCCTAATGCTTAGTGTGAGGAATTCAGTGACCAGAATGATCTAGATCATGTAAGATTTTGAATACTCTCTTAAACTTAGTTTCTCTAGGTAGCGGACTAACCACTGAAGGACTTTAAATTGGGTGCTCTTACTAGAGGTGCATTTAAGATAGATCATTGTGTACCATGTAGAGGATAAATTTGAGGGGAGGACATGATAAGAGGTAGTAGGGAGATTAGTCAGAGGCTTTTTCAGTAACTCAGATAATGGAGAATTAACTAGTACAGTGGTTAAAAGGATGGGAATTAAGGTGAGAAATGTTTGGAGGAAGAATATTTGGGAGCACTTAGTGATTGATTAGATGAGGCATGTGTGGTACTTAGTACGGATGAGTTCTAGGTTCCTCCTTTGTGACAAGATATATAATGGTACCGCTAACTACAATGAATAAAGGTAAACAGCTCTTAGAAGAGACAATGACAAATCCATTTTCGTCCTAAGTTTGAGGTGTGAGTCAGCCGAATTGGGATGTTTACAACATCAGTAAACTGGTTGTTGAAGCTAGAAATACTTGAGAGTCTTTGGTACAGAAGTGCTAAAGCCTATGAATTAAAGAACCTGTCTGGGAAGAGATTGGTTAGAGCAGTGGTTTTTCAGGGCAGATTGAAAGAATCATTTTCAGGATTGGAGATTTATTTGAAAAATAAAAGAAATATCTACACTTATGATACAAACTATAGAGAACAAAGAATTAGAAAATCTTTTTGAGGATATATAGAAATTGACATCTGTTATTAAAGATTCCCAACTTAAAGCAAGTCTCTTTATGTGGAGTATAAGAGGGTAAATAGTAGAGAATCCTGAAAATTTATCTTTAGATATATATTGGATATGTTTTAAAAGTGAGAAATAATGATATAGGAAGGGGAGAAGCTTTGTGGCTGAAGAATATTACCTCCAGAGAACACCAGCATTCAAGGAGCAGCTGGGGGAAAACTTTGTAAGTGACATAAAAGATGAGAACAGCAAGTGAGTTCAGTGTCAGGTATGTCAAGGAAATAGTTTCAGGGGCAACAGTGAGTCTAAATGAGATAAAAACTGAAAAGTGTTTGTTGAATCTGATGTTGAGAATATCAGTTACTCTGTTGAGATAAAAGGCTCTCAGTGTAGATCTCCAGTGTAGAGTGGAGAGATGGGATGTGGGTGCCATGGGAGGTGGATTCCATGGATCATTTTATACAGTGTTCGAGTGAAGAGGGGAGGAAAGGTTTTAAACATTCTTAGTCTGTAAAAAACAACTTTATAAGTCTTTGAAATTGTGAGCCAGTCTTTTTTGTTGATAGTTGCTATTTTAAATGTTTAATAGGAAAAGAACAACATGGAAATAGATATGACGTACCAACTAAAAGTTATACAGCAGAGCTTGGAACAAGAAGAAGCTGAGCATAAGGCTACAAAAGCACGGCTGGCAGATAAAAATAAGATTTATGAATCCATTGAAGAAGCAAAATCAGAAGCCATGAAAGGTATGCTTTTTTCTAAGGGTTTTGCTGCAGCATTGTACTAAGAATTGATTCTGTAGTCAACTCTTCGATTTTGGAAAAACATTTTTTAATATTTTATTGTCAAATATTGGGAACTGGAGAGAAAAAACAATTAGGGAAGCTTTACATCACTTTTTTCCTTTATGGCAACAATCATTTCTAAGATAGTAAGGCCCAAACACAAAATTACTCAACCAAATTTAAGGATCAGAGAGAAATTAATATTTCACTGGAACCAATAGTAACAGGCACACAGAGCATAAGGTTCTAGATCTATCTATTCGGATTTGGGGGGATTTCCTCTTTCTGTAATATTTAGTTTGACATTTCACCAGTTTGTATAGTAAAATTGTTGGCAGTTTATGCAAAATAAATGTTTCAAAAAATAGTACCTGGCCTAACGAGAATATAAGCTCATTGAATATTTTGAACTCTGGCATGATGAAGATGCAGCTAGATTTGGTCAGTGTTATCCACTACTAAGGAATATAGGGTAAGATAGCAGAGCTGACTTTTCCACAAACCAGTATGTATCTTGGAATTGTCTTAGGATAATTTCTTGTTTTCCTGACTGCTTATAATTATGATGGATTTGAAGTTCCATGGGAAATTAATAAAATACTCTTGTGACAGATTCATAGAACACTTAAGCAGGAATTTTATTTCATACTGAAGCATAACATTTATGAATAGCTTAGCAAAAAAATAGGTTTTCAATTATTGAATGTAATTGAAATTGGAGATTTTTTGGTTAAAATCAGTTTAGTATAAGGTACTAATTAAGGATGTTGAGATTGATTGAGTGCTTTAGTTAGAAAAATCTGATTACAAGAGAGGAAGTTAGTGGGCCATGTTTCCCTATCAGTGGCTTAGAAGATAAAGTTCAATTTCTTTTGAGGTATAATTTAGGTGCAATAAAATGCAGACACTATTTTCACATTGTAATATACACATGTAACCACCATTCAAAACAAGTTGTAGAATCTATGTTTTCAGAGTAAGTTCACTTACTCAGTAAGTTCACTTGTGCCCCTTTCTATTCTCTGTGCCCACATTAGGGTGAATTGTTGGGGGGGTGGTGTTGTTTTTTGTTTTTGTTTTTTTTTCATTGTTGACAAGGTTGGCTTCTGAGTTGCAGAAATAATGAGTACATCTGTCCATGTCCGGGTCTAAAAGCCTTTGTTCTTTCTACTGCATATCATGGCTTCCTTTGATTAAGAATATGGCTTACTAATGAGTTACTAGTTATGTGACCTTGTCCATAGTTATTTATCTTTTTTTTTTCTTTTAGTGCATTTTTCCTCTAAAGAGACAGTATTAGGTTGTTGTGAAAATCGAGTAAATGATAGGGGAAAAGTACTTAGAAATATTAGCTGTTACTAGTAGAATGTGAAGAAGTTTCATTTTTTCCACACTTTTTTTTTTTTTAAAGATTTTATTTATTTATTTGTTAGAGAGAGAGAGAGAGAGAGAGCACAAGCACAGGCAGACAGAGTGGTAGGCAGAGGCAGAGGGAGAAGCAGGTTCCCGGCCGAGCAAGGAGCCTGATGTGGGACTTGATCCCAGGATGCTGGGATCATGACCCGAGCCGAAGGCAGCCGCTTAACCAACTGAGCCACCCAGGTGTCCATTTTCCACACTTTTGAAGACAGTTCATTAAAAACTGAAAATCATAGGTTTATATTACTATAATAAATGATAATCAGATATCAGGCATTAGATATGAAAGAGCAGAGGAGACCAATTGAATTTGAATAGATTTTCTAATCAGTACATCAAAAGGTAATTTCTTTAATGGTAATTACTGGTATTTAATACAAAATCACTTGCTTAGACACAGACCTTGCCTACTTTTCATTTCAAGATTTAAAAAGGATTGTCTGGGTGGCTCATTTGGTTAAGTGTCTGCCTTCAGCTCGGGTCATGATCGCAGGGTCCTGGGAAGGAGCCCTGTCTCTGGCTCCCTGCTCAGCAAGGAATCTGTTTCTCCCTCTGCCCTGCCCCCTGCTCATACTCTTTCTCTTTTTCTCAAATAAATAAAATCTTGGGGGGGAAAAAAAAAGGTTTTTAAAAGCCATTTCTGATTAATAAAACAATTAAAAGTTTATTGCAAATCATTTAGAAAATACAGGAAAGTATGAAGAAGTAAAGATTAACCACAGTCTTACTAATCAAGAAGATATTTTGTACATTTCTGAATTTTTTATACTGTTCTGCTTTTTTTCTTCTAAAATAATACTGTGAACATTCTCCTCCAGTCATTAAACATTCTCCTTGAATAGTAAGCGCTTACCAAATGCTTGTCATGGGCTAGGCAGCATTTAAGTGCCACACAAATATTAACCAAGACTCTTCATAACATCCGTGTGAGGGAGGATAGGTGCTATTATCATCATTCTAGAGATGAGGAAATTGAGCCTCAGAGAGGTTAATTAACTTGCCTAGGCAAATAATTAGGACATGTTAGAGTTTAACCTCAGGAAGTTTGGTCCCAGAGTCTTGTCCTTTACCATTTCCCCAAAATATAATTGTCATCCTCTGCATATTAATATGCTAATATGGAAAGAGCCATAGACCTAAAAAGTCTACCTGGAATGTTTTAGGGTAAGAAGAGTAACACCGAGAGGCACAGAGTAACAGAAAAATAAATAAATCTTTACTAAAAAGATGTAAGTCTCTTTTTTAGAACCATCAGTGAAGGCAGAATTATTTTACTTCCAGTGGAATGGATATAATATTGCAGTGTGGTAGATTTTTCCACACTGCAAACGAAATAAATGCCTGATTTCCAAGCATAAAAGTTGACATTTGAAACTCATTAAGAGGAGTAATGAAAATATTAAATTGGAAATTTAAAAAAATGTTTTTAAGCTATCATCGTTTGCTATCATTTCTATAGCACTGTGTCATGTATTTGATAGGCTTCTTTTGTTTGTGAATTCATGATTGTGTCCATTTTTGTGGCAATAGAAATGGAGAAAAAGCTCTCGGAGGAAAGGACGTTAAAGCAGAAAGTGGAGAACCTGTTGCTGGAAGCTGAGAAGAGATGCTCCATATTTGACTGTGACCTCAAACAGTCACAGCAGAAAATAAATGAACTCCTTAAACAGAAAGATGTGCTAAATGAGGATGTGAGTACTAAGTTTACTAAGAAGTATAATAAACTATGTAATAAATTCATAGTCAACTTAGGTTTATCTGTAATGATGTACAATGATGGTTTCATAATTTAAAATTTTTTCTTATAAAATATTCTGCAACCTTTAATTGTACTGAATTTGGCCAGTATGCTAAGTGGTGAATCATAATTTTAAAAATTTTAAGTTATTTTTACCTTAAAGATCATATTTTATTTTAAAAAATAGGACATGAGAAATAACAAAAACTATTTTACCGTGAAATGAATTAAGTGCCTAAGGGAAAAAGTCTGTTTTGCATGATCATATTTGCTGCAAGCTTCATTGATAAGAAAAAGCAAATCATTACTTTTATCAAGTAGACAATTTGTTTTTTAGGTTAGAAATTTGACATTAAAAATAGAGCAGGAAACTCAGAAGCGCTGCCTTACACAAAATGACTTGAAGATGCAAACACAGCAAGTTAACACACTAAAAATGTCAGAAAAGCAGTTAAAACAAGAAAATAATCATCTCATGGAAATGAAAATGAGCTTGGAAAAGCAGAATGCTGAACTTCGAAAGTAAGTAAATTGTTTGAGACAGAGTTTTATTAACAGAGTTTTATAATGTAAATTATTTTAATTTTGATTTACCTGGGGATTTTCTTTTGATCATGTCATAGTCTTGATCACATTTGCTCCTTTTTTCTCTATAAGTAATGTGTTGAGTGCCAGTGTTGTCCTTTGAGAAGATTATCTTTGCTTCCCCAGTGATTTTTTTACTTCTTCTACCTTATTATGATATAATGATAGAATGTTGCTGTTGGAGTAGAAGAAACTGTCTGGGATTTTCACTTCATGCTCTTAAGAGTCCTTCTCAGAACCGCTCTTCACGCTTATTGTCCATGTGCTTTCTGTTTGTTCTTTCAGTTTCTGGGACTTGGACATGTTTGATTATTAAACAAACATACAAATTTTTAAATCATTTATGATATACTTTAGTATTTTACTTAATTTGCTTAGAAAATAGAAAACAGTCTTAAAATCCTTCCAAGGTGAACATATACCATTAAAGTTTGTCCCATTCGGTCATTAGTAGTATAATTACTTCTGAATCATGCTCAAAGCTCCTATTGGTTCCGTTATTTGGAGAGAACATAGGTTTTGGATACAGATTGAGAGATAGGCATTCCAGTCCCATTACTTACTAGCTGACCAACATCAGGCAAAATATTTAACCTCTCTGAGCCTTTTTTAAAAAGATTTATTTATTTATTTTAGAGAGAGAGAGAGAAAGTGTGAGCGGGTGGGGACAGAGGGAGAGAATCCTCAAGCAGATTCCCCGCTAAGCGCCCAATGCAGAGCTTAATCCCAGGACCCTGAGATCATAACCTGAGCTGAAATCATGAGTTGGAACACTTAACTGACTGAACCGTCCAAGTGCCTCCTCATTGAGCCTTTTTTTGGTAAAATCTACAAAAAGGGGCAGTAAGAGCTTCCTTGTTAGGCATTCTGAAAGGATGACAATGATACATTTACAGTATCTAGCACACAATAAACGGTAGGGGCCATTACTAGTACAGCTGTTACTGTTAATACTGCTGTACTGCAGGGATGTCTTGGTGGCTCAGTTAGTTAAGCATCTGCCTTTGGCTCTGGTCATGATCCCAGGGTCCTGGGCTGGAGTCCCACATTGGCCTCCCTGCTCAGTGGGGAGCCTGCTTCTCCCTCTGCCTGCCACTCCCCCTGCTTGTACATGCACTCTCTTTCTCTCCCTCTCTGACAAATAATTAAAATCTTTAAAAATATGTATCTATAACCTGCTATACTACTACTACTATTCCTCTCTTATCATCATCATTGCTAATTGCTTGCTTTTTACATACCTGTGACCGGTCAATAAAATTGACACTACTTATTAAAGGATGGTCAAGCATTCAAATATTGACGTGATCTAGGAAAGGATGATTAAAAAGATTTTGAGGGGTTTTTTTTGCTGATCTGTTGCCTGGGTAAACCTGGACTCTTAAACTTGATGAGATTTCAACTTTTGAAAATTAGAACTAGAAACTTGAACAATATTTAGGGATCTTCATCTTTGTTTGTTTGCCCTATATATTAGCTATATTCTTCTCCCATTTAGACCTAGCTTTTTCCATTTAACAGAAAACTTGGTCTTTCAAGAAAGGCTCTAGAGATATGCCTTATAGCTTCATTTATTTGGAGAGACTCTGATACTACTTTTCTGGACCCCAATTCCAGAAAGTACCCAAAGTTCTAGGATGGAATTCATTGGCCCAGTTTTGGTTAAGAGTGCAAGCTGTGGACCCTTAAAACAACTTGACTAAATAGATATTCTCCATTGTGTCTGTAGTATCCATAGTATCTCTTCTAGCCATAGTGGTTATATGAATGTAAGAGCTGATTAAACATCTAGATTGTGTTTCCTCTGTTGTTCTAATTACATTTTGTTTATTCCAAATTTATAGTACTTAGTATATATGCCCCTTGTTTCTTTGTAAGTACACATGGATCTGTTGTTTCTTAATTCCTCAGTTCCTAACTCCTTATCTCCAAAGAACTCATATTTGTTGTCTTAACCATGTAGTACATTATAAGTTCCCTGAATGGCAACTATCTCTTTTTTATGTTTTGTTCTCTCCAACCCCTGATTAATGTCTTGCACATAGTACATTCTCCAATGTTGTATGAATATGTAAGGCACTTATAGTCATTATGGGAGATTCAAAGATGAATCAGCTACATTTCCTACCTTTAAGAATCTTAGTAGCATTTTGTCAGAAGTTACTCCTTCAGGAGAGGTAAAATGGGTACATAAGTGAAGTACCAGGATAAAATGATACATTCATGCAGTGGGAATTTACATATCAATTGTTATGTAGGCTTGCATTTGAAAATGGTTAACATGTGTGTCTTTTCTTCCTTCCAAGATGCCAGTAAAACCTTTAGTAAGGGAATTTTTTAAAATGCATAAACACTTATCAAGAATTACAATGGATTGGAAGATTAGAAGTTTCTTTAGTAAAGAGGTTATGGCAAGTGGAAACCTCGCTAATGATGTATAGGACAAGGGAAGCAACAGCAAGGAGTATGTATGAAGTGGGATATTAGTGAAGAAGAAAATGTTTCATTATTCAAATCAAGTACCTTGAAGGGCTAGAGTAAGATCTGATGCTATAAGTGGAACAATCTGCTGATCATACTCTTCCCACCAACCCTTGCAGAAATGTCTGTAGCCAGGCACTACCACTACTTGGGTTCCTACAGAGCAGTCCCTCTATAGAAATTGGGCATATCCTCTGCAGAGAATTAGAACTGCTAGTATGGACTAAGTTCTCATTTTGCCTTTTAGGAGTCCTCCTGCTTATGTGGCTTTTTAAACCTCTCATCTTAAACTGAAGTTTGCCAGTTAGAAATCCGCTTCCACATGCATAGAGAGTAAAATTTAAAATTAAAATTAAAATACCACCTCCTTTGTAAGTGAATAACCAAGTATCACTAGCATTTGAGGATAGTATGCAGGACTAAGGATAAAGACTATGATAAAGAAAAAGGAAACATATCCCCAGATGAAAAATATATCAAGGGAGGAAGAGAAATTAACAAAAGAAGCACAAACCAAAAAAAAGCCTATTGGTAATAAGTAGTATTGATCAAAACTTCTAGGAGATACTACTTCCAATAAACAAGAACCTGACATAATGCAAAAAGGGCAGCCAGAATAGGAAGAGCTGTCAAATGTTAAAAATGACTGATATACATTTATTAGGATGGTTCAAAGAAAAATTCAAAGAAATTTCATCAAACATGGAACAAAAGGGAGTGACATGGAAGTTATGAGAGAAATAGGTAAGACACAGAGACTGGTCCCAGGAATTCTAGCACCAGACAAAGAAGTCTAGAGAAACCAAGTGAAGGAAGTTATTAAATAATAGAGGTGCCGGCATGGCTTAGTCGGTTAAGTGTCTGCCTTCAGCTCAGGTCATGATTTCGGGGTCCTGGGATTGAGCTCCAAGTCCTGCTTCCTGCTCAGCAGGGGAGGTCTGCTTCTCTTTCTCCTCTCCCTGCTCATGTGTGCTCACACACTCTCTCTCTCTAATAAGTAAATAAAATCTTTTAAAAATAAGAAATAGAAAACAGTTTCCCATGGCTGAAAGAGAAGTCTTTGGATTGAAAGGACTCAGAAAATAAGTAAGAAAAGACCCACATTTAGACATTTTCTCATGAAATTTCAAAAACAAAAGAAAGGATGGGAGTGTTGCAGTTCTCATCAAAAACTGGCGCGGGGGTCGGGGGTTGTTGTGGTTTACGGTTGATGCAGTATGAAGTAAAGCGTGGTTATGTGGCTGAGGCCAATGATATAACTGTATTATAGGGGTGGGGAGAGGTTAGGGATGGTAAGAGCTCACTTGGTACCCTGACAGCAGAGAATTGGTAAGTAATATTTTAAATTTGTGTCCAGAAATAAGCTGAGATGTGGAGGTAACTGTCAAAAGAACAAAACACAGAAATGAAATAAAGGAAATTCCTCTTGGGGTGGTAGGAGTAGGCTAAGGAGGATGATTAGGGTAAGGAGACTGCTGCTTTTTCATTGTAATTTTTTCTGTGCTATTCTGTACTGCTTAATTGTAACCATGTGCATACTGTGTGGTTATTTTTTAAAAAAATACTTTCTTAAATGCCTGGTCAATGTTAGTTTTTTAAAGTTATATATAAAGGAATAATAGCAGCTTGTCAAGTTCATGATTTAAAAGTCTACTGAGGTTTGCTGCAATTGGGCTTAACTGGTAATGATGAGATCATTTTAAAAATGGACCTTTTATATTTTATATGTACATTTCTTTCACATTTTTGACTCAGAAAAATAAGAATCATCATGTTTAATAGTACACGCCTTAATAATAAAACACAGATATAACACAGACAAGTGATATTGAGTGATTACTTCCTTTTTATCAATGTTTTAAGAACCAAGAAGTAAAGAAAGTGGCCAAATTACCTTAAGTGAGAATAAGAATAAAAGCTTTAAGTAATACACGGATTGAAAAGAGTATGATTAAATTATTAAATCTGAGTCTTTCTTGCTGTATATATTTTTGAATATTCCAAGTGGCATTCAAATGTTTTCTCCCTGTAAAATACTCAGAACTGTATTTAAAAAGAAAGAGAAAACAGTATATACTCCCCTTTATTTTTTTAAAAGATTGGTTTACTTATTCAAAGATTTTATTTATTTGAGAAAGAAAGAAGGCTAGAGAACACAAGCAGGGGGAGTGGCAGGAGGAGAGCCTGCTTCCCTGCTGAGCAGGGAGCCTGACGATTCAGGGCTCTATACCAGGACCCTGAGATCATGACCTGAATCAAAGGCAGACAGACACTTGACTGAGCCACTCAGGCGCCCCTTATTTATTTTAGAGAGAGAGAAAGTGAGCACATATTGGGGTGGGGAGTGCAAAGGGAGAGGGAAGAGAGAGAATCTGCAGAATCTCCCCGCTGAGCATGGAGCCTGACACTGGGATCAGTCCCACAACCCTGAGATCGTGACCTGAGGAGAAATCAAGAGCTGGATGCTAACTGAGCCACCCAGGTGCCCCATGTTCCCCCTTACGAATGCAAGTATAGTTCATCTTTCCAGAGAGAACATAATATAACAGTTTGTTCGTTATCCTTCCATACCTCCTTCTTTGTCTCTACTATATACATCCTTTTAAGTGTATACAGGGATGAGGTTTTTTTAGTTTTTTTTTTGGGGGGGGGTGTTGTTTTTTAATTGTATTGTATATGTTGTGTTGTTCTCCAGCTTGCTTTTTTCCCTCTTAGTTTTGAGTTGGAATAATTGTGATTTTTATTTTTTTGGTAACCCTAGAGTTTAACTTACTCCAACCCAACCTCTTAAATGTGTTGTTGGGCTTGCTTTTTATTTTACTTATTTTTTATTTAACTTTATTGCTTTATTGAAGATTAATATATATACAGAAAAAAGAACATAAATGATATGTAGAGATCAATGAATTTTTACAAAACATATAGATCTGTGTAGTTAACATCCACATTTAAACATAAAAATGAGCACTCCTTCCCTCCCTGTCATTTTTTTCACTCATCCTAAGATAACCGATTTTCAGGTGTTCTTTTAATTCTCCTACTTGGTTGGCAGAAATGGCTGATCACAGTGAATGGTTGAGGCTATGTAAATTAGTATTACTGCTTTAATCACTATTTGGTTTAGGATGCCTTTATACAAATTTTTATTTATGTCAGTTATATCTAATGATATTTTTTGTGTTAGAAATTAAAACAAAATTTCAAAACACAGCATACAAAACACATTTCATTCATTAGCTGTTGGAGTGATGAATCATTATATGTTCTATAACTTCAAAAGTCCATACACACTCCTGAGAGAATGAGAATTAAAACAACAATGCAATGATGATTAGTATTATTTAAATAATTTGACTTCTTGGTTTTTTTTTAAGGATCCAGGGATGCCCAGTGGTTCCCTCGGCCACATTTCAAGAGTTGCTTATTTATTTTGTGTATAGCTTATTTGAACCTTTTCTTCGATGTCCCCACAGAGAACGTCAAGATGCGGACGGGCAAATGAAAGAACTTCAGGATCAGCTTGAAGCAGAGCAGTATTTCTCAGTAAGTTCCGGATACATTAATTTGAAAATTATCATCTTTGTAGAATTTAAAAAAGTTTTTTGCTGCAGAACTAGAAAGAGTCTTGTCTTTAGAATAGATTCTTAGAGCAAACACCAGACAGGGATTTGGGTAGGTTGTTTTGTTCTACACAATTCATATAAAAAGAACAAGTGGGCAAATGACTATTGGTAGCTTAACAGAAGCCTATTATCATTGCTAGAAATATAGTTCTAAGTACATACTTTATGAAGTTGATTAAAAAATGATTGCTTTTTTCCCCTAATAATTCTTTCTATTCAAGCTGATTTTTTGAGTCATTTTTTTATTAACATATAATAGGAAAAATGATTGCTTTTTTTTAAATGATTGCTTTTTGAGGTAGAATTTTCATAGTGAAAAAAAAATTGTCATTTTAATGTTTGTACTTTTTTAGATTGGTTTTAAAATAAGTAGTAATGTCCCCTGTATTTCATTTAAGCTAACAAGAATTTTTTTTGTCTAGATTAGTAATATCTTTTTGCCTCTTTATTGATTCTGCCTATCTGTGTCATTTAATGAGAAACCTCAGTCTGATATCCAGTTGAAAATCTATCTTCTAAATTGTTAGTGGAACTTCAATTAGTTAATTGGTTGATTTACCAGAAAGGCTCATTCACTATTAATTTGCTCAAGGGCCCAACATTGCTCAGTGTTCAGGAACATATTTGTATGTGTCCAACTTGACTTTGTCTGGATAGACTTTGAATTTAGAAATAAAATTGATGATGAAGATGATGGTGGTAGTGGTGGCAATGATATGTTTCTGTTCTCTTTTGCTATTTAGACCCTCTATAAAACACAGGTGAGGGAACTTAAAGAAGAATGTGAAGAAAAGACCAAACTTTGTAAAGAATTACAACAGAAGAAACAGGACTTACAGGAGGAAAGGTAAAGCTACGATCCTTGTATCTTTTGTTCATAGTCATGTTCTCTTCTACAACAATGCCTACCTACAATAGTGCAAGTAAGAATTTGTTGATGAAGTACATTAGACAAAAACTTTGACTTCCTAATGAAAATTGGACATTAAAATAATGTATCATTAAAACGTAGGGACTCCTTGGCTGCTCAACTGGAGATCACCTTGACCAAAGCAGATTCTGAGCAGCTGGCTCGTTCAATTGCTGAAGAGCAGTATTCTGATTTGGAAAAAGAGAAAATCATGAAGGAGCTTGAGATCAAAGAGATGATGGCTAGACACAAACAGGAACTCACTGAAAAAGATGCTACAATTGCATCTGTAAGTAAAATATCTAGTAATTTTTTTTATTTTAATTAAATTACTTTATCATCAGTCTTCCTTAAAAGCACCAGGGAAGATACTACAGATGGAAATGAAAAATCTTAACATGCCAGCTGTAGGATTTTGGATCCAGTGAACATTAGCTTCTCAGTGTTTGGCAGACAGAGGCTCAAAAAAGAACTACTTCCAGTGGGTCTACCTGTTGGTAAATTCAGAGTGAAAGAACTAAAGTGAAAGGGAAATACCAGACACAGAAACGGTATAAGCCTTTTTCTTCTTGTTAAACAAAGTTTATTTGAAAAGAATCTTGAAACTACCATGAAGGTACTCCTATGCAGGTTGAAAAAAATTGTAATGAAAATTTCAAAGAGAAGTAAAGTATCATGTAGTTGAATCTGTTATTAAATTGCTATAGTGGATAAAAAGTGTGGTATTAGAACAATGATATTTAATCCCGTTCAGTGGAAATGAGTAGGGAGGCCAGAACCAGATTCTTGCACATACAGGAATGTGATAGATGCTTGTGGTGGAAATAGACACATTGCTGGGAAAGGATTTAGTTGTAATAAATGGTTTGGGATGACTTTCTTTTTAAAGGGAAAGGAATACAGTTAGATCCTTACCTTTTACAACATAACAAAAATAAATTCTAGCTATCATAGTATATGTGCTGCCGAAGTGAGCACAAATTCTAGCTATCATAAAGATCTAAATGTGAAAAAGAAAAATTTTAAACAATTAGAATGAAATCTAAAACTTACTATAGCAGAAGACAACAAACAACTTAGAGGGAGAAGATATTTGTAATGTATTCATTAAACAAGGGCTAGTATCAGGAACACGTGTGGCACTCCTTCAAGCTCATGAAGAAAAAGTTAAACAATACAGAAGAAAAATGGGCCAAAAGAGGAAACCCTAAAAACATAAGCAGATGCTTAATCTAACTAGTATTTAGGAAAGGCTGGATAAAATAGCTTTGAAATACCACTTCATACTCATTATAATGGCAAAATTAAGTATCTCACTAACTTCAAGTGTTTGAAAGACATGTGGGAACTGACATTCTTATTTACAACTATGGAGAGTGTAAATGTAGGTGGCATAGTATAGTAAGTGGTATGGCAACTTTAAGTATTTATTATTTAAGTATTTTCAATATTCAAAATATGAAAGTTTCAATGTTCACATAATCTAAAGAAAGTCTGTGTTATGATAAATATGCTGGAGAAATTTAGGCACAGTTTTCATAGCAGCATAAATGTTTATAATAGCAAAAATTCAAATGTCTTTTTTTTTTTTTTTTAGGTTTTATTTATTTATTTGACAGATTAGGGGGAGCACCAAAGGGAGAGAGAGGAGAAACATGCTCCCCACTGAGCAGGGAGCCCAGTGCGGGGCTCTATTCCAGGACCCTGGGATCATGACCTGAGCCAAAGGCACACGCTTAAAACCATTTGAGCCACCCAGGTGCCCCAAAGTGAAGTTTATTGAATGATAAACTTTAGTTTATCATTAGTAGTACAAAGCTCCCAAACAGGGAGGGGACCTGAGAGGGTGGTTCTTAAGGATATGTGGAAGTTTATTTTCTTATTTTATTTCTTTTAAAAGATTTTATTCATTGGGTGCCTGGGTGACTTAGTCATTAAGCATCTGCCTTCAGCCCAGGTCATGATCCCAGGGTCCTGGAATTGAGCCCCACATCGGGCTCCCTGCTCCGCAGGAAGCCTGTTTTCCCTCTACCAAATCCCCTGCTTGTGTTCCTTCTCTCACTGTGTCTCTCTCTGCCAAAAAAATAAACAAATAAAATCTTAAAAAAAAAAAAAAGATTTTATGTATTTATGTGAGAGAGAGATGAGAGTGAGAGAGCACAAACTGCGGGAGTGGCAGAGGGAGAGGGAGAAGCAGGCTCCTTGCTAAGCAAAGCCAGACTTGGGGGTCAATCCCAGGACCCTGAGATCTTAACTTGAGCTGAAGGTAGATGCTTAGGTGGCTGTGCCAACCAGGTGCCTCCAAAATTCAAATGTCTTAACCATAGACGAATACATAGATAAATGAAATGAGGTAGAAGGTGGAAGTTCTGGCTCAGTTAAAATAAATTAAGATCCTTATAGTCAACAGTTTAATTAATATAATGTCCAGTGAAAGCAGTTACAAAAAGATACAGTGTGATTATGGACAATTTATAATCACACAAAACCACACTCTTTATTGTTTTATGTGTTTGTAAGAAAACTGTATAGTCATGGGTGAGAAGTATGAATACATAATTCATAATACAGTTTCTTTTGGGTGGGAAAGAAGAGTAGGAGTAGGATTTGTGATAATAATAAACAAGGATGTCAGCTTCTTTAGTAAAATTTTATTTTGTTTTAAAATATTCTGACTTGGAACACTGAAAAAAAAAAAATTAAATAAATAAAATATTCTGAAAGAAATTCTACCATTTTAAAATTTGTTTGGGGCGCCTGGGTGGCTCAGTGTGTTAAGCCTCTGCCTTTGGCTCAGGTCATGATCCCAGGGTCCTGGGATTGAGCCCCATGTCAGGCTCCTTACTCAGCAGGGAGCCTGCTTCTCCCTCTCCCTCTGCCTGCTGCTCTGCCTGCTTGTGCTCTCTCTCTATCTCTCTCTCTCTCTCTCTCTCTGTCAGATAACTATACATAAAATTAAAAAAAAAAAAACCCTAAAATATGTTTATTCTGGATGATGAAATACAGTGCTTTGTTATAATGTTTGTTTTTAGTTTATTAAGTGTTTTTCTCATTAAAAATGCTGCTAAGGCTTTTTGAGAGAAGGAGCAGGTTTTGGCTTCCTGGGGTACTCACGAAGTCTGATGGTTAGCAAAATTCTCATCAGTGAAGTTCCATAATGTTCCACAAAGCCACAAAGTGTAGAGATAGATGTACTTAGAAAAATAAGAGTTTTAGCATCATTCTAGTCTACTTTTATTTTGAATGATTGCTTTATAATTTAGATTTTTTAAATTGGGATATAATTTTTTTTCCACTTTCATTTTTTAGCTTGAAGAAACAAACAGGACACTAACTAGTGATGTCGCCAATCTTGCAAATGAGAAAGAAGAATTAAATAACAAATTAAAAGATGCCCAAGAACGTATGTATTAACAAAGAATAAAGTTGCTTTTAAATTTGCCTAGTGTTTTCTCGTTGCTGTAGTTATTAATATAGTCTTGACACCCCATGTTTCAGAGCTGTCACGGCTGAAGGATGAGGAGACCAGCGCAGCCGCTATTAAGGCACAGTTGGAGAAGCAGCTGCTCACAGAGCGAACACTCAAAACTCAAGTAGGTGTGACACAATGTAAAGAGGATTTTGAAATCTAGTTCATCTCCCTCTGCAGATTAGCTGTAGTGGTTATTGAGTGTATTGGCATTTTCACCTGGTTGCACGCAGCTAAATTTGGCTAACATTGTTCAGTTCAATGTTTACTTCAAGTTCCGTAATTTTTCCATGTGAAATCACATTCCCTCCTAATTTTTTATTGTCATCTGGTAAATCTTTTGCTCTTAAGAAATGACTGAGTGAACATTTGCTGACAGCCTAAGAAAGGGTTAGTCCGAAAAGGCCCCTTTGGCTCTTGAACCATCCTTCTGCCAGTTCTATGGCTGTGTATATACAGCATGAATCTCTGTGGGTCCCAGATGCTCAGTTCTCTGGTTGGACTTACTCTGTTTTACTAACACGATGCCAATGCAAAGTTTCCTTCCTCCAGAATAGAAGTGGACCTGCCTAGCAGAAGTCTCTCTTGAAACTAAAAACTTAAAATTGTAGAAAGTGACATCAGATCCAACCTGTAAACATTTTAAATTACATTTCTCAGAAAACATGAGAGTGAAAAACTAACGTAATTTGGAAGAAGATGAAGAATAACGAAGGCAATATATTATTTAATATAGACAGTATTTCTCCGTTGCCCCGTGTGTATAGGGAAGGAGATTATTAGTGGTCATATAACTTGCTGTTGGTGAATTACTAAGAACCATCAGTACGATTTATTTTATTTGATTACCTATTTATTTTTGTTTTTAAGGCTGTGAATAAGTTGGCTGAGATCATGAATCGAAAAGAACCCGTCAAGCGTGGTAGTGACACTGATGTGAGGAGAAAAGAGAAAGAGAACAGAAAGCTGCATATGGAGCTTAAATCTGAACGTGAAAAACTGACTCAGCAGATGATCAAGTATCAGAAAGAACTGAACGAAATGCAGGCTGTAAGAATACTTCTTGAACTCTACGTTGAAGACTTTTTTTAAGAAGCAGAGTATTTTAAGTATTTTATTGTATTGGTTATAGAACATTCCTATTACTTCATAATTGTTACTGAATTAAAATTATGAGGTGTCTGGTATCCAATTAATTTAACATGATTTAATCTCTTGTAGCAAATAGCTGAAGAGAGCCAGATTCGGATTGAACTGCAGATGACACTGGACAGTAAAGATAGTGACATTGAGCAGCTGCGGTCACAGCTCCAAGCATTGCACATCGGTCTGGATAGTTCCAGTATCGGCAGTGGACCAGGGGATGCTGAGGCAGATGATGGATTTCCAGGTATAGGCTTATCTTCACCTCTTACGTTATTTTTTATTGAAAAACTTTGTCTTAAATATAAAGCAGTTGATTGTGTTAAGTCCTGAGAGTGACTGCTCCTGAGAAAAATGTTTGTCACTTCTTTAAGAAAAAAGCATACTCCTTGGGGTGGGCTTCAAACAGTCATTTAAACTTACATTATATATTCGATTTTTGACAAAAATTCTTGTGAAAAAAATGCAAAAGAAAATTCCACATATTTAGTTACTTAAATTAGCTCTTTATGTATTATAGGTAGCTCTTTTTTCAAATTTTCATTTTATTTTCTCTTTTTTCTGCATTCTTACTTCCTTTCCTTTTATGTTGGGTGTTTAGTTCATATCACTCAATCACGCACTATGGAATCCATGTCATTCACCTACCAACGTTCCTCTACTTCTCTCAATATTGCCACTAAGCCTTCCAGTTCTCATATGCTTCTTGACCCTGATTCTGACTCAGAAGAAGAATCTTTGCCTTACTTACCTATTTCATCGGAACCTAACGGTACAGGTGATATCCTGAAAATTTTTCACCTTTGAGGTTTTCCCCGCTACCCTTAATTTCAGTCCCTTTTTTTCTTTGTAACATTAACTAATGTTCATTAACTCTAACAAATTGTTCTGGTCTCAGTTAAAAAGAAAATGCTGCATGAACAAAGAAGTTTTAAAGGTATTGTCATATGGCGTTGCTGTTACGTTTGATAGACTTATTTTGTCGACTTTATATCATTTAAGAGCATTTGGTTTTATTGCCTGCGTCATCCATTTTTAGCCAACGAGAAATTCTTTCTGAAGTTTCATGTTAAGAGTGACAGCACAAAAAACACCACGTAGACTGAGAGGTGTATGTAGGTTTTCATTGCATTGTGTTAGGCCTTAAAAGAGAGTTCAAGACACTTTGACCCAGTCTCTGCCCTAAAAGGACTTAGAGTTTTAAATGAAGAAACTAGATGGAAAACATATAAAATCTCTATTTAACATGAAGTTCATGTAATTACAAACCACGTTTAATGTAAATGCCACAGGAAATTAGTGTATGAGCAGTTGAATAGAAGGTAAAATGTAGTCTCTTACTAACTGAATGCAAAGTGAAATAGCTGTATTTACCTTGTTGTCACATTGCCCAGGCATATGTACTCATTGTTACAGATTATCTGATTTGGTCCCTTAAGCTGGTATAGGACCATGTCCAGACAGGTACACTATATAGACTTTTTAATGACAGCATTTCTGTTCACAGAGTCTGGAAGGTTGTTGATGTGAGAGAGTATAGGTTCTGGAGTCTGGTGCATCCCTGTGTGGCCTTCCTGTAGGGTTGTAAGAATTCAAGAAAATGGATGTTAAGCATCCAGCACAGTTCAATACGTGACTATCAGAATAACTTCCAGAAATACTTGTTGCCCCTAATTATTCCATTAAATGGTACTGGTCACATGCCACTGGAACAAATTCTGAGGATTCAGGCAGTTTCCTTTGTTGAACTAGAATTTTACTGATTTTGCTATTTTGGAATTTAGAAATGTTTTTAGTTATATTGCTATTCACTAACCAGATTTGATCAGTAATTTACACAATTTTATTTCATTTTATTTTAGCCATTTAAAACATCCACTTTCTCTGATCATGTAATTACTCACTTAAAATGATTTCTCTTTGAAGAAGATACATATGCACTATATTAATAAATAGGCCTCTTCCAAAGGAAAAATAAAGAATTCTAATACAGGTGCACTAGTGAGAATAGAGAATTGCTTCTCTTTCTTGTACCTTTTCTGTTCAACTTCGCAGATGCATGGATTTAGTCATCAGGAAGCATTTGACTTTATAAGCTATAGAACATATATTTTCAATGTGCTGTAACCTGGATTTTGTTTGGCATTTCATAACTTGCTTATACTCACCCTGCAGTATTATTACAGCCTTGATAACGTATAGTGATAAATCCTGAAAGGCATATTTGATTTGTTCTGTGACTTTTATATTAAAATTTTATTGAATTGTGCATTTTCTTAGAATTGCTAAATTTATCCTCATATCTTCTGCTTATTTATAGAATCAAGACTAGAAGGATGGCTTTCATTACCTGTACGAAACAACACTAAGAAATTTGGATGGGTTAAAAAGGTAAATGGTGCTTTTGAATATGGTTCTTTTATTTTGCTTTTGGTTTGTCCATAGCCATTTCACATTTGTAGTTGTAAGATATACATATAACTAGAACTTTTAGACACATAAAACTTTGTATTCCTGATTTGGAATGATGTGATTTTGTATATCTTTATGAAGAAACAAACAAACAAACAACCTTTCATCATCATAATAATAAAACAGGTTTTGGTGGTAGGAAAACAAAAGTCGGTTGGCCTTGGTGTTCTGCTGTTTCAGTGGGAAAACAACTCTGGGTATGACAGGAAGCCCTAATAATTTCTTTTCCTCTGTTACTATGATTTATTGATATTGTGATGTTCATTTTTGGTAAATGTCTTAGTCTATTCAGGCTGCTATAACAAAACAGACTGGTTAGGGTATGAACAATAGAAATTTATTTCTCACAGTTCGGGGCCTGGAAGTTAAGATCAGGGTGCCAAATGGTTGGATTCTGGGAAGGCCCTCTTTCACATTGCAGACTTCTTGCCGTGTTCTCACAGGGGGACGGAGCTAGGGATCTCTCTGGAGCCCCTGTATAAGGGCACTAATCCCATTCAGGAGGTCTCTTCTCTCATGGCCTATTCATTCACCTTCCAAAGGCCCTTCCCGCTAACACCATCTCATTAGGTATTAGGGTTTTACATTAAAATTTGGGGGACACAGACATTTCAAACCATAGCAGTAAGGTTACCTGTGTTACTGGATTGAAGATAAGTCAGTCCAAAATATATTTGAATTCATTTCCTGTCCAATTTGCTTATTTAATGTGTATGCAAACTAAATTTATTGTTATTTTAAGAAAGACTTTCCTAAAAGTATATTGAGAACTTCTAAGTTATTTAACTTAAGTATTTTATATAATTTTTATTGCTATAGAATTTGTTTTTAAAGAAAATAAATAAGATATATATTAACTTTAGTCATTAATTCCTTCCCTCCCTCTCTTTAACAGTATGTGATTGTAAGCAGTAAGAAGATTCTTTTCTATGACAGTGAACAAGATAAAGAACAATCTAACCCTTACATGGTTTTAGATATAGAGTAAGTGTTTTTATTAAAATATTTAGAACCTTTGTCTTTTAAAGTATAAGAGAATTATGTGACCTTTTTTTGTCAAATTAGTGCTATTTATTACTCACTGTAGTATGTAGATAGGTACACTCATATAGCTTGTACTGTACTGTTGTTACATTTTCTTGTATTTGCTTCATAGAGATGAAAGTCTGGGATATAGAGTTAGCTAAAACATCTATATTTTATGGGTCTTTAATATGTTGTTCTCTGAAACTAACTAGAAAATTTCTGATTTCCTGGAAATACTCAAAATCTCAAGGAGTGATTGAATTAAAAGAACCAGTGTATCCTCTGACCTTCTAACATGGGTCAAAGTCATTGCTTTTAACTTCTGACCTAAGTATAGGGTAACCAATGTAATTTGATCCTTTGGTAATATTTTATTCCTTTATTAAAAATCTTTTATAGCAAATTATTTCATGTCCGACCAGTTACACAGACAGATGTATATAGAGCAGACGCTAAAGAAATTCCCAGGATATTTCAGGTAAATAACTTTATTTTGTTTTTGGTTAGTTGAATTTATTTTGTTTTTTTTTTTTCACCTTTAGACTGAGGTTCTTGGTGTGATAAGACATATCAAATTTCTTTATTCTTAGGCCTTCTTTAGATTACCTTTCAATTTTAGTCCCATTTAAAGGTCATTTGGGGCACCTAGGTCGCTCAGTTGGTTAAGCAACTGCCTTCAACTCAGGTCACGATCCTGGAGTCCTGGGATCGAGTCTCTCGTCGGGCTCCCTGCTCAGTGGGAAGTCTGCTTCTCCAGCTGACCTCTCTCCTCGCATGTTCTCTCTCTCATTCTCTCTCTCTCTGTCAAATAAATAAATAAAATCTTTTTAAAAAATTGCTAAAACATAGCTGTTGTGGAGAAAATAAGTAGGCATGTTTTTTTTGATATGTGAGCCAAGTGACTGTCCCAGTGACTTTTCTCATAGAAACTCTTGATTAGACAGAACCTACTAATGTTTGAACATCAAATGCATTTTCTTCTCATTGAATGTTTTAGGCTAATATTATTTTATTGACACTGTAAGAATTGTTACTACTTAAAAAATAATTTCTGTTGGCAATCATTCATTATTTTTTTTGCTTTCTATAGATTCTGTATGCCAATGAAGGAGAAAGTAAGAAGGAACAGGAATTTCCAGTGGAGCCAGTGGGAGAAAAATCAAACTATATTTGCCATAAAGGACATGAATTTATTCCTACTCTCTATCATTTCCCAACCAACTGTGAGGCCTGTATGAAGCCACTGTGGCATATGTTCAAGCCTCCTCCTGCTTTAGAGTGCCGGCGCTGCCATATTAAATGTCATAAAGATCACATGGACAAAAAGGAGGAGATCATAGCGCCTTGCAAAGGTGAATAATAAATTACTTGCTTCATCATTATTGTTCAGATGAATTTAGACATACTAATTTTTTTTCAAATATTTCTTTATAGTTTATTATGATATCTCTACGGCAAAGAACCTGTTGTTGTTAGCAAATTCTACGGAAGAGCAGCAGAAATGGGTTAGTCGGTTGGTGAAAAAGATCCCTAAAAAGCCTCCAGCTCCAGACCCTTTTGCACGGTCATCTCCTCGAACTTCGATGAAGATACAACAAAACCAGTCTATTAGACGGCCAAGTCGACAGCTTGCCCCTAACAAACCAAGGTAATAAATCAAAATGTGATTAAAAATTTGTGTCTTTTTTAGTATTTTGCTATTTGTGCTCAGCTGCAGACTTTCCTAATTGTAGTGTTCCTTTGCTCGGTATGTCAGTGATCCATGGAATACCAAATGTTTGAAACTGTTTCAGTCTGTATGTCTCATTCATTGATTTAGTTGAATGTAGTACAGATTTGTTTACTAAACCACACATATATATTAAATTCAACCAAAAATATATAAAGGTTCATTTTTGTCATCTTTACATATATAAACATAATATTTTAAGATTTTAGAAGCACACTGACTAATGTAATGGTTTAGTAGACAGTGTGCACACAGACCTGTAAGCATCAGGTGCACACATTGTGTTTAGTATTGCAAACCTGTTAACCTCTTTTATGTTAGATGACTTGGTATGCAGGACCGAAATCTTAAGTCTTAATTCACATCTACAAGTTTAGAATAATACTTGCTTCTGACTTAGAGCAACAGAGATCAGTCTTAAAAAATGCAGATTTTAACTGCATTCCTTGTGGACATTCCTTGTATTTGAGGCAGAGTTGGGATGAGGGAGTAAATTCCAAGATAATGGTGAATGCACAAAATGTTTTGGTGGGATTATTTTCATATGGCTACATTACAGTCCTTTCATTCTTGATGCAGAATAAACATTTCTTGGCTTACTAGCTACTGCGGCATTTGTAAGTATTGCTATTCACTGAAATGACCATGAAGATTTGGTTAGTTAGCTAAAGGGTAAAGTCTATATGATCAGGTATCTAATTTAAGGTATCCTTTTTGTTCCCTAACACAGGACCTTTAGTATATGAATAATGATGTGCATTGGCTGTATTATCAGAAATCTTTTCATTCTAACCACAAACATCTAATATGAAACTTTTCTTGAAACTATTATCTCAAGTAAATAATTTAGAATGACAAAGGTAGAATTGCTGTTTCAGCAGTGAGAATGTTGAATTTTTCTGTGAGGTATGAGAAAACTAAATACTATAAAATTAGTGATTATATGATAGTAATTAAGCTGAAGAAACTCAACACAGAGACACTGAAGGTCATTCCATGTGCCATGCGCAAAACATCTAAAAATTAAGTTTTTGTTTTTAATATTGTAGAACTATTAATGCATAGGTGTTACGCTATTAAAATAGCTTACACTGTCTAGTGCTGTACAGCTTCCAGAGTGCTTCCGTAATCTGTTCTCTCATTCAACTTCTGCATATTCTGGCATTTAGTCTTTAAAATATTCCTGTAGAGCAGAATAGATAGGTATTATTATCTTTCTTTTTGATTGAGACTCTAGAAGGGCAAATAATTTCAGATTCAGGACTATAAGAACTCCACTCCTTTCATATAGTTTACTCTTTGTTACTATTTGATAAATTAATGATTTCACTACCTGTGGTAATGCACAGAATTCATTAATGAGCAGATTTCAGACTAAGTGACGCATGTTTGCAGTCACACAACAGCTTTCATGTTCACTGACTTATAAACACTTGGTTATTCCCTTCTTCCCCACTTTGGCATTTTGGTCTATTTAGAGGCACATTTACTTTTTATTTTTGTTGCTTTTTGTTTTTAGTTCTGGGCCTGCCCTTCGAATCATTCTTCATTGATTTTTTAATACATTTTGCATAGCAACAGTAAGTAATAGGGATTTCTTTCTCTCACAACTTTGCATGTAGATAAAACTAATACCAAAACTGACTATAAAATGTATAGGGTATTTTTGTGAACATTTTTTGTCTAATATACTCTGAGATTTTAAGCATAAAGATGGACGCATTTAAGATGCAATTTTGTATCTTATTATGTGTCTGCAGCGTTATATCCATTGTCTTTAATATCTATGACTCCATTGCTTCATTAACTCACAAAATTGTATCTGTCTCTGTCTTACATGAATCACCCTAAAGTTTGCATTTCATTTTGGGTGTCACATTTTAAGAGTAGTATGCACAAATTGGACGATATACAGATGAGAATAACAGAGGGAGTAATGGATCATTTGAAAGTGTTAAATGTGGAGTAAGTGAAGGAATTAAGGATATTTAGCTTCTGAAGAAATTGTTGGGAAGGATGGGAGATGGTAAACGGGAATAAAGATTTAGGGGACTTTTCTGTAAATGATGTATTAGAACAAGAACCAAGCAGAGAAGTACATTTGTAACTCAGCAAGGGAAAAGTATCGGGCAGTCAGAGATTTCCAAAATTGGAAGACTTGGTTTGCTCTAGAATAGTAAATGCCCTGTCACCAACAGTGTTAGTACCTGATTCAGGTGACTGCTTGGGGATACTGGGAAAGAGCGCCCTCCTCAGTCTGTCATGTGTAGGTCATCTGACAGTGAGCAGCACAGCTCTGGAGGGGAGGCAAGCATTGGACTTGATGGCCTTTGATGTTCCACGAATTTATAACATTCCAGTAGACAGAGCTGTGAAAGGATCGTTCAGGAACACCTAGGAAACAGCATTTCTGGTCGATATCAGCCGTAATTTAATTTCTAGCTCTTTGTATAATCTAGCTTTCGTTGAACTAACTCGTATGCTGTCTTTCTTAAGACAAATGTTTGGCTTTGTTAGACATCATCAGAATCATCAAATGTGTTTGTATATGCACTAAAACATAATACCTATAAATAATCATCTGATTTATTTTAACTTTTCCTCAGTGTTTGTCTTTGTTAATGACTACACCATTACATTTTTTTTCTTTTCGCTTTTGTGACATTCCTGGTTCCGATTCTCCTTTTAACTCTTGGCAGCAATCCCCTTTTTCTGTAGGGAAGTGATAGTTAAATAAGCATTAGCCTCTACGTATGCCAGGCACTCGTCTGTGAGCTTTAAGTGTACTAAATTATTTATCCTCATAACCACCCTGTGATTTAACTATTCATGTCTCCATTTAACAGATGTGGAGACTAAGGCATAGAAGCACTGTGTGTCTGAGATCACACACCAAATAAGCAACAAAGCCGTGAGTTCAGATCTAGATACTCTAGTTCCAGTCCCTGCAACCCCAGCTGTAATCCTGCACTGCCTCACGGTGATAGGAGTAGAAATGAGTTAATTGACAGCTTATAAAACATATGTGTAGAAATCCTATTCCAAAGGTACGTTTTCTTGGTATTTTGAATAAAAAAAAAAAACAGGGCTGGAAAGGCAGAAAATTTGTGAATATAATGTTGATTTGTGATAAAGATAGTTTGGAGAGATCCTTAGTCTGTTCCAAAGTGGGACACAGAATGCTCGTCTTTGCTGAGGGCATTTCTCTTTAATTATTTTTCTTTTAAAGGTCTTCTTTAAAATGCAGTGTTTAAGCCACACAGAAAAGTATAAAGCAAAAAATGCAACAAATGCTCATTTGCCCAGTTTTAAGAAATAAAGCATTGCCAACACAGTTAAAATTTAAGGGTGAGAGGAGCTCTTATGTTATCATTATTTTATTTATTGGGTGGGGGGTTGGGGAGAGGGAGAGAGAATCTTAAGCAGGCCTTACACCCAACACAAGGCTCGATCTCATGACCCTGAGATCATGACCTAAGCTGAAATCTAGAGTGGGATGCTCAACCAACTGAGCCACCAGGTGCCCCATGTTATCATTATTTTAGTTTTGTTCTTTTCCATTTATAAATATAGGAAGCTAACAGACTAATTATTTGGATAAAAATGAAAAAGCTGTATACAACTGGAAGTGTCAAAAATAAATCCGTTAAGTGTCGTAGAAGAAAATGGGTGAATATGGATCTGATCTTGGATTGGGGAGCTTCCTAAGAGTAAAAGGAAAGAAAGAAAATCAGTGATGGAGTAAATTAAATTTACTTGAAATTAAAATTAAAACCTTGTAAATTTTAAAAACACCATATATATATATATATATATATTTGCAATGTGTATGTTATATCTCTCTCTAGAGTTCTTATATAAATCATTTATATGATTGCCTCTTCCCAACATAAAAATCAGTGAGGAACATGCCAGCATTACTATAAATAGGGAAAAGTGGTCAACTTGATAATTATTTTTAATTTTTTTATAATTTTTTTAAAGATTTTATTTATTTATTTGACAGCGAGAGATACAGCGAGAGAGGGAACACAAATGGGGGGAGTCGGAGAGGGAGAAGCAGGCTTCCCGCAGAGCAGAGAGCCCAATGCGGGGTTCCATCCCAGGACCCTGAGATCATGACCTGAGCTGAAGGCAGATATTTAACAACTGAGCCACCCAGGCGCCCCGGTCAACTTGATTATTAAGCAAAGATGTTAAAATAAAAGTAAAATGTAAAACCTGCCAAACTGGTAAGATTAATGCTGGTATTGGCAGCACGTAAAGAAACAGGCAGTGTCATGTACTTTTAGCAGAACTCAAAGTTCTAATGCTCCTTTCCAAAGCAGTCTTTGCCAGTAAGTTTCACAGGCCTGCAGTGTGTACCCACTGATCAATTAAGTAGAAAATCAAACAGATAGTGTTATGGTACTTTTTAAAATGTTATTTATAATAGAAGCATGAGTGAGTGTTACAGGGGAACAAAGGAAAACATGGAGAATTCTGCCTGAGGGCATCAAGCTAGCTCACCCAAAAGGGAGGTTCAGTAATTTTCCAGGCAAAGAAATAGGGGAAAAGACAATGGTAGGCAAAATGTCATGTGCAGAGGTACTGAGTTGTCAGAATTACTTCGTGTTATGTGTTTGTAACATTGTATTGGGTTAGAGTGGGGAGAGCGTAATGACAGGGAATGGCAGAAGATGTCCCTGGAGAGAAAGCATTGAACCAGATTGAAAAGGACCCAATACACTGTGCTGTGGGAGTTTTTATTTTCTTCTTCGGATAGAAGTCTTTCAGCAAGAGATTGGTGTGTGTTGCCTTAATGAGCTCCTTCACTAATATACTGAAACCAAGTCCGAGAAAGCTTTCTCATGTTGGAATGAGAATTAGATGGCTGACTGGCAAGGGCTGAGGGAGCTTTAAGGAAGACTCTCAGGCATTGTGCTAACAGCCTAGTGACCAGACTTCTAGAATTTAAAGACTGTGACATGGGTGCGCACTTCACAAACACTTCAAAGGTTTCGGAAGGGTAGGAAATGCAGATTTTTCAAAAGTGGGGCTTAAACACCCAGGATGGCCCACTGATCTCCATGTCCCAAGTAGTACCTTCGCTACAACTTACTGTCTGTGTAAGCCTAGAAAAATGTGAAGTGTGTTTAAGTGAGTAATTTATATCTTTGTGCATTTTCTCAAATATTCTACATTCAGCACATTTTGAAATAAGAGTAATTTGGTTTATTTCTTTTCACTTAGGGTGAAAACATACTATCAACATACTGTCAGTGATTACCAAAGTCAACCAGATGCATTAGAATTAGAATTCACTTCCAATTTTTTATTAAAAAATATAGATACTTGGGGCTCCTGGGTGACTCAGTCAGTTAAACGCCTTCCTTTGGCTCAGGTCATGATCCCAGGGTCCTGGGATCGAGCCCCACATCGGCTGCTGGGAGCCTGCTTCTCCCTCTCCCTCTGCCTCTTCCCCTGCTTATGCTCTCTCTCTATCAAATAAATAAATAAATAAAGATCTTAAAAAAAAAATGCAGATACTTGGCTCCCATTGCCACTTCAGTCCAGTTATATCAGAATCTCTTGGGATAATGCCTGGGATATACTTTATAAGTAGCATTGAGTAAACAACATAAAGTTTAAGAAGCAACTTATTTTTTTAAAGATTTTATTTGGGAGACAGAGAAGGAGAAAGAGGAAGGGCAGAGGGAGAAGGAGAAGCAGATTTCCCGCTGACCAGGGAGCTCAATGCAGGACTCAGTCCCAGAACTCCAGGATCAAGAGTCCAGCCAAAGGCAGATGCTTAACTGACTGAGCCACCCAGGTGCCCTAAGAACTGACTTTAAGGTTGAGGTCACAAATGAGATTTGGGGGACCAAATGAGTTCCTTGGCATAAGATGATTCATGAACCTCGCAGTTAAAACAATTAAAAAGTTAACCTATTTTTTAAAATAAAGATGATAGCAATATTAGATGTTTGGATGGGAAAGAAAAAAACACATACACCCCTGCTCTAAGTCCACTTTATTCAGCCAAGATAAGCTGCTAATAATGCTTCTATACCTGTGGTTTTCCTCTTCAGTTGTGGTTTTTCATGGAGAACATCACTGTTGGTGACCCATTGAGCATATGGTGTCCAGTTAGAATTGAGAAACCTGCATTCTTAGTATTAGTCCCTCTTTAAACTGGGACTTGTGGTACTGTTCTAGAAAAATGTGAGCTGGCCATCTGGGTCCTTTTGCAAAGGGAGTGTTGACAAATGTTGAGCTTTGGTACAAATCAAAGTGGGCATCAGGATGGTTACATCTTCATTTGGGCCCAGTGGGGAAAAGCTCATATCTTACCTCAAATATTACCTGTCTTCAGGTCTCTGGTATTCTAGAAATCAGACCTGGCTAATGTTATATGCACTCACATAAAAAGAGAAAGAAGATCTCCTGTGTGCTACCATCTTAATTTTGGCTATGTTGTTTTTGATGAAGGGGGAGTTAAAATCTTCACAGCACTAAGTGTGATTTCTAGATATCATATTAAGCTGCCATTTCTAAAGAGTGCTAGAATGTGAATTTGCAAACCTCCTATTGCAGATTGCTTGATTTGGCATTTAAAGACTGGGATTGGTCATTTGATGATGGTGGTGGTGATGATGATGACGATGTTTTTGATTTCTGAAGAAATAAATGGGGTAAATCAAAAAATGAAAAATGAATTAGTAGTTCCAAGTAGTGCATGTGATTTACACTTGGGTTTTCATTGTTTTTGACTAGTCTTGAAATTTTGTTAAGTTGTTTTTAATAGTATGTATTTGAAAAGTAGTTTTCAGAAAAGTTTCTAACTGAAATTTTTATGTTAAGTTGTAAAAGTGAAATGCTATGTTCAGAATCTTTATTGGCTATATATTTTCAATACAGTTGGAATTACAATTTTTAATCTTAGGAATGAAACATGTACAAATAACAAAAGAAGCTAATTCTGGTACATTTTGTTCATTCCAAAGAAGCATATTCAGAGAAGTAAAATTTACAATGTTTTCAAGTTCCTACAACTGTATTAGTTTGTGAACATAGCATGGGATTCCTTCCTCCCTCTATCCCTCTCTCCTTCCCTCCTCCTTCCTTCTCTCTAACGTGCAAGAATTGAAACCGTAAACACTTTGTAAGTCTAATAAGTGCTGTGAAATACTGTTTTTGATTTGGCTTTTCTTTGTGATGCCGTGAGATGTTTGCTTTCCGACAAGTTGATGTTACTCTTGCTGAAGAATACTGCTGATGTGCTGTGAAAGTTCTTGTGCTTGTAAAATACATAAATACTTTGGTTAACCATGACTAAAGGAGATCTGAAGGAAAATCGAACCTCATGGTCAAACCTTTTATACAAAATGGATTTAAAAGAAGTAATGTCTATCTTAACCTAAGTAAGCATATTGCAAAAATAAACTTAAATCATGTATTATTGGGAGGTATTTATAACCAAGATTTATAGAGCATTTTTACTACAACAGTGTGTTTGTTTCCATCTTAATAGATTTTTTTAAATGTGGCTAAGAGTCTAACAGTCAAGTAGAACCTGGTCCATAAGTCCACTGTTCTTTGAGCTCCATGAGGCAGCTAGTTAATTTCCAAGTCAGACTTACATGCACTTGAGTTACTCAGGAATGTATTATCTAACCCTAAGAGCCAGTTAACCTTATTAAAACTTGTGTGGTCATGTTTGTAGAAAATATAGGAAAATATAAGAATATAATTGCATGTACCTGAAAATTAGAAAAGTAATATAGTAAATAGGTTTATGCATGATTTAGGTGTTAAAAATGTAGGAGTTGGAAGACTACGTAGTTTAATTACATAAATGGAATGCTTTTTCAAAGAATTTAACAATCTCTTAAATTATTTTACTGTGTCAACTAACTTTGTTTTTCCTTTCTTTTTTCTAGCTAGCTGCCTTCTATGAATGCAGTCATTATTCAAGGAGATCATATTCTTCCAGTTAAAACAAGACTGAAATATGATGGCCCAAAATTTCTTAAAAAGCTATATTTTCCTGAGAGACTGATACTCACATATACACATACATACATACATATACATATATATTTCCCTTTATTCCTACAATATAAATTATAAATCTTGGAGATTTTCTGGGCTCCTTTGGAGCAGCAAGTTGAACCAACAATGATTGGTTAGTAGAATAAGAATATTATATACAACTCTTCCAAACTTGTTCCATAACGCTTTCTTGGCAGTCACTCACACTACATTGCACAAAAGGATTGAGAAGAGTTAAAGTTGAAAGAAATCATCTTTTCAGCATCAGCAGAGAGATTTCACCAGCACATTTACCAGAAGAGTCTGGGAATGGATTCCACTACAGTGATCGAGACTGCATCTTTTAAGAAGTGACCATTAGACTGTGTGTGTGCATATATATGTGTGTGTCTCTGTACGTGTATATGTACACACACACAGATATACATAGTACTGTAATACTGCAAGAGGGTTCTTCAAATGCCCCATTTTATTTTTTATACACATAAATCAGATATCATAACTTCCTGCAGTTGCAACTATGCACTTGTATAAAGCCATAATGTTGGAGTTTGTATCACTTATCTGTGTATACCCCGTGGAAGCTGCATGTTCATGTTTAAGCAGTTACTGTAACAGGCAGTTTGACGTTAATTGTATCAATTTCCTAATGCTTCATGATAGGCAACTTTTCCCATTTTGAATGCCTTAATTTAATTTTTTTTAAAGTCTCACCCTTTTCTGTGTTTTGAAAAAAAGTGTTTACCAGCTCTTAGGATGCAAATTCGTGTTGCAAAAGAAAAAAGAGTGCACTATTTTTACATGTAATAGTTATCAATGTCAGCCTATTTTGATTGTATAACAGATTTTTTTTTAAAGTATTGGTGATAGAAACAATAATGGATACTCTTGGAACTAATATATCTTTTATGTATATCTATTAATTCATCCCAGTCTTCATACAGACCTCAGTATTAGTGTGTGGCTATGAATTGTTTTCTTTGCTTTGAATTTGCTGGCTACCCTAGATGTGTTTTTATTTCCAGTAGAGACATTTGTGACTGTTTTTACATTTTCACACTCAAGATTCTAAGATTATCTCAAATATAAAGAAAACTAAGACATACTGTAGATATATTTTAAATATTTAAATGTGATCCCTCAAACACATAACTGTGTAATGGCAATATTCCAGGATTGGGTTAAGAAAACTGGTGACGGGAAGAAGTAGCCTCAGAGGCTCCTGATTTTTATTTTTTTAAAGGATGTTAAAGTTGATAGGTTATGCAGGACCATTTCTGCTAGATTTCTCATTATCCCAGAAAAATGTGTTTTATACTGCTACAGTATGCATTAATGTTAAACATCAAGCTGAAAAAAATTATGTGGTCTTTTATCGGTCTCTTTATATACACACACATACACAGGGTTTGGTGTGATACTGAAATAAGTCATCTAATAAACCAATGAAGGAAGTAGACACTTTTCATTGATTCCCTCTGGGATCAGTGTAGAAATGTTTAAAGAGTTAGACCCCCAAAATACAGATACTGTTGTGGAAACTGAAGAGTGGCCTTTGGCCTACTGATGTACTAAAACTGAATCTTGTTATTCTGTCATTATCCCGCCTGCACTCTTCCATGCTGTCTGTGCTAAGACCAGAGACGCATGCCATTTCCCTCCCAGGGATGTTCTGCAGTTCTGGTTTGGGGGCACAGTTTTTTTTTTTTTTTTTTTTAAGTAAGATTTTAAAATGAAAAATATATAAAATTTATATAGAATAAATATTTCCATTCATTAGACTTGTTAAAAGGAGACTGAATTAATATTTTATATAAAGATTTTGTTACACTATGGGAGGTTCTATCATATTATTCTGAATTGGAGAGTATATATATATATATATTTTTAATAAACTTTATTAAGGTGAAATAATTTGAAGTTTACACATGAGTAATTGAAATATTTGAGTAAAAATGGCAAAAGTTAAATTTTGAATGCTGTATATATTAGAGAATGTGGAGAATCATGGTGTGATGCAACTCTACAAGGAAAACTAATGTGAAGTTTTCTTGGGAAAAAAAAGGTATTCTAGGAGGTGAAAAAAATCTCTCCCATGGAGATTCTTCACATTATATGGTTTAACACAAGGGTTTATAAGGTTATTTCTCCAGCTAATGGAAATGCACCTAATAAAAATTCTGACCTTGGGTAAGAATTTGCTTTTTACCCTGTTGTTGCTGGTTTCATGTACATACATGAATGCATACATCCATCCAAATGTTCTCTTCCCAACACTCATTAAATATAATATTAACTTGGTTTAACAACCTGATTTTGTGCCACCTTCTCTTTTTCTTGAGGTTCCAAAGGTTCCCAGATAAAGACCAAAACTTGCTTCTTCACACCTGATTTCTCCTAGAGCCATAAATACCTCCGATTGATAACTAAGAAGTAGTGAATACTGGGATTTTCTTAGTTGGATTTTTTTACTTTTGTTTAGTGGGGATAGCAAAACAGAAGTAGAAGGAAAACTGGTGCCGGTATTACTGTTAAAAATTAATGTATAGTGAATTTTTGAAAAGTATTAAAATATGCTATCTAGAAGCAAGATTTTAAAAAAAATCTATCTGAAATTTTTAAATGCCTTTAGCTAACTAAAGGATACCAAGAAATCTAAAATAAGGTTAGTGTTTTTAAAACTAACCTAGGCTAGAGTCACAAATCTGGCTCTGAAGAAGGATATCTTGTGGATCAGTTTATCTGTAGATCCTCAAAAAGATACTCTAGGTTGCCAAACCACAATTTAAGAAGTTTTGCTGCTGTTGTTAATCTATTCTTACAGGATTCTCATGGTAAAATAGAGAAACTTAGACACTCTATTACCTTATTGAAACATGCTTTAAATAACATGTTTAATATTCTATGAGAGCAAGTCACTTCTGAGTTTCTCAGTCTGTGTCGACACTGCTACTGACTCACGACTTCTCCCCTGGAAGAAGGCTGCAGTTTCCCTCTGGCGTGAAGATAACCATAGTTGATTCATAAAGCACTTTGAAAACAGGCACTGTGTGACAGTGCCGGATCTTATGCTTGCGGGCCTGTCCTCGATTCCCTTCCCCATAATAATGAGTTCTGTTTGGAACTGTAATAAGTTATGAACTGCATGGTTTAGATAATCATAACTATTTGATCAGCTGTCCCCGTTGAACAAAAATCGTACCCGATTTTTAAAAAAAATTTTGTTGCATCTTTGTAGTAATGTAATTGTATTTTATGCCTGCTTTTTATATTAAAAAATTAAATAAAAGAAATTAAGACATAAGCATTTTCATACTCTTCTGTGAATAGTCCTGGAATGCTGCACACTCCTAAAATTTATCCCCTAAAATTTTGTCTTCCTCACTTGATGGGTAGAGCAAAACAGATCATAACCAAGGTTACAGACTTGTGAATGTTCCACCCTGTCAGCCCACGGAGAAATACGAAATAGGATTTCAACAAGGAGTCTGTTGCTGACTTGATTTAGGTATTTTAAGGGACATGCAAATCTAACCATCTACTTCAGTGTCCAGGATAAGGAAAAGACATAGGGTGCCTGTTTGGTCAGAACCAGTGTGCGAAGAGGTGGTTTTCGAGGAGGCATTTCTTTGGTAATCAGTGGGTTCCTATTTAGAATACTTACTGGCTACCAGATCTGGGACAGGTTATACCCCCTGGGCTTCAGTGTTCTCATCTTTTGTAAAATTGAGACTGTTTTATTATAGGATTGTTGTAGAGTTAAGTATGATGTTGTAGGATATCTGGAATAGTTCAAATATTTGTTCCCTTTTCTTCTGAAAAGGAAAAATGGGAGCTCTTCACCTAAGATAGTATGTTCTTAAGGGAGAAGGTTTAAGCGATGAGAAGTTCTAATTAAAAAGTATATATATGTGTGTGTGTGTGTGTGTGTGTGTGTGTGTGTGTGTGTAAAAAAAATAAATATACATTTATATAATATATATAAATATAAACTTATATATTATATATAAATATATATATATATTTAAAGATTTTATTTATTTATTTGACAGACCGAGATCCCAAGTAGGCAGAGAGGCAGGCAGAGAGAGAGGAGGAAGCAGGCTCCCTGCTGAGCAGAGAGTCTGATGCGGGGCTCAATCCCAGGACCCTAAGATCATGACCTGAGCCGAAGGCAGAGGCTTTAACCCACTAGCCACCTAGGTGCCCCTAAAAAGTATATTTAAGTATTTGTTGGACTCAAAAATCACATAATTTGTATTATACTAATGGTTAGATTGTAATTGCATATGAGAAAAAGATTCACTTGGATTTTTTTTAAATGACAACTGTGAGGGGCACCTGGCTGGCTCAGATAGTAGAGCGTGTGACTCAATCTCAGAATCATGAGTTTGAGCCCCATGTTGGGAATACAGCTTACTTTCACATGGGGCGCCTGGGTGGCTCAGTGGGTTGAGCCTCTGACTCCTGATTTTGGCTCAGGTCATGACCTCAGAGTTGTGAGGTCAAGCCCTGAGTCAGGCTCCATGGTAAGCAGGGAATCTGCTGGGATTCCTCTCCCTCTCCCTCTGCCCCTCCACCTATGTGCACGCTTGCTCTCCCTCAAAGAAATCTTCAGAAAAAAAAATAAGAGGACAACTATGATTGTAAAAGGTACAGAATGAGTGATTTATTATTTATCTTTGTATAACACGTTTCTCTTCCTGCTGTTTCCAAGCAATAGTTCTAAAACATTAACCACAGTTTATATTTTTAAAACAGCACTTTACGTAACTTAAAACTAATCACATTAAAAACCTGACAGTTTTAAGCCTCAGCGAAGTTCAGAAAAGTTTGTTTTACATAGGAAACTAAAACATTTTCTAATAAGCATCACTGACTTACTATGCCATTCATTATAAAAGGAAAGAGTTTTTTAAATCTTAAGGTTTATAAACTTTTACAGTAAAATGCAATGTCCAGTAATCTTGACATCATGTTTAGAATATGACAGAATGAAGTCCATAAGTACTTGCCAGAACCCAGGAATACCCTTTAACTGTAGGTATTAATGGACAAGATGTGTTTTTTTTCTAAAGGCGTGACCCTTCTAAAAGTGGCAGCGTTACGCTTGAATCAGAAAAGTTCACTGGGACTGCCTCATCCTAAGCAAAGATTGCAGCTAACAGTACCTTTCCTTAAGGAATTACTTAAAGGCACCAAATGAAAATTAAAGGACTAACTTTGGTATTGGAACTCAAGCCAATTTTTGCTTCCCTCGATACCCTTACCATAGCCTAAGGAGGTACATATGTATTCTGATACAGTAAGGCCAGCCTGTTAAATCTATATGATAATTAAACAGTCCCAGAAAGTGAACCTTAGTAATGTACGACACTTCCACGTCTGACTTTGAGAAAAATCCCACTCCATTCATAATCATGTGTGCCATGGAGAGGATTTATTCCTTACAAGATTCCGAAAGCTGAAAACCAGATGTCGTTAGCTCTCTGGAGAGAACTGAATCGTGGCGCTGCTCAGCCTGCAGGTGTCGGAGCCCTGCCTCCCTCCACCTCCTGATGCCGAGGAGAAGGAGGGAATCCACATTTCTAAACAAGTGTCTAAAGGGCTCATGTCTAAAACACCTCTGGCTTCAGAGTTTCGGAAACAACTGGCTAAACTTACAGAAGACCTTGAATCAGGCGTGCGCTGGTTCTGCCCTTGGGTCCGTTGTCAGGAATCCACTTTGGCAGGAGCAACGCATCCATCATTCAGCCTTCACGGCCGCCGTCCTGTAGCGGAGCACTGTGGCTGTCACCCACAGGTTCAAAGCAAGCATGATCACAAACCGCACGAAAACTGAAATCCACCAAGAAGAAAGGTACGTATTAACAAGTACTGTTCTCACGTCCTAAAACAAAAGCACTTCCCGCTCCAAGTGGGAACTCAGCCGCTGCTCAGCCCGTCCAAAGAAACCTGAAACTCTACATCACGAGAAGTATTGAACAACTTCGGTTCTAAATACTTCTGGGGGGCAGAAACCTTTACCATAAGTGACGATGAACTCTCTCCTGATGCATAAGATTTATCAGATTTAATGTGTCTTTGTGGTTGTAAAAATCTGTGGGATGTCCGCTAGACTGACTTTAAACGATTATCCCCAGATACACTGATCACATTCAGGAACAGCCGCCACTTTAAATGTGAAGCAAACTACAACTAGAACGTTCTCCATCTTCCAGACTCTTAATATGTGGGTCTGTTTTGCTCGTTAATTACAGTCTGATTCTTCTACGCATACGGAGACCGCTTTGGGTCCTTGGAGAGGACTGAGACCTGTCTTTCCCTTCTCCCATCAGACCCAAGTTTATCATTTGACCAGAATACTTTAACGTGTCTCTCAGAACTGGCAGACGGTGTCTGAGCCGCAGATACAGCCTCCGCGAAGGGATACACCTATGCCCCACTGCTCCGCAGCAATATTTTTCAAATAATACTGATGATGCTTGTTTAAACGGTCTGTGTGCCAGGGACCTGTTTCTAGTCTTCATACAACAGGCGACACCATTTGTTTTGATCATTTCCCAAAAATACGTATGCTCAACTTGGGAGTGGAAAACAGACCAAGGAATCATTAAATTCTTTTAATGTCAATCCCAGTATTTCCCCCTTTAAAAAAACAACAAGGATGTAGGGGTCAAGTGATTGTCAGCTCGGTAGACCCTGTCTTCACACTCACCCCAGAGCTCCCATTCGCTCTCCATGGCTAAGCCATGTGTCCCCTGCTCACCACCCTCACGCAGGCCACTCCGTCACGGTCTCCTCCCCTTCTCCCGATCTCACTCTTCCAAATTTGCTGCTCCAGGCCCCTCCAGCTCGGTCAGATTCCCCCTTTAGGTGCTCATCCCGTCCTACTCTTCTACAACACATTTCCCAGCATCCTTCGGTCATTAGTCGTGTTGACATCACTGTCCTCTCCATCCGCTGCTGGGGCAGAGGTTCCACAAGGATAGGACTCTACGATCTTGTGCTGCACGTTCTATCCCAGGCCCTACAGGACGCAGATGCTCAGTCCCGAAGTGGGGGCTGACGCCCAGGAGTAAACTTGCTGGCCTCTCCCCGTACAGGGGAGCAAGCTGATCCGGGAAACCCTAGACAGTTTACAAATGAAGCAGGCACAAAGGGCACACAGTTCAAAAAAGTGGATACTCACTTGTAAGGTCACTGGTGGTCATTAAAGTTGTTATTATTCTTGCTGTAAAAGAAAACATTCAGCAATATCAATTTGCACTTCAAGATAATTCCTCCAAGTAAAATTAGGGAGCTAATAAGTAATATACCTAATTAGCAATTCCGGAAACCATACATATACTTCAACACGTCATAACACTTCAACATTTTAAAGGGGAAAATAAAACTCAAGAAGCCTTCATTTTAAAAAACTCGGGACACAAAGACCCTTTCCATCAACCCTTAATGGAGACATCGGTCCTTTGGGACACAGAAGTACAAAGTAGAATTCAAAGATCTGAAAGTAGTAAGCCTAGTTAATGTGATAGCTTTGAATTTAAAATACGTTTCTACCTAAAATAGTGTATATGTGTTTTAGGTAGTTCCTGCAAGAATCTGCAGAAACAGTGGAAATTCCGAACCTGAGACCCAGCAACACGGCTCCAGAAAAACTCACCGCGGCAAATTATATTCCTTCTCAAGTCAGCGTGTGGCTTTCAGCTCTGTAATCTGTTACGTCATAAAGATTCGTGTTTATAAAACGAGTTAGTGGATTCAACCTAATCAACCTCTTGATGCTTTTCAAAGAATAAGAGAGGATGGCAGATACTAGGCCAGATTTTTGGAGAAAGGTGGGCTTTTACTTATTTTTTAGCAGCTGGAATATGGATCTTGCAGAGAACGGAAGGTGGTCTGCATGACATCAGGGTCATTCAATGTCCACTTGGAGGTTCTACGTGAACAGCTATGTGCAAAGGATTAAAGCTTGTGGGACGGTGCCAGGTGGACATCAAGGTCATAAGCCTCAGCCGCCAGATGCCGCCCCTCCCCCCGCGTCCCGCTCTTACTGGCGCAGGTGTAGGAAGCGAGGCTCCAGGTGAGGGCGCTCACGGCTCCCGAGTCCCGGGTCTTCCACAGGTACTGCAGCTGGGCACACTTGCTGGCCGCGCTGATGAAGGTACTCAGATTCTGTTTGCAGGTCAAACATGAGAAAGGCAGAGTCCTCGGTTAAAAAAGCAAGAGCACCAGATACCACAAGTGCTTCTGAAGCCACATCATCAGGGCAGGCGACAGCCAGTTGGCACAAGGACAAAGCCCGGGGGAAGGGAACAAGAGACCCAGCCAGAGGCTTGTTTATATCACGCCCAGTTCCACTGCTCGGTGGGCAACGGACGGGCCGTAGGCACAGCGGCTTCTCCAGCCACCTGCCAATGCAATTAGATAGAGGCCAGACAGACACACAGACACGGGGTCTTAGAGGCCGGCTGCTTTGAACAGACTCATGAACTCAAAACAGCAGGCCGAGCGCATCCACTCTCATGTCCACGTAGTCCTGGGGACCCTCTGCTGGCCCGCAAGGTCAGAGAGCACCCTCCATGGCGAGCAGGGCCCAACTCTGGGGTTTGCCGCCTTCACCTTGGCCCAGAGACCCGCCGCAGCTGCCAGCGGAGTGCAGACCAGAGGAGCGAGGCGGAGGCTGGGACGGGGCCCGCAGGCCATGACCACAGCCTTGTCTGCACCAGGGAGGCAGGAACCGGGGGCAGGAGCAGGGACAGGAGCGGTCCGACTGCACCCATGACCGTGGGGCTGGTGGGATTTGCTGATGGGCTGTGGGACGCAGACAGAGGGAAGAGGAAGGACAGGCAGAAGCGGGCAGAAGGAGCAGGCAGAGGGTCGCCCTGAAGCCAAGTGAGCAAAGGGATTCAAAGTGAACGCTGACGGGGGCGGCCGATACCCCAGAGATGCCAAGAGGAGGAACGAATGACAGTGGCCGGTGTCCTTGACCAGAGCACACGTGTGGCTTCTGATCGGCCCCCCGCACCCAACATGGTGCTGGCACTCCACGAGCTCTTGCTGAATGACCAAATCCACAACAGCAACGCGGTTCTGCACAGGTGATGGGGAGGGCAGAGGAGCGAGGGGGTCCCTAGGACACGGGAGGACTGTGGGGAAGTGATGGGCATGGAGTGCTCTAGCGGAGAAGAGCCAGGGCCTGCGCCCAGAGCCAAAGAGAGGTCTTGCGGGGAGCTGGGCGCAGACGGCTCTGAGGACGGACCCCAGGTGGGAAGACTGCGTCGGAGAGAGCTGGCCAGGGCACAGGGCAGTGCAGGCCGGCGGGGGGGCTGCGGGGGAGGGGGTGGGGATCAGGAGAGCATGGAGGGCCCGCTAGCAGGAACGAAGGTAGGGCCCCGTTCACTCATGCCAGGGGCAAGGCCAGCGCTGCACAGACAGTGTGACAGTGTCGGCTGGATACGCCACCGCTCCTCCGTCTTCCAGGAGAAAAACCATCTCCAGAATCGTGAAGTAGTTCTCTTGGGGAGCTTCGCCAAGGCCCGCACAGATTTAGCAAATAAAAATACAGGACACCCAGGTAAATTCGAATTTCAAATCAACAGCAAATCATTTTTAGCGTGAGTATGTCCTGTGCAATATTTGGGACATATTTATATAAAAAATTCTTCGTTATTAATACAGCAACCCCACCTATTTGCTCCCACGTGTCAAAAGGTTGAAATGTAATAGGGAGTCAAGTGTGCTTTCTGAGCAAAGGTCACAGACAAGACGTGAGGGAAGGGGTGAAGTCCAAGGATCTGGGAGTGGCAGGCAGACGCTGGTTACCACCAACTCTGCTCCCTTTCCCCTTGGGTGGAGAAGTACACTCCAGTCACTCTGGAGAGAAGATCTGGGGGCAGATGGGTCCTGACCCACCCTCAGAACTCTATTCTCACACAATGGGAATTTGGGGCCCTTAACCAGAGAAGGAAAAAAGTACAAAGCTAACCCTTTTCTAAGGAGGACAAAAATGTTGCAGGGGGCAGGGGAGGGCAAGGTTGGGAAAATAATGCGTTTGTGGCCAATATGCAATTATAGACCTGATCAGAAGCTCTTTAACTTATTTCGGGTCCTTCATCTACCACTGTTAACTACCTCCCCAGCCTGGTTCTCTATGGACCACCTAAAAAAGGAAGTAAAAAATGTGGCCAAACATCTGAGAATCAGGTCTTTTAACGTTTGGATGGGACTGTGCTTTTGTTCGTTATCCTTCGGCACAGCTGAGAAGTAAGCAGGTTAAACATTTGATCTACACGGTTCTTTGCGGGACCGGTGGCTTGGAGGGACAGACAACCTCACCCACTCTGTCTTCAAAAGGCGCGATAACACTTACCATGGCCAGATCTATGGTCCACTTCTGCAGGGGAAGGATGAACCACGAGGCCACAAACCTACCCAGTGCTAAGGGAGACAGCAGTGGTTTAGCTGGTGCCCCGCCACGCCCCCCGACCGCGTGCCGGAGCCTTCATGCCAAGACCACGGAGGGTTGGCCCATAAGCGGGCCTGGGAACCGCACTGCTAGAACTTCTCTGATTTGGAAAAGACAAGAACGGCTCAAAAGAACAGAAGCAGATTATGGAAGAGAATGGCCCAGAGCCCCCTGCGTTGGTGGACAGTTGCTAGGGTCCAAACGATTCTAAGTGCCCACTTAATCCCTGAGCATCAGACCTCTCCAATGCAATGTCAAAGTTAAGCATTTAAAGATCGACACGGTAAGGCAGCCGCGTTCTGCAGGTGTCCCATGAAATTCTCTTCATTGACTTCCCCCTTCCTGGCTAACTCCAGTGTCAGTCCAGCCGCGTTAGCCATGCTGGGAGACAGGAGACATGACAGCACATTTCGGTCAAGCTCGGTGAGGCTACAAGCTGAGTCAGACCGAGCTGAAGCAAACACAAGAGATAACGGCCGGGAGCCTCAGCTGTGACCTTGGGCAAGTCACTGTCCTTCTTTTAACCTCAGTTTGCTTATCTGCAACATGGTCTTAACACTCCTTGTCCCATCTGTGTCCTCAATGCCTGGTGGCACATCAGAGGGATCCCACCAGGTTGCTATGATTACAACTAACAACATTATTTAAACGAAGGGTTCCACAGTGCCCAGGTGAGTAGTAATTCCTGCCAACCTGGTCACACCAGCAGGGCCTCCGGAATCCAGGCAGATGAAATCTTGTTTTTAAAACACAATCTAGGGTCGCCTGGGTGGCTCAGTGGGTTAAAGCCTCTGCCTTTTAGGTCAGGATCTCAGGATCCTGGGATAGAGCCCCGCATCAGGCTCTCTGCTCAGCAGGGAACCTGCTCCCCAACCCCCCGCCCCCGCCTCTGCCTACTTGTGATCTCTCTCTGTCAAATAAATAAAATAAGAATCTTTTTTAAAAACACGCTCTAATTCAATTTCTTATACGAATTTTGCCCAGCTTTATACTATTCATTCCAAATATCCATCTTACGTAACATTTTACAAAACCTGACGGGTAGAGGCAGGAACAGCAACTCCTGACTTCCTCAAAATGACCTTTGGATCAGGTGGCCTGACTTCAAAAATAAATGTACAGGGCACCCTGTTAAATGTGAATTTCAGGTCGACAAAAATAGTCTTTGCGTATAAGCACGTCCCACACAATACTGGGGACACGCTTTTGCTAAGGAAGAAGTTCACTGTTAATACGGCAAACCTCCCTCCCGCTCATCACGGCTGGTCGGAGGAGGTCGTAAACCGGAGCTTGTTCCGTGCTCCCACGACTGTGACTCTTGCGACAAAACGGGGGCACGACTCATCTCACAGACGGGACGTGCAATTTCTACAGAGCGTTGAAATGAAAGCCGGGCCCCAGGTCACAGACGATGCCACATGAGAGATCACCACAACCCTTCTCATGTCTGGGGCATCATTTTCACTTGGAACAAACGTTCCAGAACCCCGCTCGCACAGGGACAGGCAGGAGCCAGCCCGCCGACCGGTGCGTTAGTATCGTGTGAATGAGAGCCATTCCTGTTACTCGGACTTCAGAGACTCCGGACGGTTCCAGGGAAGAGGGAACGTCTCCCTTCCCCTAAAGAACAAAGGTGGACCAGGCAGCCCCAGGCAGACGCTTCCATCGCGCAGCGCGCCAGGAGGGAGGGAGTCCACAAGCCAATGGGCTCGCTGTGCCGTGGGCACCCTGGCCTCAGAAGAGCAGCCGGAGGGCCGGGACCACCAGGACTATCTCTGGGTTGGGGAGGTATCGTCACTCGTAGGGTGTCTTGCGTTTGGGATCTTTTTTAGTTTAACCAAAAGGACATGTATCTGGGAAAGGACTTGGCTTAACGACATACACGGGAAGCAGGTAACACCCCCTTCCCCCCACCCCCATTCCTGAAGGCAGAAGGAAGGATACGCCCCGAGGTAGGGCACTGCCCCTCTCACGTTCCCATTGAAATGGAAGACACACAGCAGGAGGAGGACATCTGAAAGACAAAGGTCCCCAGTGAGGCAGGAGAAGGTGGGGGGGATGTTGGGGGGGGGACATGGACATTGGGGGGGACACCAGGGGATGGAGGGGTCCCAGGGACCTGTTACCTTGTGCGATGAGAATGGGGTACTCCAGGTAGGTGAACAGCGGGTACTCATAGTAACACTGGTACCGGAGAAACACCAGGAAACTGGGGAGAGAGAGGGCACGCCTGAGCTCCACTGATCCAGCGCCCGGCGAGGAGGCCTGGCCAGCCACCCCCTCCCCCTGGGGGGAGCCCAAATTTGCTCACAAAACCCTGGAACTGGAGGTTGGAGCCTGCAAATATCAAGTGGAGGTGATTTGGGACACAAAGGATGGAATGGACACGGCTTTGAGCACGTGCCCAGGGCTGACGGGGCGCTGGGCAAGACATGCATGGTCTCTGCCAAGTCCCTTCCACGGAGGCCAAGCCGTGCCAGCATGGGGCCCCCGGGCTGGCCTGTCTCCAAAGCTCCAGGGCACAGGCAGCCTCCCCAGAAGGCTCAGACGGACATCCCAGGGGGCAGGAGGTAGAGCTCATGAGGGGCTGGGCGCGTGTGGGTGCAGCCCTGAGCGGAGAGAGGAGTCCTGAGGAGGACCAACTCCTTGGACGATCCCTGTGGCCTTCCAGACTGCTGCCCTGGATAGGAGGAGCAGCGGGGGGAAAGGCAGGACGAACAGCCACCAGTTCCTTAAGAATATTCTAGCTCGGAATTCTCCGCTCCGAGCCGGTCCGCACTGCTCCGATCCCAGCTTTCTATCCTTTGAAAACACTAAGAATAATGTCCCTACATCAGTTTTTACTAGAGCCAATCACCTGTCATGCCTGGAACAGGGATCGTACCCAGATTGCTCTTAGCCCCAACAATCATGAAGTCCACATCTATAAGAAGAACGGGAGCCAGTGGGTGAAAGCTCATGAGCTCAAGGAGCACAACGGACACATTACAGGTATCGACTGGGCTCCCAAGAGTGACTGCATCGTCACTTGTGGGGCAGACCGCAATGCCTACGTCTGGAGTCAGAAAGATGGTGTCTGGAAGCCAACCCTGGTGATCCTGAGAATTAATCGTGCAGCAACTTTTGTCAAGTGGTCCCCGCTAGAGAACAAATTTGCTGTGGGAAGTGGAGCACGACTCATTTCTGTTTGTTACTTTGAGTCTGAAAATGACTGGTGGGTAAGCAAGCACATTAAAAAGCCTATTCGCTCCACGGTCCTCAGCTTGGATTGGCATCCCAACAACGTCTTGCTGGCCGCAGGATCCTGCGATTTCAAATGCAGAGTGTTTTCTGCCTACATTAAAGAAGTGGATGAAAAGCCAGCCAGTACGCCCTGGGGCAGCAAGATGCCTTTTGGTCAGCTGATGTCAGAGTTTGGGGGGCAGTGGCACCGGTGGCTGGGTGCATGGGGTCAGCTTCTCTGCCAGCGGCAGCCGCCTGGCCTGGGTCAGCCACGACAGCACCGTATCCGTTGCTGACGCCTCAAAAAGCGTGCAGGTCTCAACTCTGAAAACAGAGTTCCTGCCCCTCCTGAGTGTGTCATTTGTCTCAGAGAATAGCGTTGTAGCTGCGGGCCATGACTGCTGCCCAATGCTCTTTAACTACAATGACCGTGGCTGCTTGACCTTCGTCTCCAAACTAGACATTCCAAAACAGAGCATTCAGCGCAACATGTCTGCCACGGAACGCTTCCGCAACATGGACAAGAGGGCCACGACCGAGGACCGCAACACAGCCTTGGAGACGCTGCACCAGAATAGCATCACTCAGGTGTCTATTTATGAAGTGGACAAGCAAGATTGTCGCAAATTTTGCACTACTGGCATCGATGGAGCCATGACAATTTGGGATTTCCAGACCTTAGAGTCTTCCATCCAGGGCCTCCGGATAATGTGAAGCTGAGTGAGCCTCCCAGATCCAGCGTGACAGACTGACACACGCGCTGACACGGCCCCGCCGTGTGCATGGTGGTGAGGAGAGCCAGCCGCAAGGAGACGCTGAAGACACGTTTCTCGCAAATACCGTGTGTGTGTGTTTGTTTGAATATAATTGGTGACAGTGTTGGTTTTTTAAAAGCAGCAGTGATATGGGGTTATTTTGTTTTTGTTTTTGCTATTTCATTCCATTCTTGACCAAAGCTTCTCTTTAAGTAGTTTATTATGGAAAATTGTCACACTAACTTAAAGGAGAGGGTGGGAGATACGTCGTTTGTCGCCTCAACAGTTAAATAAAAGTACTGAATGTGAAAAAAAAAAAAAAAAAAAAGAATATTCTAGCTCGAAGTGGCCCGGGACTTGGTGGGGCCCAGGTAGAGACCCCAGGAGATGACCCTTCTCAGGAGGAAAGGCCTGGGCTTCCTGCCCTTCCAGCTCACACACCTGCGCCGGTCAGTTCTCTCAGAACCTAAATCCCCATGCTGTCCCCTCAGACCCTCCTGCCCCATCACCCAGGCCGTCTGTCCAGGTGAGCCAGAGCACCCTCCCTCCCTCATCCAAACGTAACCTCTCATGACCTCAGCGAGGAAGGGGACTGGCAAGCCTGTGCCTCCCGCCCCAATCCTGTTTCCACCTTATCGAACCGAACCGTTCTTGGCTGAGCTGGGGGTAAGGTCATAGGATGGGAGGTGGGCCGCCAGCGTCACCATGAGCGCGTGCGTCTCCCCGGGCCTGGGCCTCCCTCATTGTCCCCTTCACAGCCTGCAGCCCGCCCCACGGACCCCACAGCTGGGCTGCCTGCAGTCTGGCTTTGCAGTTGGTCACGTCTGGGCGTCAGGGGAAAAGCGGAGGCTCTTCCTGGCCCTACCCGGCTGCCTGGCCTCCCCTCCTGTCGGGCCTCTAGAACAGCACCTTTCTGAGGAGGACCTGGGGGCGGCTCTACCCCACCCACCTCTGCAGAGCACAAGGGCAGCCAGCCAGCCGCAGGCACAGCAAACTTGGAGCAGACCCTGCGGGATGGATGACCAGTAGGGTCACCAGCAGGCTTCAGAGCAACCCACATTTCATGTCATTTTCTGGAATCATTAAGATATGGCTTATGTCCCCATTGGCGCAATTCTTTCAGACACGGGTTTTCAGAGTTAATTTGCTGAGATCAGGATCCAAGGAGGTACCTGTCCTCCAAGAGGCTGTTATATCTTCTACTTCCCAGGAGATAAAGGGTCCTGCTGATGCTGATGCCTACGGGGTTCTTTCTGCTGGAATTCTGGCGGCTCCCCTCCCCCTAGTAGGCCTCAGGCAGGCACTGCCCCGAGCGCCCAGGCCCAGACGACGCCAACCAGCGAAGGCTGGGAAGGAAAGGGGGAAGCCGGCAAGGTGCTGCCACCCCTTCCCCCCGCCCACGACATGGCGGATGAGCCCAGAAAGCAGCAAAACCCAGTGAGTGTGGAGAGCGGGGGAAGGTAGGCATCAGCATGGAGAGAGCCAGGGACCGGCTGAGCCCTAGGGTCCTGCCGCTGCCCGTGAACTTGGGCCCGGTGCTTCACCTTCTCCGCCTAGGCTTCCTGCTGGCTGGGGAAGAAAACAATGCTTAACCCCTTGGCCGTCCTGAGGACTGAATACCATAAAGCCTTTAAAGTACAGGGTCCGCACGCAGACCCGGCTCTGGAGGAAGTGTGGCCTGAGCCGGCGATAAAACCCAGGAATCCAGCGGCGGGAGCCCCCGATCACTTCCAGCTGGGCTTGGAGGAGAGGGGCCTGGTCACAGCCGCGGCCATTTACATTGGGCCGTGCGCCAGGCCGGCCTCCACGAAGCCCACCGCCCGCGCCGCCAACTGCGCCGCCATCCCCGCAGGCCCCGCACACGGGCCTCCTCCGACCCGCCCACGCGGGCCGCACCGCACAGCCCGGGGACAGTTCTGCCCCCGCGCGCGGTGGGACAGCGCGACTCCCCCCAGCTGTGGGCCGCCTGCCGAGCTGCAGGTGCGCGCACGCTCCCGACCCATTCTAGAGGCGTCGGCGGTCTTCGGCTCACCCGCACCGCGCCAGCCTCACCTTCCCTGGTCGGGGACCTAGAGAAACCGACGCCCTCTCTCCGGCCGTCCCCGCCCCAGGACGGACGCAGCGGTGCCGGCCTCTCCGATCCCGGCTACGCAGACGGGACCCCAGTGTTGTGGGGTCGTTCACACACGCGCCAGCGCCCGATTCTTTCTGGACGAAGCCTTTCTCCACACGAGCGCGCCCGGGGCAGGACCCCCCACTTCTCCCACCCCCACCCCAGGTCTCTTTCTCCCTCCCTTGCCCCCGGCTTCTATCCAGCCCCCGAATCCCGGGGTCAACCCGCCGGCTGCCTCTCCAGGGCGTGCATCCGCCGAGGACCGGCCCGCACGGTCGCGGGGCGGTAACTGGGGGGCCCGAGCGGGCGAGGAGCGAGATGAGGTGGGCCTGGCCTTGCCAGGGGTGCCGGGCTTCGTGTACCTGCTTTCCCACCAATTCGAATTTTCCCAACCGAGGTTTACAACTCTGCTTTTCGCGTTTACATCTTTAAATACGGAGTCAGGGCGGCCGTTCGGAACTTCTGACCCTCGGAGCGCCCTGGCTCCTCTCCGGCTGGCTGTGGCCGGATTCAAGTCCTTCTCCTCTCCCTCCAAAGAGCTCTCCATTCTTTGAAGCCTCCTCCCCCGTCACGTGTACCTTTTAAAAGCCAGGGGATCCTTAGAATTTATAGTTCAGCCCCTCATTTACACGCAAAGAAATCGGGACCCGAGAAAAGGGGTGATGGCGGGGGAGGATGTGTATGACAGAGCCTCCAGGTGCAAATGGCTCGCTCAAAGCCGCTCGGTCGGTCTGTGGCTGCCGGACGGGTGGTTTCGCCAGACGGTTTCCGCATCTGTAAAATGGGCGTGCGCCGTGGGCGCGGTGAGCCGCAACTAATCAGGGATGGTGAGCGGCCCCTGGAAGTATCTGCCCAGTGGCCGGGCGCTTTCGGCTCCGCTTCCTGGCCCTACTCTGTTAGACCCGCGGCGCTCCCGGGGTCCCGGCCCCTCCAGGCCGCAGAGACTAGGGGGAAGGGCAGCCGCCCCCTCCTTACCCCGCCAACTCCAGAAGTAAACTCGGGAGGCTGATGCCCCGCGCGCTGCGCGCCGCCAGCACCGCGGAGATCTGCGGCAGCTTGAGCGCGGCGCACACGCCCAGAGTGCTCCAGTTGCAGAACAACAGCAGCTGCTCCCGCATGGCGCCCGCGGGGCTGGGGGCTCCCGGCCCGGACTTGAGGGACTTGGGGACTCGGCGGGGGCGCAGCTGCGCGTAGTAAGGAAACCGCTCTGCGCTGGGCCGCCGGGCGCGCCGAGTCCTTCCGCCTTCCCGGGGTGCCCGCGTCCACGCCCAGGGGCCGCCCCGCCCAGGTCCGCCCCGTTGGCGACCGCGCCCCCGCCCCGATCTCCGCGCCCCGCCCGGGGCCGGTCCTCACCCTTCCCCCCGCCCGTCCGCCCCGCCCCGCGTCTGGCCCCGACCCCTCCCCAGATACGCCCCGAGGCCACCCACTCTAGGGGCCGCGCCTCCGCCCGCTTTTCGGCTCCCGGTCCCGCCCGGGGACGCCCCTCACCACCCCGCCCCATGCCGTCCGCCGCGCGCCCGACCCCGCCCTGGTCCACCCGGTCCGGTCCACCCCGGTCCACCGGGTCCGGGTGCGCTCCTCCCCATCGGCCCCGGCCCCGGCCCCGGCCCCGCCCCCGCCCCCGCGTCCGCCCCGCCCCCGGCCCCGCCCCGCGTCCGCCCTGCCCCGGGAACCTCGGGCGGTGCCCGCTGCTGATGCACTTTTCTGTGTTGGGGGCGCGCCGGGCCGAGCTGCCGGGGGACCCCCCACAGACGGTTCCGCTTTCCCACGGTCTGCGTGGGGACGGGCTGGATCCCGGGAGGGCAAACGGGCACCCCCTCGCGGGAGGATGGACCGTTTTGTGGGATTTTTCACTCCCCAAGCGCTGTGCTTTGTTTTCTCAGGAAGCATTTCAGAAATGAAACCTTGTGACGACGTTAACGATCCAACTCCGTAGACGTGCGTCCTCCTCGTTTTACTTGGGGACACGGGCTTTGCGGTCGGGGGCGGGGCCAGAACCTCCCGGGGTCGTCTCATTTCTGCCCTTTCCTGCCGCTGGGTGTGGGGCGCTCCTCCCCATCCCCTAGAAGTCGGGCACCTCACCACTTCAGAGGGAACGTTGTTCTTGAGGAGGTAAAATAGAGTCTATGATACAAGAAGGGAAGGTAGACGCGGCACAAAACGGGCGGAGTGTGTTCTCCAAGCTCTCAGAATCCACGGAGCAGTCAGGTTCTGAAGCAGGAAAAAAAGAACAACAACAAATCACACAAATGCAATGCTAGAATTCTCGGTGGCTGGTTCTGTGCCGTGACTCTCAGCCAGGCTTCAGGCTTTCCTCCCGTCTGGTCCCATGTTCCTCCCCGCGCCTCCAGCCACCCGACCTGGACATCAAAACCTTCCTCTGGAAAAAACCAGAAGTATCGGGTCCTCTTTCCCAAGCCTAAAGGGGAACTGGATGTCCAGAAGGAAACTTTCAAGAGGAAAATGAAGAGTTGTGCATGTTTAATCCTCATCTTCTAGAGATTCTGAAATACTTAGAAATGAAATATATTATGTCTGGAATTTGTTTCCCAAATATTGGGGGCCTGGGTGGAAGGGTGGGGATGTAGAAGGAACAAGAAGAGCTGTGAGTTGATCGTTCTTGGCGTTGATGATGGGTATGTGGTGGGATTACTGTTACACAATGAAGTTTTAAAACCAAAGAGAAGATAGGTACGGGGTGCTTGTTCCTCTAGTTTTAAGGGAAGGATTCTGTGCTCCAGAAGGGTCAGGCAGCTTGCCTCCTGTCCCCCAGCCAGCCCAGCTGGAGTCTGTCTCTGTTCCCCAAGCACCGTGTCCTTGCTACGTGGGGGCAATCACGCTCCCTGGAAGCCTGGTGCTGGGGTGGCTTGGCTGTAGCTCTGCATGACTCTAGGTCATTCGTCCAACCTCCTGGTGCCTCAGTTTTCTCCTCTGCAGAATGGGTAGAGCAAAGGCTTCCCAGTACTCATGGGAATGTCGGCTCTCCTGGATTGGCACCACCAGCGATGGCGATTTTCTGGCAATTCTCAGGCAATTCTCTGCCTGCCCTGTTACTAGGGCTCCTGGGCTCCCCTGCGAACCAGCCACTTTTCTAAGGAGCCTGACGCCCTGTTAATAAACAGAGTGTGGGGTTTAGAAACAAAGACCTGGGATGAGATGTGCTTAGTACTTTTCGGTGTCAGTTTCATCTGCCCTCTTAGGAGACAGAGCTGGGGTGCATGCCTGTGTGCGTGCGTGTGTGTTGTATTAATCTGCTTGGGCTGCTTTAACAAAACACCACAGACTGGGGGTGCATAAACAACAGAAATTTATTTTCCCATACTTGTGGAAGCTGGCAAAGGAAGGTGCTAGTGAGTTTGGCTCCTGGTGAGACCCCTCTCCCCAGCTGTCTTCTCCCTGTGTCCTCACGTGGTCTTTTCTCTGTGTGTACACACCCCTGGCATCTCTCTCTCTCTCCTTAGAAGGAAACCGGTCCCATTGGACTAGGGCGCCACCCTTATGACCTCAATTATCTCCAAATACAGTCCCGTTGGGGTTGGTAATTCCACGTGTGAGTTTGGGGCCGGGGGACATAATTTAGTCCATAATATATATATTCATACCTCTCTGTATCTATCTGAATGCATTGCATATGTAATATATATCACACATACCATGCTGACCCAAAATCTTCCTTTTAACAAAACCCCCAGACTTGAAGGCACACCAGCTTGAGAGGCACTGGCTGCAGAAGCTGAAGAGGATGGGCGCTCCCTGTGGAACACCTTCATAAATACTAATTCTCTTGGCCAAACGTTCGTTTCGTGCATAATGGACCGCAGCAAGGTTAAAGTGCCATTCCCTGACATCAATTTAAAATGCAGCTCATCTGCTCTTTGCTACATGTACCAAGAGAATGAAGACCATTCTCAGCAATCAGACTGTCGACATTCCAGAAAATGTTGACGTGGCTCTGAAGGGCCCCGGTGGAACCCTCTGGAAAGACTTCATCCACATTGGTGCAGAACTCAGTCTCCTTGGAAAGGAAAAAAAGTGGCTCTGAGTTGACAAATGGTGGAAAATAGAAAAGAATGGCTATTGTCTGCACTATGTGTAGTGCACAAAACATGGTCAAGGGCGTTATACTGGGCTTCCGGTTACAAGGTGAGGTCGTGTATGCTCCCTTCCCCATCAACATCGCTACCCAGGAGAATGGTTCTCTTGTTGAAATACGGAATTTCTTGGGGGAAAATACACCACCAGGGTTTGGATGAGGCCAGGTGTGTCCTGTTCTGTATCTCAAGCCCAGAATGATGAGTTAATGTTTGAGAGAAATGATGTTGAACTTGTATCAAACTCAGCTGCTTTGATTCAGCAAGCCACAACCGTTAAAAACAAGGATATCAGAAAATTTGGGGGGTGGTATCTATGTTTCTGAGAAAGGAATGAATCAGCAGGCTGATGAATAAGAACTAAATTGTCCAGCGGTAGAAACAGCGAGATGCCGGATGATTTTTTCAGACTTATTTGTGGTATTTTAAAGATGCAACAAAAGCTGTATTGATTTTGGGGTTTTTTCTTAAAAAAATGCAGCTAATCTTCGAAGTGGGAAGTGTAGGAACGTCTTCTTTGGTTACCTGCCCTGAAGATCCTGTTGATTCGTCTTCCAAATTCAAGGGGTCTCGATAGCAGGCCACACTCACTACTGCCACAGCCTTTGGGAACAGAAAGGTCGACATTATTTTCCTTTGTGTCACAGATCTGTATGCTTGTGAGGTTGATCGCTATGGTAAATTCAAAATGAGGCCGGGCAAGCCTCCCAGACAGGGTCCCAGGAGACAACAGAATGTTCTGGAACTTTGAGGGGTCTGGAAGTTCTCCGCCAAGACGAATGTGTCAGTGAAGGCCCAGCGACAGACCACACAATCGCCCTCTGTAGTTAGCTTAGTTATGACTGCCCAGTGTTGAGCAGTGTAAGGACGAGGAAACAGATACGAGGAAGAGTCTGGAAGGAACAGAAGGCTCACTGAAGAATCGCCCTGGGAGGGGGCATGTCCACCACCACAGGAAGCTGCCCCCGTGGCTGCCCAGTGCTCTTGAGGCTGGGGTCTGCCACTAGGCTTCAAGACCCAGCTGTCCCAGTAGGACCCGCATTCCTACTTCTATCTGTACTTCTAGAAGCGTCCTGGGGCGGTGCCTTCTGCCCTCTGAGCCTCCTGGGGGTGCTCCTGCTTGGCGGGAACCGGTCACGTGAGAAGGCAGACTGTGGCTGCGTCTGGTACCCCCAGCTTCATTGTTGGGCCGCTGTCACCGCAAGGGGCCTCACGTGACCACACCCTCAGCATGTGGCATCATGACAATGTTCCCACGCTCTGGGGCGCTCTGGACAGAAGACACGATTTCTGTTTATTATGCCTTACTGGGTGGCGGGAATTCTGCAGGGCAAATCTCGTCTGAGCTATTGCTCTCTGATGTGGCTGGGTGCCCGAGCTGGAGGCTGACGGCTGAGGCCCCCGCAGGGCGAGTGGGGAGATTTTGTTTGAAGTCTGTGCGGCTCAGCCTGTGGGTTTCCCGTCTCAGGACGCTTAGGGCTCTGAGGGTTCTGTGTCAGACAGATTGTAGGGCCGTGGCTGTGTCTGTGACCGCCTCAAGGCAAGGAGCACTCTCCGACCTCCATGTCCTGTCTCCCTGACTCTTCCAAAGTCCTCTGCTGCTCTGAACACGAGGACTCCACTGGACTTGGCCGTGGACCTGCAGTTTTGGGTTCTGGGTTCTGTCCTGTGAGCGGCTGAGGCTGGAGAGGGAAGAGGGCCCGAGTGTGGGGGGCATCGGGCAGGGAACAGGACGCGCCCGAAAGAGGAGGCGGCCCTCGGAAGAACGGAGGGGGAGCACTCTGGCTCTCCTGGGTTTGGGGCGAGTCTCAGGCGTGTCCAGGCATCATTTTAGGTGTTATGTGCAGAGGGGGTCTCCACGGTGGGCTAAATGTGCCCCGTGGTTTCGGTAAAGTCTGCTAATTGTCCGATAACACGATTTGCGTACCAGCTGCTCCTGCCTTCGCCTGTGCGGTGGGAATCCCCCGGGCCTCTGGTTCGGTTGTTCAGCAGCCGGCGGGTACTGCCTGTAGGAAGTGAAATAGGGAAGTAAAGAGGTTTCTTACAAACATCAAAGACTTATCAACAGCGGCAGTGACAACTGTAGAAGCATCTAGAAGGGGAGCGCCTGCCGCATGCCAGGTGCTTCGCTCCCATCACGGCATTCCCCTCACCTGCTGAAGCAAGACCGTTTCCATTTCGCGGTGGTTCCATGGTGGAAGCAGTTCCTGGCCCTGCAAAGTGGCTGGGATTCCCTCCTCCCCCTCCCCCCTACTCTCCCTCTCTTCCTCCTGGGTCCACAGGCACAGCGACAGGAGGGAGAGGCTCCAGCCCGGGGCCCCGCCTGTCCCTACTCTTCTGGGAGTGCTCCCTGCCTGGCGGACCTCTGTAAGACAGAGCTGTCCTTCTATGGCTGGGGACAAACAACCACCAGGCCAGAGACAGAAGCTGCCTGCTCTGGGCCTCAGCCAGGGGAGGTGGGATTGGAGGAGGAGGATTTCTACCTGACTCTGAGCCTCTCTCCCTGTACCGGCTGCTTTGCATGAGGCCCTGGATGTGGCTGATGTGGGTGTGGGACTCCAGGGTCTCGCAAACCTCTGCTGTCTTCCCAGCACGGGTCTTACAGACTGAGTGAGATGGGCAAGCTCTGAACTTCCCTAGGCCTCAATTTCTTCGTTTTAAAATGGGGATAATCATACCCATCTCATAAATGTTCTGAGAGGTACCCAGTAGGTGCTTAATAAATGGTGGTTCCTTACTGAGTGCAAACTAGCGAAGTGTTTTTGGGGTCTGTGGGTACTGGCTTTGCTCCTAAAGCTGTGGGGAGTGGGTTACCCTAGGAGGAGTCCGGTATGGGCTCCGGAGGAAGATGGGGAATCCCAGCTCCCACGTCCCAGCTGGGACATCCCATAGCATATTGGCTCATCTGACTGGGGAGCTGACTTTTGGGTCTTCTGTACCCTTAATGGGGAGGGGAGACTTGGCCAGGACGGGGGTTCTACAGAGCAAGTGAGCCTTAGACGTGATGACACTTTATCCCAACCACTGCTCTCTCCTAAGAACAAGGGCCTTCTCCTACACCATCTTGCTAGAATGGTCGCACTGTGCAGATTGAACGTTGGTACAGAGCTATTGTCTACTATTTAGTGCCTATCGTCTGACCTCTAGTCTGCACAGTGTCCTTTAGGGCTGCTTTTGCTTTGTCCTGGGAGCTGGTCCTGAATATTTTCTGTACTGCCTTTAATGTTGATCCCAACCGCAGTGTCCCGTGTCTCTCAGGATATTGACGTGGCGAAGAGTCAAGGCCTGCAGTTAGGCAGAGAGCCCCTCCATTGGAGCGTGCCCGACGGCTGGCTCAGGTTATGTGGGGCGGGCGGGAGCGCTCCTGGGGTGGGCGCCCCTCCCCAGCGGGTCCCTTCAGGACGCACCTGCTGTCCGCTGTCCTCTGGCTGGCGAGGTTAAGTTTAATAGTGTTGTTAAGGGGAATCTCTCAGACTTCATCATTTATCACTCCCTAAGAATCTTTCCCATAGTGCTTTTAGTGTCTTTTACTGATTCTTACCCAAGTCAGTGATAGTGATAAAATGGTGATTTTCTGTTTTTTTCATTTATGCTCCATTTTTCAGTAGAGAAGAGCTTTTCTTCCTCTACTTAAACATTTTAAAACTTATTGATATGGACTCATGGCATTATTATTATCATCGTTATTATTATTATTTATTATTATTATTTGGTGGGATTTAGGGGCACTGGCTTTGCTCAGAAGCGTTGCCACAGGTGAAGTCAGGAATGGGCATCATTTTACTGCTCTCCTTGTCCCAGATTTCGCCAGTGGGAACCCCTTCAAGCTGGTTCTGACTCTATCACTTTGAGGACCCTCATCCCGTTTGGAACACTTTCTCACTTATGGGCATAGGAAGAAACTCTGAGCTCACCTCGTACGTTCTCTGGACAGTGGGGTGTGTGTGTGTGTGTGTGTGTGTGTGTGTGTGTGTATGAGAGAGAGAGAGAGAGAGAGAAAGCAGCGATGCTGGTTTTGCCACAGGAGAATGAGGCAGGGGAGGTCAGAGAAGCAGTTGTAAAAGGCAAAGAAAGAATCCTTCAGCCTCTCTATGGCTCGGTTAGCCCCTACTTCCAGCTCCTCCCAGCCTTGGGCAGTAAGATGTCTTGTCTCCTTGTTTCTAATGCCCCCCCTGGCCTTTGCTGGTGCCGACACAAAGGCTTGGCACCCACTTCTCCTGGCCCAGCCGGCCTCCTTTGTTTGGGTCCTAATGAGGCATGACACAGACACCCCTTAGCCCGGGTGTCCTTGGCTCCGGCAGGTGACGTGGCCAGGATGTGGGGCAGTAGAAGCAGGCGTCCTCTGGAGAGGACGGCAGACACGGCAGGGAAGGGCAGGGATGGCCGGCTGGTAGTGGGGAGGGGTCTCCCGTGATGACACCACGTGCAGGAGAGCTGCGGAGTGCGGAAGGCGGCTCTTCCCGGGGGCTCTCTGCTCAGGAATCGCCTCCTGGGTGCTCCCCTGCCTTGGAGCCCTTCCTGGCAGTGTCTGTCCCTTTGAGCAGAAACCCCCTCCCCTCCCCACCTGCCTGGCTGTTCCTCAAGGACCAGCTCGGTGACGACTCCTGCAGGAGGACTTCCTCCCTGAGCCCCCAAGCTGGGGCTCCCACAGACGAGCCCTCTGTCTCTCGGGCTGAGAGCCCCTGACCCGCAGCCCCACGGCGGGGTCAGGCACAAGCTGGAGCAGGGACAGGTGCCTGCCTCTAGCAGGGCTCGGCCAAGTGTGGAGAGGACCAGTCTGGGACCCGCAGAATCCAGGGCTCCATCCCGCGCGCAGCTCTGTGACTCAGGGCCCCGGGCCGGGTGTTGCTTTAAACCACCTGCAGAAAACTGTTGCCCAAAGCTCCTTGTGCAATCAGGCAGAACCTCTGCGTCTTACTTGGGGTTTCGACCCAGCCGGTGTTTGCCTCCTGACGCTCCTGCAGGGGCGAGGTGTGCTTTCTTGCCTTCGTGAGCCTGGGGGTGGCCATGTGACCTGTTCAGCCGCTAACAGGCTAGCGGATGAGGGCTTGCGAAGCTCTGCACGGCTAGCGTTGGCTCCTGGGCTCTGGTGAGTGCCACGAGAACGTGCCCTAGGAAGCTATTGGTCCAAGGTAATGGGAGACGTATGGACAGACTTGGCCTCAACCCAAAGCCTGGAGCCACGTCCATGCAGACCCTTGAGCAAGAAGTGGCGTGGCGTGTCACACGGTGTGACGGCAGCCCGCTGAGCCTCAGGGCCTCCTTGCACACCCACAGACAGTGCGCTGAGCAGGTGCCATCCTGGGACCCAGTCTCTCCGCCCCCATTTTACAGCGGTGAAGACTGAGGCCCGGAGAGGAGAACTGGGTTTGGTAAAGTCAGGCGTGAGTCCGGCTCTTCTCTGGCTGTAGAATCCCGGCCAGACTGAACGACGTCTTTGGCTTAGTTTCCAAATCTCTCAAATCATGGCAATAACCCTTCCAAAAGACCATTCAGCGAGTGTGCTGAGTACAGAGTCTGTGCTCGATAACCGCGTTGTCCGGAGGTGGCAGAACCCACACCTGTCCCCGGCCTCCCGCCCTCCCTCTGGGCACAGGCAGAGAAGCTCTGGATGATTCTCTCCAGTCTACATGGGCTCCGACCCCCACATCTGCATTTAACCTTGACTTATCCTCCCCCCTGGGAGCTCCCAGAATATCTCTTGCTTCCACCCTCTCTCTCCAATGGAAATAAGAGCCCATCTGGATCCCAGGAGCCCTGTTCCCCTTTCCTGATATGGCTGAGCCCAGGCCTGGGCCCCTCCATGTCCTCCGCAGAGCACAGAGCGCATGGAGTGGGCCCGGGTCACGGGTTCCCAGGGCGGCCGACAGGGCTTCAGCTCGGGCTCCGTTAGGGGGGCTCCCCCCGGCTTGGCTCCGGCCTACCCCTGACCACCCAGACCATCACACGGATATGAAGCTGACCCAAGGGCTGACCTCCCAGCAGCCCCTGTGTGAGGACCCACATCTCCCCCACGCCACTCACCAGGAGGCTACTCTTGCTCCCGAGAGAGGGGCGTCCTCTGCATACACACCGTCGTTACCATGACCCAGGCCCTGCTCTGAGCAGTCACACACGCTAACCCACTTCATCTCCACGACAACCTTCTAGAATCAATACTTTTTTTGTTTTTAAAGATTTTATTTATTTATTTGACAGACAGAGATCACAAGTAGACAGAGAAACAGGCAGAGAGAGAGGAGGAAGCAGGTTCCCTGCTGAGCAGAGAGCCCGATGCGGGGCTTGATCCCAGGACCCTGGGATCATGACCCGAGCCGAAGGCAGAGGCTTCAACCCACTGAGCCACCCAGGTGCCCCTAGAATCAGTACTTTTATTAGTCCCGTATGTGGTAGACAGAAAGCGGCTGCCAAAGTCATCCACGCCCCAACCCCAGGGCTTATGAATATGTTCCTTTACATGTGAAAGGGATTTTGTCAACATGATTAAATTAAGAACTGTGAGATGGAGAGATTATCTTAGATATCCTAAAAGATGGAGAGAGGGAGGCAGAGAGAGAGAGAGAGGTTTGGAGACTGGAGATGCTATCATTCTGCTTTTGGAGATGAGGAAACCACCGGCCAAGGAATGTGGGCAGCCTGCCTCTAGAAGCTGGAAACGGTGGGGAACCAGATGCCTCTAGCCTCCGGAAAGAAACACAGGCCTCGCACACCTTGATTTCCATCTGGCAAGACCCAGTCTGGATTTCTGAGCTCCGGTGCTGTAAGATAGAACGCATGTGCTCTTTTAACCCCTCGGCGTGTGGCCATTTGCGATGGCAGCAATGGGAAGCAAATACACCATGTTATGGGGGGTTGCTGGGTGGGGAATGGAGGCACAGAAGGTTCCAACAACCGGCCCAACATCACACAGCTGCTCGGAGTCCGGGGCAGGATTTGAACCCAGGTAGTCAGCTCGTGACCGCAAACGCAGGGCTGCCTCTCAGGGGCCCCGCAAGGGAGACCCCAGCCCTGCCGGGTCCTGGACCACGGGCACGCTCCTGGAGTCCTTCTAATCTCAGGACTGAAAATGGGCCAGTAGAGCCCTCGGAGAGGTTGTTTGGGGCGCGGAGAGGAGGAAAGGCTGGCTGACAAGCATGGGCCATTGACGGGGGCCACGGGGCAGCTCAGCCCACAACCCCCACCCCGTCCCACCCCGGCACCCACCTCCTCCCCCTACACGGGCTGCAGCTCGGCTTCCAGCTTCTTCTTCCGGACTCCGCCCACACAGAAGAAGTCCATCCCGATGAGGGTTTGCCCCAGGGGCGTGTTCACCCTGCTGCCCACCACCTGGTTGGCAGAGTTGGGGACTGTGTCGGAAAAGAGAGACACATGCTCCGGCGGCTGCACAGGCTCCTTCCTGTTGCCCTGAGGAGAGGGTACAGAGGGTGTCACAGGGGAGAGGTGTGCACGGGGCAGGGAAGGGAAGCGAGCAGGGAGCAGCTGTCTTCCTCCAGCTGTCTCCAACCCTGTTGGGCCCCCGGGGAACCCAGAATTCCTTGAAGTCACACACACCCAGAAATGGCCGCAAATCATAACCATCCGGCTCCATGAGCCCCCACGCCGTGAGCAAGTCTGTGCAGCCGCCCAGATCGGGACGTGCCACGCGACCTGGACCCGCCTGCTCAGACCCCTCAGTCTCTGTCCCCACCCCCGAGGCAGCCCGGGCTCCATCTCAGACTCCCGGTTTTGAAATTTATCTTGTGAGACGGTGGCTCCTGTCTCTCAGGAACGTGTGTTCGAGGGTCGTGCACGTTTCTGCGCGTGGCCGCAGCTCCCTTGTTGTCCTTGCTCCACCGCACGCCCTCGTGTGGCTTGCACGAACGTTCCACGTTATTTACCCATCCCACCACGGATGACACCTGGGTTTGTTCCCAGGCTGGGGGTCTGAACGTTCACGCATGTGACTGGAAGGAGACTGAGTGAGTCAGTGCCTGAAGTGAGAATAATCTGGGGAGCCCTCGGGTCAGGGTCACTCGGGGCTACCCTGGGTCCCCCAGCGGTTATAGGACCAGCACAGTAACAGGATCCTGGTGTTCCCCTGGGAAATTCTGGGCCACGGTGGCCCCACACCTTTGGGCGAGATGCAGTTGTCAGTGATCGGGTTGCTAATCCCAGCCCTTGGCAGGGAGCCTGCAGGCTGGAAGCGCAGCCCAGGAGCTTGGTGTGGGATTTCAGGTCTCATGAACGACACCTTCGATCCCAGGGCAGACAGCGAGCCCGCAGGCTGGAAAGGCAGAAGTTAGTTAAACCTCCCCTAAGGCTGGCAGGCGTGGCCACTACTTGGATCACTTGTTCCCCTGCTCATTTTCCAGGTTGGTACATTGACCATCCTTAGGGCCACATTCATCCAACATTTGGTCATTTATCCAGCATCAACTGAGTGCTGAGTATCTATTAGGTCCTGGGGGGTAGGGCACAGCTGGTGGGTGGGGGACAGCGATGAAGCTGGCTTTCTCCTTTCTCTTAGGGAGCCCACAGCCTGGTGAAGTCGATCATCAAAACGTGACAGGCTCTTTCAAAGGAGCGGATTGGATATGCTGTCCAGTAACCAACAGAAGGATCTGAGGGAGCCTGCTCAGGAAGGACAGATTTCCAGAGGGAGGGAGGCCCTTGAGTGATGAATAAGATTGACTGACAAGGCGGGAAGGGCATTTCAGGCAGGGGAACAGCACACACAAAGGCACAGGTAAAATAATGTGTAGGTCAGCGTGGGGAGGCAGGCCAGTTAGATCATGGGAAGCGTTGTGAGCCGTCCGGAAAAATGCAGATATATTGAAGGATTTTAAGCGGGGGAGAGAGAGGGTCAGTTTTGTGGTTTAGGAAAATTACCTTGGTAGCAACATGGAGGACGGATTGGAAGTGGTGACTTTAGAAGCAGGGGAATTCATTTACAACGTATGTTCACCCAAGCTGATCCCCAAACGGCACACCACACACACTCCACTCACTGCCTCGCTGACATCCTCATGGGTACAAGCATTTCCAAAGCGGACACCCAACATTGCCAGCTGGTTCATCGTCATAAGATCTAGAAACACTGCGGAAAACTAATACCTAAACGTGCACTAAGCATTTTCTTTCCCCCAGACCCTGGGTTTCTTGAAACAAGACAGTATATATATTTTTGTCTCCATCCATTCCAGCACCCAGCACACAGTAGGTCCCCCATAAACGTTAGATGAATGTGCTCACATCCCCGGTGCACGTCTGCGTGACAGGAACGCCGTTGGCCTTACCAAGGGGTCATAGTCTTTCAGGAAACTCCAGTGCTGAGCCCTGGAAAGGAAAACACAGGGTGGGGGGTCAGTGTCACATCTTTCTGAGCCTTTTTTTTGCAAATGGCTTTCACTGTGTCAGGTGAATGAGTCAGTGCCGTGGATGCATTTATTACGTCATGCGGGAGCTAAAAGGATCAAGTGAAACAAACACCCTAAGCCAACCACGTTGACTCTACACCGAGCCAATGTTTCAATAATTAGTGACGTTTCCCGGAGTGGCAGGTGTGGCGGCCGTGGTGGTGGCCCGTGATGGGGAAGGCAAGGGTGCAAGCCCTCTGTGTTTTCAGAGCCCAGTGGGAGCCCTTAAGTACTTTGTGAAGAAAAACCTCACTTTTTTTTAAATAATTTTTTTTCTAATTTTTAATTTATTTGACAGAGAGAGATCAGAAGTAGGCAGAGAGGCAGGCAGAGAGAGAGGAGGGAGCAAGGCTCCGTGCTGAGCAGAGAGCCTGTTGCGGCACTTGATCCCAGGACCGAGATCATGACCTGAGCTGAAGGCAGAGGCTTAACCCACTGAGCCACCCAGGTGCCCCCAAAAACCTCACTTTTTTGGTAGCCTTGCAGTGTGTGCCACAGAGGAAGGTGGGCACCGGGCCGGAGACCGGGACAGGGCTGCTAATTTAATTTTTATTTTAAACTGTTTTTAAGAAACTGAACAATTTTGTAAGACTTATAATAAAAACAGGCTTCTCTGCCCGGATCCTCCCAGCCCCCGAACCCCACAGCCTCCGGTCACGTTTCCAGTCCTTTCGCTATTTCTTTGGGTCTGCCATGGTCATATTCTGGAATAATAAATCTAGATTGCCATTTCTTGAGTTTTTGAAGCTGTAAGCGTATCTGTGGACTTTCGATTATGGGAGATGGTGAGTTAGCTTCCTTGCCCCTTTTCCCGTCCCTCATTTCTTCCAAAATGATTGTCATAGATTTTGGCGGGACCGGTGTGTGTTGTTCATACCCTCGGGGTTCTCTAGATACTGTTCGCGGAGTGGTTATCTAGGACCATGGGATCTCCGATCCTTCCTTGGAGTTTTTCCCTAGAGTTTATGATCACATTTTTTCCTGGTTTTCTTAGCTTTCTGTGTACAGATCACTGATTCTCCAACAAGATTGTAAAGCCCCTCCCACTATGATCTCCCACACAGGCAAACGCGACCGGTAATCTACCGTCTTGTTCAAGTTTGTTGTCTAGAAGCTGCTGTCTGGGAACCCCAGTCACCCTGCTGCCACGAGGGCTGCTGCCCAAGACCCCCTCCTGCCGTCCTGACCTCTCCTCGGGGGTCCCCGCTTTTGGGGTCCCAGGCCTTCCTTCCTTGTTTACTTTCGTGTTGTGGAGGACACCCTCCAGTATCCATGCATGCATGCATTTCTACAATTCTAGAAAATTCTCAGACGCTTTCCCCTCCGATATTCCATCTCTCCCAGCTTCCCCTTGGAGAGCTCTGTTGGAAGGTATGTGGGATCTCCTTGCTCTGTGTTCCAGGGTTCCATGTGTTCCCCCTCCTTGTCTTTCTGAGTAATTGTGATGAATCTGGGTTTATGAAGGCTCACTTCAGTTGTGTTTTGTATTTCAACGTTATAGATTTTTTTTTCCTAGAGGTTGTTTTTTGTTCTTTTCCCAGTTGCCTCATTGTTCCATACTCAGACTTCGAACTGAGTTCCCTGTCTTCAAGCTACCCTCCTGAGTCATTGGGAACCTCCCGACCTGACCCTTCCTGGGGTTCCTGTTCCCTCATCAGCTTCCCCCCTGCAGTTGACCCTCGCTTCCCCCTGCTTCCTCTCCCCCCATCCTCCCCAGGTGTCCTGACCCTTCCTCTCACCATCACTCCTGTCTTGCACGCGGTAGCCATGTTCCAAGAGCTTTGGTTTTGAGCTAACAGAAAGCAGGGACCGTAACCTCAGAGCCACGCGAAGATTTAGCGAGAGCCAGTGAGGCAGGAGGCGGGAACGCTGGGTCCCTGTCCTCACTCTGCTTGCTGCCTGCTTTGCTGGTTGGGTGGCCCTGAGCAAGGTCACCGTGGTCTTGGGCCCTCAGTTTCTCTGTTTAGAAAAACCCCAGGAGGTGGGTTTATGGGGCACATCTCCTGGGCCCTGAGACTTAAGATACAGACCTGATTTCAAAGACTTGGTGCCAAGAAGAATGTCAAATTATCTCCTTTTAAAAATATTGACTCCATGCCAAAAAGATAATATTTTGGACAAGATACATCCTTAATATGGATTTCACTAGTTTCTTGTTACCTTTTTTAAGGCTGCGACTAGAATATGGAAAATTCCGCAGGTGGCTCGTGCCTTATTTCTGTTGGGAGCACAGCTCTGGATTTCCTTAAACTCTCTCTTCTTGGGGTCTGTGACCCCTTCTTTTCTGGCAGCTTCTCTCGGTCTCCTAGTTACTTGCTGTCCAGCAAGTTACTGTTGCCAGCCGAGTGCTGTGACCTCATCGCTCGGGACACATGTCATCCTTCCGGGGGCGCTTGTCATGCCTGCCACGCCAGCGTTCTGCATGTGCTTTCTCCATCGAGAGCAGATCCACATGTTGTAAGGGTCACCCCCGCAGAGGGTCTGGTCCAGTGGTTCCCAGTACACTCAGAGTCATGCACCGTCCCCACTCTTTTTGTCACCCCAAAGAGAAACCCCCTGTCCCTTAGCAGTCACTTCCTTTCTCGCTCCCCTCAACGCCTGGCCTCCTCCCCACGTTCTGTCCTGTGGGGCCAGCGCCCAGCTCCTGACTGGTGCCACTCCGCCACCTCTGGGGAGGCCACCCGGATGTGGTTCGGCATTTCACACCCCACCCAGCTCTCCCGTCTTCACCCCGGACTGCTCTGCCCGCCAATGACCCAGGCTGGAGGCACAGTCCCCGAACCCCTGTCCCCGCGCCCACAGCCACTCTGCGCCCAGTTCTCCTGCGCACTCACAGAGTCCCAAATCTGCTCAGGTTGCCCCCCAAACATACACACACACCCCCACCCAGCACACACACACACACACGACCCTACACCCACCACACAAACCCACATACGCACACCCCGTACACACCACGCACATACCATACACACCAGACACACACACCCCCACACACCACACACGAACCACACATATACACACACCCCATCCCCCTACACCCCACATATCCCCCACACCGCACACACTGCACACATTCTCACTCCAGCCCATCAGCAGTCGTCAGAATCCTACCACAAAAACATTGCTTGAATTTTTCCACAGATTTTGGCAGATCACATCGTGCTGCTCCTCAACGCCCTTGCTGGGGTCTCACTACACTTACACATACGACCGTCTATAGTGCACGAGGTGTTCCTCCTACTTCTCATCTTGAGGCTCCCGTCCGCCACGTGGACGGTCTTTGCTTTGCTTTGTTTTTAAACACACGGAACTCTTCTTGGCCTCTTCTCAGGTTTCAGGTCTCAGCCTCAACGCTGTCTCCTCAGAGGGGCCTCTGTAAGAAGAAGGCGCCCACCCTCCCCTCACTCCCTGACACTCGTCCTCTCTCTGCTCGCTTCTCCGCTGCCCTGTCCTGAGGGAGGCGCCAAGGAACCGGGTCTGGGCCTGCCTTGTCCCTCACCGCAGCCTGATGGGTGGCTCTATCCTAGAAACGTCTGGATCGAACAAACGCGTGAAGGATGTCTCTCACCTGGGTCAGAGGGCCAGGGTGCTCCCCTCGCGCCCCTGCCCCCCAGCCAGTGCTGCCATGACTTCCTGGCCCGCCCGTGAGGGATTCTTCCAAAGGCCAGTGGGACCCTGGAGTGAAGGAGGCGGGTCATCCGGCCCTTGCCCACCTTCCCTCCCACCCTCGAGGCCCCAGTTGGGCCCAGGGCACTTTTCGATCAACACCCATTTGCTGGGTTACTCCTTCTCATGGATCTCTCTTCTTCCAGAAGCTTCCTAGACCCTGAGTTAGGCTGGGGGTCAGGCGGGGCACTCACCAGCGCTGTTGGCCCCTCCTCTCGGCCTCCACGAGCTCCCTCCACAGCTGATCCTGCCTCACACCATTTGTCCCCATGCCCAACCGCTCTGCTTCTGCGGCTTGGGGGGCTTGGCGACTGCCGGCGAGACCCCTGCCCACCGCAGGGCCACCCTGGGCCGTGGAAGAGTCCAAGGCTGACAGTCTGGTCAAGGGCAGCCGGTACCCAGCTGACGTGGTTCTCGGGAACCCTGGGGCGGGGCGGCTCCCCATGGGTGTGTGTGTGTGTGTGTGTGTGTGTGTGTGTGTGTGTGTGTGTAACACAGAGACAGAGAGAAATAGAGACTGGAGAGTTAGAGGGAGAGAGAGAGAGAGGCAGCTCCGGTCTGAGCTTGGACCTCTCTGGGACCCCCCCAACCCCCGGGAAGTCTGTGCAGGGGTCCCCCTCACTAGCTGTCTAGACCCCAAGCCCAGAGTGGCTGATGCGGGCTGGAGAGGGCACTTGAGCCGAGCTGTGTTTCCAGCGTCTGCCTGTGTTGACTGTTGCCGAGGGGACGAGGGGACCAGCAGCTCCCAGTGTGTGTGTGACATCTGAACCCCGGTGGGGGAGCCGTTGGAGAGAGTTTCTGCGTCTGAGCCAGGCCCGGCTCAGCTGCTCTTCAACTCTGACCCCAGACCCCCGGCTGGAGACCTCGAAACAGCACTGGGGTGGGGGAGACCAAAGCCCCGGCTCCGGGCTCCTCAGCAGACAGGATGCGGGGTTTGGGGCCGGGCCTCCAACTGCCACGTGACCTCGAGCAGCCCCTGCCCCTCCTGGGGTCTGTGAACTGACAATAATCATCCTTTCAGCTCCCTGCAGATGCGGGGCTCCCAGGAGAGGGGCCGAGGGAGGCGCTATGTGAGCTCTAGAGTGGATGCTGGATGCTGGGATGCGGGGAGTGATGCTCGGCTTCCCTGCTGGAGGGGTTCCGAGCAGGGGCGGGCGAGGGGAAATCAGTGACTCTGTCGTTAATACCTGTTCTAGCCGCATCAACCTGGAAGGTTTACAAAGCACCATCGTTCATCTGGCTCAACCCGCCGGGTCCTCCGAGACATAGATTTCCAACCCCATTCAACCCAGGAGGGAACGGAGGCCCTCGCCAGTAAAATTAAGTGCCTGTCCAAGGTCCTTAGGTTACCCTGAGGCTTGGCCTTGACTTTAGATCCTCTGAAGGAAACAGGGAAAACCGGAGGGTGGGGATTCATGCTCTGAGCCTTTGGCTGTGACTCTGCTCTGACTCAGTGGGACCCAAGTCATTCTGCTCCGTGGCTCCAGGCCCCTGCTGCTGGCCTCAGCTGGTGCCCTCAGGCACTCCTCCCAGCTGGTACACAAGGGAAAGAACGAGAACCCTCAGGAAAGAACAAGAGGCCTGGGAGTACCACTGCCACGGCCCAGGTGAGCGGTGGGAAAGCCCACGCTGGCTTCAGGCAGAGGGCTGGAGCAGAGACGGGGTGACAGCCGCCAGCATTCACCTGAGGGGGGGCTGAGTGACATCAGTCCGAAAGCAGAGGCTGTGGGGCCAGCGGGGCTGTCTCTCCTCTCTCCTGTGTTCTTCCTCCAGAGCTGGGACAGGCAGGCTGGCATTCTACGATCCTGATGTTTTCCCAGTAAAGGTGGATGGGGTGAATGCCCAGGGGCCGAGAAGAAGGCTGCCCCTGTGGTTGAATAACTCTTCGGCAGCTGGGCCCCCAGCACAGCCAGGACCAGTCCCTACCTTGCCGAGGAGTGGCAGCTCTGACCTCCTTGAAACTCTTGGAGAGGTCCCATGAGTGTGTGGGTAGAGACGGTCAGTGCCTGCTGCATGGGACGCTTCTTGTAAGCTCAGTGGCAGGCTGAGGCGTGGAGCAGCCTGGAATAGCCATGCGGTTTGCTCAGATACCTGGCCACATGCTCCAAAGACAAGGAACAGGACGAAAAAGGCCAGCAGGGACATCCAGGATGACTAAGGGCTTGATGTATGTAGAGGCTGAATATTTCTGTGCGGGTTGGTCTTTAATTCAGAAACTATTTCAGACTGACAGATGGTAGAGGGACAAATAGAAATGTGACAAAGCAAATACAACAAAATGTTAATTGTACAATCTAGGTCATGGGTATATGGCTGTGCACTGTACCATTTTTTCAACGTTTCTATATGTTTGTAATTTTTTAAAATAAAATGTTGCGGGGAGAAAGACTTCACCTGCCAGTCCATCTTGAACACATTCTCTTTCTTCAGTCACTGAGCCGAAAAGTGTCCAGATCCACTCTGGGTGGGTCTCCGTAAGCCCAGCCTGGGGGACCCCTCAAAGGGAATCAGGACACTGGGTTCCAGTCCCAGCTCTGCCAGCTCTGCCAGGACATCTGCTGGATGTCCTTGAGCAAGTCATTGCCCCTTCCACACCCCACACCTTGTGATGTAACTTTCTATACAACCTTCCAGGACAGGACAAAAATCCTTGGATTTGGGGGTTGCTGGAGCTGTATTTTAATGGATTTCTCTCAATCCCAGAAGGACCTTAAGGTAGGTTCTGGTAGAACTCTACAGCCGGGGCTCTGGTGTGCGGGCCTGGCTCCCCTGGGCCGGGTGGCCGCAACCTGAGAGATTTCGATCATCGGAGTCAGGCTCCGCCCTGTGGGGCAGGTGGGGTGGGGCTTGCTCGAGAAGCCACGCCCACTACCTGTAGACGTGCCCCTTCCCACTTGCTGGCGGAGGGCTAGGCCTGGGCAGGAGCTCCCACTTCCGGCAAGGGGAAGAGGTTCCCGTCGGGAGCCGGTGGAGCGGAGTGGCGTCACTGAGCAGAGACGGGAGCAAGCAGAAATGGGGGTCACCAGATGAGGTGCAGGGAGAGGCGGGGCTCCGGGGGGGCAGGGACTGCAGTGGGGAAAGTCTTTGCCTGCTTAGTTTAGGCTTCCTTCCTGTCCCCTAGATCTCTTTCCCAAATGAAAACTGGCTTAACTCTGTTTCCCCCATGCGCACACCCTGAAGGCTTCATGAAAGGTGGTAAAAGCAGACGGATTCAGGGCCACCGCTCACACCTTTCCAGCTGCTCCTGCCGAGACCCCAGAAAGTTCGGAGATGATGACAACAGCAGCATTCAAGGTAATTTAGGTGTGGAGAAATCCACAGCCCCTTGTCATCCCAGCCATTTTCACTTTAACAGTTACTTTTGTTCTTTGCTGTCAATTTACCCAGCCTTAAAAAATTTAACATCGGAAACATCTTTTCATGTCTTTCTTCATCATCTTTATACTCCTCCCTTTAATCAGGTTCTTACAGCTGGTGTGTCACAATATACTTAGCCATTTCCCTGTTCTTGGGCATTTACTCTGTTCCCGGATTTGGCATTCGTTCCGATGGATATCTGTGCCTCCGTCTGCTGCGCTGTTGCCGACAGGACGTGTTCCGAGAACGGGATGACCGAATCGGAGGGTGCGGACATTTTCATGACGTGCAGCGTACCGAGCACCTCTCTGGCCAGGCTCGAGTGTGCCAGTTGGGCTGGTCCCCACCAGAACCAGAAGCTGTGTGTCGGGGTCGCTGAGACCACCCCCAGCTTGAACATGGGCTAGGAGGACTCCCAGGACTCAGCCTGCAGTAGTGCTCACCGCCCTGATTATTTTGGCCAAAGGAAACGACGCAAAATCAGGAAAGAGAAAAGGCATATGAGACGAAGCCCGGAGGAAACCAGGCACAAGCTTTTTTCTTCTTTAAGATTTTTTTTTAATTTATTTATTTGACAGACAGAGATCACAAGTAGGCAGAGAGGCAGGTAGAGAGAGAGAGGAGGAAGCAGGCTCCCCGCTGAGCAGAGAGCCCAATGCGGGGCTCGATCCCAGGACCCTGAGATCATGACCTGATGCTCAACCACCTGAGCCACCCAGGTGCCTTGACCAAGTAGGCTCTTCAGAGACTCAGTGCCCAGGGCTTTCACAGGGTGGGGGGTGGTCATGTAGGCACCTCTGTGTAGCATGTCCCCAGATCCCAGAGTCCCAGAAGGAAAGCCCGTCTTCCGCATGAACCACATTGTAGCACAGTTTAGGCAGAGGGAGTCACTCTTACCAGGGAAGGGAGGGAACCCTCCGGACTTACAGGTTCCCGGAGCCCCGTGAAGGGCGGTCCTGCCAGCGGGCTGCGCCGAGGGTAGTGGTCTCAGGGGCTGCTTTGCTCTTGAGTGATTGCGCTGCTAACACTTAACTAGTCCTCGTTTCCCCCACGAGCATCCTTGATGATTTCCGGCGACTAGGCGCTCCACATTTTCGATACCCATCTAGGCTCTGGGAGATCGTTTAAATATTCCCTGATAGATAATTATGTTAAAAATAATAACTGTAGAGCACTTCAGGGCTTGCGTTTCTCCCTGAAGTGTGACGGCCTCGTGAGGGACGGTTGATCCTCTCTGGGTTTGGTGCGGAGCCCGGGCGCTCAGAAAACCGTGTCTCCCACTGGTTCTGTGGGTAGGAAATGGGGTGTCAGGGCCAGAACCCCTGCTGACCGCCATTTCTGGTCTCTGCCTAAATTAGTATTTACAGTGGAAAAGCATCCCACATAAACTCAGTGGTTTATATTCTGAAGACCCAGGGCTCCTGGGAATTGGGGGCATTTTAAGCACTGGAAAAAATAATCTGGAGCCATCCTCTTTATTTTCTATATTCTGGAACTTCCTACTACTGGGCAGCTGAATGCCTTTTAGGTGAAAGTAGTTGAACGGGCGATGATTGCGATGCACATCTGGGGCAGCAGGGGGCAGCCTGTAGCCATACATCGTCCCTCAGCTCCAAACTCTGGGATTCCCTCCTGTTATGTCATGGGGCAGGGGTGCTTAGAGAAGGCGGGTGTCCGGAAAGTTTGAGGCGTTCTGGAAATGAGTGTGACGTCCAGAGGTGTCCATGAAGGAATTCAGCCATGGGCTGGGGGAAACCGGGGTTTGACAAAGAGCCCTCAGTTAGCAGTGGCTCTGGGTGGGGGTGATACCCCCAAAATGGTTAGTGACAGGTAGGGCCCAGGCACCAGCCATCCAGGAGGGACTGGAGGCCACCTGCTGCCACTCAGGAGTGCAGGAGTGAGAGGCGGGAAGTGTGGGGGCGGGCTGGGGAGCAGCTGTTTACCAGGTGCGATGAAAGGATCTGGGTCTTTAAAAACCGAACCAGTACTTACAGGGTGATTTTTAGCGTGGATGCCGTCTGTGGTGACCTGAAGCAGTGGCGATCCCATCAGCCCAAGCACTGGGGTTTCAGTGGCTCGTAGGGTTGGTAATTATGAGAACAGGAGCTGTTCGCAAACCAAGGTGATAGAGTCCCCTCTCATAGCAGATCAGGCTGCCTTGCCCTTGGCTTCCCCAGCCCCCATGGTTTGCCCACCCCTGCTGACCCCCGCAGGTCTGACACCTCCCCCGCCGGAGCCTGGTCTGGCAGCCCTCACCCCTGCTCCGGGGTCCCCCCGAGCTCCTCCAGCTGCCTGTGTGGCGGTGGTTGCCCAGGTGAGAGGCTGGGGGCCGGGCTGGAGTGGGGGGCAGCTGGGCCGGCTGGGGGAGTGGAGGAGAGCACCCAGCCGGGTAAAGGGCGTAGATTTGTGTCAGGCAGACCTCCGTCCCAGCTCCAGCCCCACCCCTGGGTGACCGTGGGGGAGCCACCTCCCCAGTCTCCTCCGTGCCGGACCTGGCCCTGCTGGTGAGAGCCGGCTGGGAAGGCGGTCACGAGCGCCCTCCAGCTCCGTGCACGTCTGTGCTGGGCGTGTTCGCGCTCCGGTAGGTTCTTCCAGGGAGAATCGGGTCTAGAATGTGGGTGTGCCCAAGGATTCAAGTCCAGCAAAATCCAGTGACCCCCAGCAACTTGTCTCCCAAGAGCAAGTTCACGGGAATCCCTAGACTGAGTAGAGCAGGTCACCCTTCCCGTGCGCCTCGTCCGGTTACTGGAAGACCTGCGTAGAACAAGAAGTCCAAGCGGAAAGAGTTCTTCCGGCCTGACTGCCGTGCTGGTGCACTGGTCTCTTCTTGCCTTTGGTCTTAAGCTGGGAGACCAGCATTTCTTGGGTCTGAGCCTGCCAGACTAGAGCTTACGCCGTCGGCTGTGGTGGGTCTCTGTCTTGCCATCTGTGCTTCTGGGGACTTTTCAGCCTCTGTGATCCATGGACCAACTCCTCGTAACAGGTCTGTCTCTGTCTGTCCATCTGCCTGCCTGTCCAACTCTGCGTATCTGTATCAGTACATTCTTTTTCTTTAGGGAACCTGAGTCATACAGATGGGTCTTATTTTCTGTTTTACAGATGAGGAAACTAAGCCCAGAGCGTTTAGAGGGGGTGGGAACTCAGAGTCAGATGAGCACAGGCCTGGCCCTCCGAAGCTGGCACCTGTCTCGTCGATTGTATTCTCCCTGGGGCAGCCGGGCCGGCAGGGAACATGCAGGCCCAGGCTTAAGAGACGGGGCATCTGCTTCTTCTTCACAGGGACCCGTAGGACAAGTAATTAATCAGCACTGCCCTAAAGACACCGACACCAGAAGTACCTAATGAAATCCCTAACATGAAGAATAAAGACACGTGCCCCAATGTTTATAGCAGCCATGTCCACGATAGCCAAACCACGGAGAGAGCCCGGTTGTCCATCGACAGATGAGGGGATAAGGAAAATGTGATACACACACACGCGCGCACACACACACACACACACGCGCGCGCACACACACACACACACGCACACACACACACACACACACACACACAGGAATATTACTCAGCTATCAAAAGGAATGAAATCTTGCCATTTTCAACAACACGGATGGAACCAGAGGGTATCATGCTAAGTGAAATAAGTCAGAGAAAGACAATTATCATATGATCTCACTCATATGTGGAATTGAAGAAGCAAAACCGATGAACATAGTAGGGGAAGGGAAAGAAAAATAAGATGTAAACAGAGAGGGAAGCAAACCACGAGAAACTCTTAATTACAGGGAACAGACTGAAGGTTGCTGGAGGGGAGGTGGGGGGATGGGGCCACTGGGGGATGGGCATTAGGGAAAGCGCGAGACGGAAAGAGCACTCTTTATGCAAGTAATGAATCACTAAACTCTACCCCCGAAACTAGTAATATAGTATATGTTAACTAAATTGAATTTAAATAAAGCATTAAAAAAAGGAACAGAGACATTTGTCACGTTGCAAGCCCCTTGAGATGCGCTCACCTCTGGGGACCCAGGTGAAGCAGCAGCAGGTTCTCTCACATGACCTCTCGGGCCTGCAGTCAGTGGCACCCACTTTCTCAGGAGGCCCCTGCCCCAAGCTTTGCCTTTAAAAACCCTCACCTGTGAGCCATCCGGGGACTCCTGACTTGGGAGCACTAGCTCCCGTTCTCCCGGGTGGGGCCGTACCATCCGCAGCCCCTCTGTCCTCACCACAGGAGCCCGGCTCCGGTCTGTGGGTTTGCTGCACGTCGGGTGAATGGGCTCTCTTTCCGCTCGGTTATAGACCCATGGGTTGGCCACTGTCCTCCGGCTGTCGGCCGGGTTCTGGGTCTGCCTCTGTGGCCTCCCGGTGAGATGCCTGAATCCTACGACTTGAAAGCACGAGCAGGAGGTGCCCAGGGGCCACGGTGAGCTGTCACCTCCCAGGACCAGGGCTGGGGACTGGGGAAAGGGACAGGACTCCCAGGTATCCCGATTCTGCATTTTCAAAGCAGGAGGGAAGTAGATAGGGTCACAGATGTCTGTATCTCAGGTCTCGTGGGGGTGGGGCACGGGGACAGATGCGACCTGGCTCCACAGGTGAAGGGACGTGGCCCTCTGGGCCTTGGTGTTAACCCCCAGCCGGGTGACTTCAAGCTGTTCTCTCAATCGTGTTCACCGCACGTTGCGTATCAAGAGGCCGAGGCTCAGAGGGCTTGCCCACTGTCTCAGAACGGGAAAGCTGAGCAGCTCGGAACCCCTCCCACATCGAATCCCCCTAGGGCCCGCCTTCTTCCTGCCATCCTTTACTCCGAGTCCAAGGAAATCTTCTGTTCTCTTCTAACACGGGAGGCACGGAAGCCTTGTTGAAGGAGAACACTGGACAGTGGTTTTGGAGAGGAAGTGATGTTTGGTGAGGGATCCAAGAGTTAGCGTTAGAGCTGCAAAACCAAAGCGGGCAGAAGACTATTTTATCTACTAATGGGACTTTCGCAATTTCTTGCTTATGATTTTGCCCATATTAGCCTTGTTTTGATTCTTGTAAAGGCCGACAGCTGTCTCAGACACATTGGTTCTACAAACTGGTGCAGAATCTCTAAATCAAGGGGGCTCCTTGGGAGACCACAAACTCAGCCGGGACCTGAGGACACCCCTTAAAGGGTCACAGTTGTGTAGTAGAAGAAAGATGTTTGCTCTGCGTTCCCAACACTAAGGGCATGTCTGAATGCTGAGCCCCTCTCTGCTAGAGTGGTTAGTGCTTCCTGGGAATGAGAATGTATTTGCATTTGCATCTTGTACATTCCCTGGGTTCAAGTGCCCTAGACCGGGATGCTGCTTGCATTTTGCATTAGGCCGAAATTCACTTTCTGGCTTTCTGTGCAGAAAGGTGGCAAATATGGTGGTTATGAGCAAACACTTGGGCGTCAGATGTGGATCGGAGCGCTGGCTCTTGCCCTCACCAGCACTCAAATGCCCAGAGTAGCTGTGTTGATGTGGAGCTATGGGAACGCAACTCCTTCGTGGGGCCGGCTGGGTCTAAATCCCCTCTGGCTGCTTTATGCTCTCCCAGCCAAGCCTCATCCCACTCCCTGGGAAGAAGGTGGTGATGACAGCAGTCACCCCAGAGGATTATGGCAACGTGAAATGTCACAAACTCCATGTAAAGTTCTTAGCAAACTGCTTGGGTGCTGGAAAGAACAATGCGGGCCAATATGGTTATGACTGTGTTGCAGTCCACTGGAGAGAGCTACCCACTGCGAACATTCCGGAACATTCCCGCAGTCTCTGCGCTGGGTTTCTGAGGCTTGCTGTAGCAAGGGAGCGTGCCCGCCCAGGAGCTCAAGGCCCTCTCCTGCGGGGCGATTCTAGGAGGAGGGTTAGTCATTTTTGCAGCTGCAAAGTGGCCTTGCATGGCTTTCTTTGTTTCCTTTGTTCTGGTGGCCTCCTCTGTGTCCCCTTGGAAAACTTGTTTATCTCAGGCTGCCTGCCAGCAGGGCTCGTTTTCACCTGCTCTGGAGATCACGAGGATCCAGCCCACAAAGACTTGGGTTTCATTCAAGCCAACACGTGATCGCTCTTCCCCAGTCAACACCAAGACAAGACTCTCCCACCACCTCATGAGGACACCTGTGTCCCACCTGTGCCCTCGCGCCACCAAGCCAGCCCCACCTGATGTCTGCACGATGCTCTACCCAGGAACGACTCTCATCAGAGCGTGACTTGCTCTTGTCCCTCGGCCTTGGCTCAGAAATCATCCCTTTCATGACCTCCTCAGAATGAGCTCTGTCAGTCTCTGTCAGCTCTCTGTCATCTTTCATGGTTTCTAGGTGCCCCACTTTCCTCTCTTTATATCAAAGACCTGGAAAATGTCAGGGGTGTCCTTCAGTATCCCTGATATTATGAGTGATGCTTTCTGTAGGTGCACAGTTTTGGGGAACAGAGGGCGATCTGTAGGTTCCAACAACTTCTCAAAGGACCCTCGGCCTCAGAGTGGTCCAGAAGCTTCCAGAAGCTCTGCTGTATCCACCCTGTCCCGCTACAGTGCACGCAAGGTGGGTGTGTTTCTGCTTGCTAATGGCCACCCACTCTAGGCAGCCCTTTCCGTTCTAATGACTCCCTTTTGCCACTTCCCGGAGTCCTCACCACACTGTTTCTCCAGCATGTCTGGTTCTGTTTCTGTGAGTGAGGAAAGAGGGCCCCAAAGGGTAGGCTTTTATCTATTTTGAGGCTGTGTTGCTAGCTGTGTCACGCTCAAGACTGTTAGAACTTTCTGGTGTGCTTTTCATCATTAGATGTAAGTTTGCTGTCTTAGGAAGCACATGGTCTCTTTTCTTTTCCCCTCTTTTTAATATAACTATACTCATTTTCTTTTGATAAATATTTGCTTGCAATTTCTTTCTCCATCCGTTTATTTTAAATGGGAGTACTTACGTTTTAGGGGTGTCCTATAAACAGCATAAGGCTGTCCTAAAGAAAAAAATCCAGTCTGACAGATTCTGCCTTTTAACAACCAAGATTAGTCATTTTTATTTTAATTATTGATATTTTAATTCTTTCCTACAATCTTATTTCCTACTTTCTGTTCACCCTGCTCTTTAAAATTTCTGTTACTTCTAATATTTTGAGATAAACTCTACTCTTCTTTACCTCTTGGAAAATTGCCTATTTTTTTTAGTAGTTATCCTTAATATGTGTATTTATTGCAGTTTATAAAGGTTTACCATTTTTCTATCCTCCACCCAATCATTTGGTATAAAATACACAAATTTTAGAATGTTTTCACTATCATCATTTACCAAATTTTCCATGTCGTTTTTGTGTGGTACTTGAGTTCTACCTTGTTTTTATTACCCCTCAAATTAATTATGACGTTTTATTTAGTCAGTACCGGTTCTGCTTTTCTGGCATATTTACTACCTTCTTTGCTCATTTCTGTCCTCCTTCTGGGTTCAATTTTCTTCTTTTTGAAATGGTTCCTTTGTTGTTTCCCTTACTGAAGATCTATTGGTAAATTCATTCGTTTCTAGTTGTCTATAAAAATCTGAATTCTTTCCATCACTCTTCTATGACGGTTTCACTAGGTATGCAGTCCTGTTTTGACCATGAAATGTTTTCTTAGCACTTTGAGAATAAGCTCCCGTCGTATCCTGGTTTGTGCTGACTGTCCATGAGCACCCAGTGCCCTGCAGAGATCTGCCCCTTCCTTCTTGTTGCTTTCCAGATCTTCTCTTTGTCTGTGGTCTTTCGTCATGTTATCCAGATGTGAGATCCTGCTTGAGGCCACATGGCCGTGGCTGCTAGTCCCTTTGTCTGTTGGCTCTCCTTCATTTCCTCTGGGTTTTCTCTTCCAGAACCTACCAGATGTATGGATACTGACTCTTTTCGTCTTACTCCTTGTGTCTGGACTTTTCTTTCCTATTGTGCCTCACTCTGCCTCCCTTCTGGTCACTCTGAGGCACAATTTCCTCTCTCTCAACTTTCACCTTGAGATACTGCTGTTGCTTCTTTTCTTTCTTTCTTTCTTTCTTTCTTTCTTTCTTTCTTTCTTTCTTTCTTTCTT
>NW_019154119.1:15175147-15394416 GCF_002288905.1 Enhydra lutris kenyoni
GTTTTACAAAGAATTGTGGACAGATGTGGACAATTTTCTTGCCAAAACAAAGACAATTTGGCCTCATGCTTGTCCCAGGAGGCTTTTGGGGACCTTATCCAAGTGCGATGAGATTGGTGCTACAGACTGTCCACCTGTCCCCGGTGAGGAGCCCCTTTCTTCTTGCCGGTTATTTCAACATTCCTACACACTGGAATTTGCCTCAACAGTGGCCAGTCTCGCCACTCTGATTCTAGAGCCCACCTTCTCCCCGCTCTGGAATACGAGACGGCCCTTTCTTGTCCGTGCAGCCCCCTGGCATCTTTCTTCCCCTCCCGGCTTCTTGTACCGTCTTGCATTTGAGCTGGGACGAGGCCTTACAGGTTCTCACTTCCCTGGGCCACAAGCTGCCTGGCTCCGAAAACGTAAACTTAGTTAACATGACCAGAAGCCTTCTTCCCCTCTCTCTTGGCTGGAAATGGCGCTTCCTGTCAGGTGAGAAGTCTGGGATTGGATGTGTGGATTGGAGCTGAGGGTCAGCCAGTACATTGCTCAGGGTATCTGGGGAAGGGGAAGGGGAAGGACAGGGTTAATTGAAAAAAAAAAAAAAAAAAAACCCCACGCGGAATGAATCGGATCAGGGGAGACCCCCAGACCAGGAAAGGGAAGGGCAGGGGACCCATAGTTACTTAACGCCCTCCCTTCCCCAGGCCACATGCCAGGCACACTGACCAATCCCGCAGTCCCCCGAAGCGTCAGATGCCGTGGCGGGGCCCGAGCAGGCCTGGGAGAGCTGCCCCCAGCTGCCTTTACCACCTGCGGGATGGAGGTGTGTATCACTGACACTTGTCCATGCACTCCTCGATCTTCTAGAAATATTTTATCTGATTTTGCTTTGATAGCTTGCTGTACACAAAGTCCCTGCCCCTTTCGGTTGAGTTTTCTAGTCTGTACAGGAGGTGAGGGCTTGAACTCCGTGGTAGCCCGAGTCACACGTCCGGCGACAGCGATGTGGGCGAACCAGACCCAGACAGAAGGGGGCCCGGCCAGCGAGAGGTCCGACACCTGTCCTCGCGACGGGGCTTCTCGGCGGGGACAGGCAGGCGCCGTCCGCTCAGTGTCGGGCTCACGTGCGCTTTTTCCTTTCAGCTGGAAAGGCGATCTGACGGGGACGGGGCTGAGGGCGAGAGGCAGCCGCAGACTTGAAGCGCCCCGTGCGGGGTGTGGAGTCGGCCGTGCTGTTGCAGACCCTTCGAGGCTCTCCTCTGGGCATCTTCCCTCGCCTTCCAGGGAGCCCAGGGCACGGTGGCAAAAGTACAACAAGCAGTTCTGTCACACAAAAAGCACTTCTCTGAGTGTCTCAGTGGGGAGTGCCGACAGCTGCTGGAGGTTCTGACGCCGAATTCCAGAAAGAAGGCGCAGCACCCAGAAACGTCCCTCTGACGCGGACTCTCCCCGTGTGGCTCCCGGACGAGAGTTGCTTAGGCCCCGGGTGCGTGGCAGTGACCGAAACAGCGTTGCGCGCCAGAGGGTCCCCAGAGAGCAGCGTGGGCCTCGCAGCAGCTCACCTCCCGGCCGTTTCTGACGGCGCCTTCCCCGGGAGGGACACCAGAGGCCGCTTCGTGGGCCCATCCGCAGAGCCTGGGCCGGGCCGGGGGGCACGACTTCTGCCCTGTGTCTTCATCACTGCCTAGCATCCGCCCACCCACACACAGGACCCCGCGAGCCTTCCTGATGCCAACCGGAGCAGTAGCGCTGGCCCTGGGCGCTGGCCGCCTGCTCCCTGCCTCGCCCCTCGCACCCCTTCACGGCTGGGCCCCTGCCCTGCCTTTGCTCCAGCCACACCAAATCCCTCGTCCCTCCCAGGACAGGCCAGGGTGTGCCTGCAGAGCTGTTCCCCCAGCACGAGCACTATGCTTCAGGACACATCCTATCACTGTCACCAAGGAGTCGTTGGTCCCCTCACCCCATCTGGGACTGGTCCCCTCCTCTCTGGACCCCCTCCCCCCACTGCATGCTGGGAATTCCTGTCACGTTTTCACTCTGTACTGCAGGCATTTGCTTGTGTCTCTCCCTCCTGAACTGGGGCTGCCTGAGGGCAGGGAGCTGTGACCCAGAATTCCAGGTGTCCTGGTCCCACGGCAGGAGCCCGGCGTATAGCAGAGGCCGCACAGATGGCTCTAGATGAAGACATGACTAAGTAGCTGAACGTTGCTAGAAGTCAGAAGACTGAGACTTGTACAAAAGGTCACCCAACCAGGGTGGGCCATGTCAGCAGGAGGGGGGCCCACGTGTGCTCATAAATGGAATCTGGGGATGGCTACCCCAGGGGCAGTTTCTGGAATGTTCTGGGCAAGAGCATTAGAACAAGCTTGGCCTTTTATTAAACATCTGTGAGGAGAGACCCTCCCTTGGCTGCCATGTGTGTTGTGCTGGAGACCCATCTCCCACACAGGGTATGTTCCCCAGGAAACTCCCCCCAAGCCAGAGAATAGAGTTTGGGACATTCAGTGGGGCAGTGCTCCAGGGACTGTGGGAGGACAGAAGGCTGCCTGGCTGGGTGCGGGGAGAAGTAGGGGGACGATGCTGGAACAGTGGGCTCAGCTCATCCTAGGGGCGCTCTGCATCCAGAACAGCCCTTCAAAGTCGTCCCAAGTCAGAGCAAGGGGCCAGGCCTTTACACCCCCATGTTGGCTGTCACAGGAGGCAGGCTGTCCCCAAGGAGGGGGCATGTTATGGGTTCATTTGTGTCCCTCCGAGAAGATACGTTGAAGTCTCAGCAACTTGTACGTGCGAATAGGAAAGAATCTGTTGCAAACATATAGCATTTAGCTCTCATCTCTGCAGAGCTGACCGTTCCTTTCAGGAGCAGTGGCCTTCCTGTTGGTTTGGAAGGACAGATCGTGGGGTTGCACCACCGTTTCTCGTCTGCGCACACACACTGCCTTCAAACCCATGAGAGCGCGTCCGCACTCTATGCATTTCTCTTAAGTGCTAGAGATTAAATCGGGGCCACGGAGATTGCTGACGCGGGAAGGGTCATCAGGAGCAGGTGCACACCCAACGGGAGAGCGGACCTCGTATGCTTGGATGGTAGTGGGGACACTGGTGCCTTCGAGTCAGGGCCCGGCTGGCCATGTCGGGAATGGGCTGACAGCCTCCCCTCTGCCCCTGGGCTCAGCCTTCCTCTCCCAGGGCCTGGCGTCCCCTCGTCACTGACCCCTCCCCCGCAGGCAGTAGTGCTCTGCGCCCCCTCCCCCTGCCCCCGCCAGGAATGTTTCTTCTTGGTGTCTGGCCTCTGAGTCTCCTGCTGGAGATCATGGGACAGAGCTGTCTGGCCCACTCGTGCCCTCCCGGGGGCCACCTGCTTCCCAGGTGGCGGTGGCCATTACTTGGAGGTCTGGCCACCTGTCTCCACTCAGGACGACGTGCAGGCCACCCCAGCCTCCCTCTGGTTCCGGCTGAGGCCTTCCCAGTCCGTCCCACCCCATCTGCTGAGTCTCGCTGTCCTTGCCCCGCAGGGGCCGATCTCCCGGGCATCCGTGACCAGCGGCCTCCACCTCAGGGTGCGTTTGTAGCCCAGTCCTGAGGGCAGAGGTGTCCGTGGGTGAGCTGGGGGTGGTAGACCGCTCACGGAGGGCGGGGGATGGCCAGCCACGCTCCCTCCCACATTAGCTCCACGCACAGGCGGATAGCAGAAGCGCTCTCCTCCGTTCGCCTCTCTGGGTGCCTGGCCCTGGAAGCAGGACTGGGGGCTCACTGTGACCCAGGCCTCTAAGATTTCCTCTCTGCACAGGGCCTTAGGGAGAAATTTCTCTGGCCTTCCTTTCTTCCTTTTGTAGACTCTTCTCCCGGGGCTCAGAGACTCAAGAGAACTCGCGGGGCGGTGTGGGGAGCCCACGGCGCCAAGTCCATCAGTCCTGGATCCCAGCTGGGCTTCTGCTCACAGAGAAGTCAGGACTGACACGGGGCACCTGCCCACCCACCAGCTGCACCTCTTCCTCTCGCATCCACCTTGCTGGAACATTCATACCGGAAGCTGAGGTTTTCTCGACGTTTTCCGATCAGCCTCAAATGGAACCAGAAACTGAAATGTGCCCCGAGGGAACTCCAGCCGCTCCCGTAAGGCATCTCTGGACCCCGTGGGAGCTGGGAGGAGCACTGTTTGAGAAACACAGTTTCATACTTTCCTGCGATGCCCCAAATGACATGAATTTCACACGACGCCGTTATTTGGATTATTGTCATAAACCAGATGATCAGGTTGTGGGACTTGGCGCGCTCCAATGGAGACCAGATTTGGGAATCGATCCAGAAATGCTCCTTATGACAGGAAGTGGTGTTTTCCTGGTAGCCTGTTGGAGTTCAGGGCCAATCTAAGGCCGTCTTTGGGGGAGACCCTTGTGCGTGTCTGGAGTTAATGCGGAAAAGAAGAGGTGTGAGTGTGGGCGGCTGGTCTGCTCTGGTCCTTAGGCCGCCCGAGTTTCCAGAACAGCGTGGCAGGCAGCCGGCCCCACGGCCGTAAGGGAGCTCAGCCCCTCAGTGCGGTGGGCCGGGGAACGTTGGCCAGTGGCACTCTCCTTAGAGGGCAGCGTCAAACCCTAAAAACAGAGCAACACGAATATTCTCTAGCAGGAAGAGGTCCTCATGAAGACCCACAAGTCCTACCCACAGGCTAAGGGCTGTCAGAGAAGTGTGACATTTTGCCCCTGGGAAGGAAGAAGGGCCTGATTCTCCCTCAGCTGTATTGAGAAATAGTTGACCCACGACAGCGTAAGTTGGAGTGTGACGATTTGAGACACGCATTCGAAATGCTCGCCCCGATGAGGGCAGTTCGCCCTTCCTTCAGCTGCCGTTAAGTACCGTGTTGTTGCCGTGTGAGAACTTAAAAATCTCTCCTCTCGGAGCAAGTGTGATTACGGTCAGGGTTACAAACTGGGGTCACCATGCTGGACATTCGGTCCCCAGATCTGAGTCATCTTAACACGGAAAGTGTGTACCCTTTGAGGCCACACCCCCCCTTTCCCCTCGTCCCTGACAACCAACATTCTACCCTGTTTCTGCGTATTAGACCGTTTTCTGCTTGGGGTGTTTCGGATCCCACCTGCAAGTGAGACCACACGGTATCTGTCTTCCCCTGGCTTATTTGACTCACCGCGATGCCCTCAAGGGTGTCCGCTTTGCAGCATGTGACAGAATTTCCTTCCTTTTCCCCCGATGTATAATACTCCGTTGGATGTCTATACCGCGTCGTCTTTACCCATCCCTCTTTCCGTGAGCCTTGGGGTTGTTCCCGTGTCTTGGCTACTGTGAGTGACGCTGTGAGAAATCCCAGATTCTGAGCAGGGCTGGGCCTTCCCGGAGCCGGGAGAAGGTCTCCCGAGCCTTACGTGAGAGCTTCCTGGAGTCTTAGTGGAAACCCTGCTGTGGAGGGCAGGCTGCCACCGAGCAGGGCAGGGACAAGGTACAAGGCTGCCACTGTGGGTCATGGGGTGTTCCTGGCTGAGCCCTGGCTAGGGGATCAGGCACTTCTCTGAGGCAGAAACAAGGACGGTTGCAAGAGGAACATGGGGCCCTCAGTGTGCCCCCCAGAATCCACCCGGCCGGGCTCGTTGTTGCCCTCTGGTGGCTGTGAGCGGACTCTACAGCCGGTGGCATGGCTGATCAGAGAGGGCACCGCGTTAAGGGGAGAACCGCGGTCTGCAGTGCATCTAAGGACACGTGGGCCGTACATACATCACATCACTTCCTCCTCCCAACAGCTGTGCGAGGGAACCGTGATGCCGTCCCACGTGGCAGGAGGGCAAACCGGAGGACCGAGAGATTTGGAGATTGGGATGCCGCAGCAGCCCACCCTGAATGCGGCCCCCCTGAATCTCGTGCCTCCGTAGCAGGAGCACGCTCACGGTGGGGCAGGGTTGGGAGGGACATGCCGTCAGAAACGCAGCTCCGCAGTGGGGCCCAGTGCTCCTCGTGGATTATTTCACATGCCCACGCACTTCCTTCACGTTGCACATATTTATCGAGCACTTGCTATGGGCTATCCTGGCAGGCCAGAGAGGTGAGCCCCTCCAAGGGCTTCTCTGACGCCCCCAGGCAGTTCGGGCAGGGGGAGGGCCAGAACTGGGGGGCACCTGGCTCGCACAGACGAACCTGCAAGTTTTTCCCACGGGAGACAGACTCACAGGTTCCCTCCCTGCGCCTGTGCAGGGTCCTGGTCGCGCACTTTAGCTCTCCTAGGACGGCATAATTATAGGAAGAGATAACACCCCGAGCTTCCCTAACCACTGTGCTCTAATCACATACAGCCCTAGAACACAGTGTGACAATGTGTCATCCGTCTTCCAAGGTAGAGTGCGCTAACTCTTAATTATAAGCCCGGACTAGAGATGAGTAAATAAATATGCATGCCAGTCTGAACGCTATAATTAGAACTACCATTGGCTAAAGAAAAGTAGAGACGTTTTAATTCCAGGCCTCTGCTCGAATGCCGAGTTGCTGCTAGGGAACAATCCATGTGCGTTAACACACTGAGTTCTGAGCAAGCGGTCGCCCGCTAAGAAAAACAGGTTTTTTTGCAAGCGGGGTTGGGAGGTACTCTGCAGAGCCCTGGATATTTCAGTCCTGTGTGTGTTCCCCAAAGCCAAAGATGATTAGTATTTTTCAGCCATTTCTGACAACTTTGAATGATCATTTTGTATAAAATGTCTAACTCGATTTGTATAACAAGTTGGCATTTCTTGGCAATATGGGCCAGGCGATGATGGATGGACATACGTACAATCTCTTCACACATTTAATACTTTTTCTCAAGGACCCGACCTACGCTGGGCACCGATCAAGGCAGTGAACAACACGGATGGCTTGCTTTCACGGAGCTGATTTTTTAGTGAATGAAGACAAACAATAAGAAATGGGTATATAGCAAAACAAAAAAAAAAGAAATGGGTATATAGCTAAGAACCCAGTTCACACACATGCTAAGTGTTGTGAAGAAATATGTCAGGGTGAAGGGACAGAGAATGAAGGAGGGTGCTGTCTTGGGGGGGCCCTGGGGAAGTTTCTGATGAAGGACATCGAAGCACAGACCCGATGGGCATGTGTTGAGAAAAAGCATCCAAGCACAGGAAACAGGACGTGCAAAGTCCCCGAGGCTGGAGGCTGCCTGAAGTGTTGAAGTTGAGCAAAAAGGCCAGATGCAAGGAAATAAGATCAGAGAGGAAGCCAGGGCCACATCGGATAGCCTTGAGGGCCACAGTCAGGACTCGGATATTACTCCAAGGAAGATGGAAGCCATTGCAGGGTTCTGAGCAGAGAAGTGATATGACTCAACTTCAGTTTTAAAAAGAATTATTCTGGGGGTGTCCAGGTGGCACAGTCGGTTAAGCATTCAGATCTTGGTTTTGGCTCAGGTCAAAATCTCAGGGTGGTGGGATCGAGGCTGCGTTGGGTTCCGTGCTCAGCACGGAGTCTGCTTGAGAGTCTCTCTCCCTCGCCCTCTGCCCCTCCCACGCATGCGCTCGCTCGCGTGCGTGCACGCGCTCTCTCTCTAATAAATAAATGAATCTTTACAAAAATAAATTAAAGAATGATCCTGGTGTTTTGTGCCGAATGGATTTAAGGGCGTGAGCGTGTAAGGAAGCAGCAGCACAACCTCCTCCCCGCCTCCCCCCTTTCCCAGGGCAGCAGCCACCGATGCTCCAGTGTGGCTCTCCCTGGGGTGGCGTAGCAGGCTGGGTCATGAGCAGACCCAGGGCCACAGGCTGCAGGGTCCCCGTCACCACTGCGGTGTGTGGTCCTGGAGAAGTTGCTGAACCTCTTTGTGCCTCACTCTACTCACCTGTACAATGGGGATAATTATTTTACCTTACTCCTTTTTTCCAAGTGCTGTCCTCAGGCCAGCAATATCAGAATCACAGCAGAAGGCCTTGAAAATGCAAATTCTCAAGCCCTACTCCATGCCCCACCCACTGCTCCAGAAACCCTGGGGGTGAGGTTGCCAGGTAAACGACAAGGCATCCAAAGAAATCTACATTTCAGACAGATGGGAACACTACCCATCTGATATTTGGGGGCACAGGTGCATTAAAAAATATTTGTTGCTTATCTGTAATTCAGATGTAACTGGATATTCTGTCTTTTCATTTGCTAAGTCAGACCACCATGTCACCCCCCCCACTTCCCATGTTGTGAGAGGTCCTCCAGGGGATTCTGATGGAAGCGCTTAGAGCACTGACAGTCCTCATGGGGGTTCTGGAGGTTTACCTTCGTTCATTGCCTGGCAAGGGGTTGGCCCTTGGTAGCTGTCACTATGATCACTGAGCACTGGCTCTTGCCAGGAGGACTCCAGAGCCACCAGATGGAGTGATTTGGCTGAATGAACACAGCGGGTGGAGTGTTTCCCCCCACCCCCCATGGCACTGTGGGCTCAGGTGCTGGAATGCTTGGAGAAGTCCAACATGCCCTCAACCGGTTGCCCAAGATCATTGCCCTCCCTCTCTCTGTGGGGCTGATGATGGGAATGGGAAGGGAGTGCACACCTCCCCCTTGGCTCCAGGATTTGGATCTTACGTCTCTGTCTGTGTTCTCATTCTGTGATGATGAGCTCTCTAACTCAATAACCAAGGTTTACAATCAACATGCTGGCTGCCTTGCTACTATGCTGTGGCAGAGAAGAGGATTCCATTTCTGGATTATTCGGAGCAGCTCTGCCCAGCTCTTGGATTGAGGAGGCACTGTGTGAGGACCGGAGAGATTTACCCTTATAAATGTTAGCTGAGTGGGTCAGAAAATGAGGCTGAGGTTTATTCCACGAAGACAGGGAGGACAACACACTTTCTTGGTCTCATTGGAGAAAGCAGACACGCATGTCCTAATTAGGTTCTGGAAGAAAAGTGCAGTCAGTGTGTCCATCTGTGATAAGTTCCAGTGATAGTTCCATTTTCATGAGTTTTAAAAGGGAGAGTTCAGTTGCGGAGGTTAATCATCTGGGAGTTCAATTGAATCTTCTTTTCTCCCAGCCCCTCCATTGGTAAGGGCACCACTAGACCCAGTAAGTACTGCTGTTTGCTCATGGATTTGACCTACCTGGAAATCTGGCATAGTAGCAGTCTGCTCAGAGGGCTTACATGGGGATTAAGGAAGATCAGGCGTGTGAAATCTCTGAACCCAGAACCTGGCACTTACTAGGTCTTCAGTAAGCGTTAGGTCTTCACGAATCATTCTTCAGAACTGCTTTTCTCTGTAATGGCCAGAGCCTACGGTAGGCATTCATCTGTGTGGTCCGCGTGCGCCCGCATCTTTTACCCGGAATCATCGCTTCTGGTAATACCATACTGTGTGTTAGAGTAAATGGACAGGAAACCGTGCTTGTTTTTTTCTTTTTTTAACCCTAGGAAGCTAACGGCTTAGGCCAACGCTTCTCGAGTGTCCACATCTATAGGAATCACCCGAGGAGCTTGTTAAATAGCAGATTCTGACTCAGCAGGTCTCAGCAGTACTTCTAGCAAGACTCCCAGCGATGCTGATGCTGGGGTCTGGGACGATACTCAGAGGTGGGGAGATGTCCAGCTACCGGCATAGCTAGAGCATGCCTGCAGTGCGCCCTTACCAGGCGGTGGTCATTCGGGTGCCGGGGTGAGCTCTGGAAGGGTGGGGCGTGTCCGAAGACCGTGTGCCCGGAGGGTGACGGATATTGAGTGAGTGAATGACCAGGCACGTGCCTGGCACTCGGTATGCAACTAGTGGCTGTTCACGGCTTCAAAGGACTGAAGCAGCAGGAGCCGGTATACCAGAAACCCGATAATAAAACCTTAGATTTATCCAACAGAGAGATCACTGGGTGACTGTGACTTAGAATCCGTCTGCTGCACTATGGGATTCCCTTTAAGCACCCTGCTCTTCTCAGCACATTCCAAGCAGGATTTAATTGATTTTTCAGATTGTAGAAATCCACCTCCTGCCCACTGGGCACACCCACTGGGCACTTCCACGGGCTTGGGACAGTGTCCTGGTGTTCTCCGGGCGTGGCCTTGGCAGCTGTGCTGGCCTCCACTTCCCCACCCTCCAGGTTCCACGGGCGGGTTCTCCCTCCTTCCTGGTCTGCCACTGGTGCCCTTGTCTGCTTGGGCCCCTCCCATGTTTTGATCCTTTCTCCCAGAGACTCAGATGTGCTTGTCCACCTGCAGTCTGAAGCCGGTCACAGTCCCTATTCCACCTCTCCCTCGGCTCTGCTCCCCCCAGCAGAGGTCTTCCCAGCAGGAGCAAGCTGAAAGGGCAGCGGCAGCCACCGTTTTCCAACTGAATTGAAATATACACGCTGTGAGGCTCTCCTGTTTCAAGTGGACAAATCGGGGGTTTGGAGTAAGTCCCCCGAGCTGCGCAACCATCCCCACCACTGAATTTCAAAACACTTTTTTCACCCTGTACCGAGGAGCCCTCATTCTCCACAGTCCCCAGCCCCCCGATCTCCAGCGATCCATAATCTTCCCGTCTCTGCGCATTTGTCTAGTGTGAACATTTCACCTCAGTGGGTTCACAACACAACGTGGCTTTCTGTTTCTGCCTTTTCCCTCCTAGCAGAACATTCTCAAGATTTAGCCATGCGGTAGAGCACGTGGGTACTTCATTCCTTTTTGTGGGTGAAAATTTCCCATCATGTGGACATACACCCGCGTTCTCAGCCCCGTTTGTCACGATAGCTGAAACGCAGAAGCAACCCATGGGTCCACTGACAGAGGAACGGATCGACAAAATGTGGTCTGTACCTGCAACAGGGTGTTATTCAGCCTTGAAAAGGAAGGGAATTCTGCCGTCTGTGGCAACGGGAATGAATCCCGCGGACAGCGTGCTAAGGGCTGAGATAAGCCAGTTACACAAAGACCGATACAGGGTGATTGTACTTAACAGAGTATTTAGAATAGTGAGAATCACAGACAGAAAGTGGAATGATGGGTTCCAGCGGCTGCGTAGGGAGAGGGGACTTGTTTAGTGAGGACAGAGTTTCAGCTTTACGAGATGAAAAGAGCCCAGAGATGGATGGTGACGATTACACATTATGAATATATTTAATACCATTGAACTGTATTCAAAATGGTTAAGGTGGTAAATTTCATGTTTTGTGTATTTTACCACAATAAAAAATTTTCTTAAAAACTGAGTTGAGGGGAAGCTGGCAGAGTTTCCATCGGTCAAGCAGGGAAAAGGCCTGATAATATTGAGCTTGCTGGAATTTGCAGTCCTGCTTATTTTGTGTTATTTTGGCTAAATTACAGACAACGGATGTTTCAGGGGGAGGCGGACAGGGAAGCATGGTGAAATCTTATTTTTGGGGTAATTCTTGCTCTGAAGATAAAAATGTGTCTATAGAGCTTATCAGTTACAAGCACAATTTTGCCATCTTTTCCTAAGGGAGGGGTTCACACCATAGTTATACAGGGGGCGGGGAGAATGTGCTTTTAAAAATCATTCTTATTAAGGCTTTGAAATTCTGTCTTCCGCCCCTCAAAGCCACAGCATTCTGTTGGCTTTACATCGGATTCTGAGCCACGTGAAACAGAGCAGCTGTCTCTTTTCTGTGTATCCAGCTCCAAAGAATGCAGCGGTAAGTTGGATTCATTTCTTTGGTAATTGTTGAAGCGATGCCTGGGAATGTTGAATTCATTATGGAGCTGCCTTACCCTTCCACAGATCTGAAAAACCATTCCCGAAAAAACATACAAGCTTGTAATTTCCTTAATTACCCATCTGAGAGGTTCTTCTGTGCCGGGACAATTTTAAAAAATACTGCTGGGCTAATGGTGAGAGATGTGTCAGATGTACTTACTAAGGTAATTTACAATGACGCAGACATAAGTGGGAGAGGGGACAAAGCAGAAGTAAAATGAATATGGTGGAACCATCTGTCTAATAGTGAACATTTGCTCCATTTGGGGCTTCTGTTGTATACTAAGATATATTTTTTAAGATTGTAGACTCCATAAATTTTTGTAGAATGCAAAAAAAAAAAAAAGAAATAAGAAACTGGAGAGGAGACACGGGGTTTGTCAACAGCAAAATGCCTTTCCATTCGTTGTGCATTCCAAAGAGTTGCAGGTAGAGATGGTCCAGTTTGATATTTGCTACCTTTTTCGCAAACGTGGAGCCCTCTTTCTTGCACAAAGTTCTGGATTTTCAGTTGGCTAACCGAAATTGGTGCTAACATTTTTACAATTTCCTTAGTGGGTTTTGAAAAGGGTCTCGTGGACAAGAATTAAAGTCGCAGGGGATAAATTTAGGAAATGGTCTTTGTCTAGGCACGTCAGGACAGATCTCCGATACCTTGGGGGACTTTTCAGGGATTGAGAGAAGACATTAGGGTTCATCGCTTAGCAAAAATGATCCAAAAGCCCAGGGGCATTAATCAGTGCTAACGGGTGAATGTTTGCAGCACCTCTCACCGCTAAATTCATGTATTGAAGACCAGCCCCAGTGTGGTGGTATCAGGAGGTGAGGTCTTTGGAAGGTGATTAGGTCATGGAGGGGCGGCTTTTATTAATGGAATCAATGCCCTTACAACCAAGGTCTCAGAGAGCTCCCTTCCTCCTCCTACCATGCTCCTCATAGAAGGAAAAGATTGTCTACGAATCAGAAAGCGGGCCTTGATGTTGGACTTCCCAGCATCCATAACCGTGAGAAATACATTTCTGTTGTTGGTAAAGCCACCAAGGCTACAGGATTTGAGTGATGACAGCCCAAATGGGCTAAGACGATCTAATCAGAAGAGTCAACCCCAGGAGACCCAAAGCAGACATTGGAAGCAAATCGAGGTTACAATGTAGAAAATTGTAGAATAGCTTAAATACAATGAAAGCTGCAAATGCCACAGATTGAGAAAATCCCGGACTGGGCAATGTCCAGTTTTCCTTCAGGGACACCTTGCCATCACTTTGGTCTACTTCAGTTTTTCACGTGAGAGTCCTCTCTGTCGAATCTAGGAGACGGGTTCCAGTCTTTCTCTTAGTCTGAAAGCCAGGATGCGGGGCGCCTGCGTGGCTCAATCGTTCAGCGTCTGCCTTCAGCTCAGGTCATGATCCCAGGGCGCTGGGATCGAGCCCCGCATCCGGGTCCCTGCTCAGCCAGAAGCCTGTTTCTCCCTCTCCCACCATCCCCCTGCTTGTGTTCCCTCTCTCGCTTTATCTCTGTTAAATAAATAAATAAAATCTTAAAAAAAGAAGAAATGAAAGCCAGGATGACTTTGGTCAGTTCCCAGGCTGATTTGTGTCTTATCTTTCCGTAGCTCTCAGCTCCCAGCTTCCAAGGAAACAGGTCTGCTGCCCGTTCCTGTTTTGCACTCAGCGTGCGAGGTTCCTAAGCAGGGGCTCTAAACCATTCCGAGGGGACAGTTCTTCCTTGCTCCTTGAGGGAGAAGACGTTTTTGAATTAAAGATGGATTTCTGCTCGGCTTCGTGTTCTCGCTCTTGGGTGCTTTTTTTGGTAACGGATCAATCATTTTAATTTCTAACATTTTCAAGTCATTACCCAGGCCAGCAATTTCCAAATTCTTGCTTGCTATGATTCTGAATCATAGATTTAGTTTTGCAAGAACTAAAAGAAACCCTCCTCTTCCGACCTTATGTCCGCACAGCAGCTAATACAAGTTATGAGTCACATATATCTTGAAAGTGGCTTAAATTCAGACCTCGCTTCTTGGCAGACCTCCCCCGTGGAGATTCGAGGCCCCTTCACGCAGCCCCCCAAGTGCAGGGATCAGCAGCAGTGGGGACCGAACAGTCTTGCCGGAGCTCCTAGACCGAAATCATTCTCACAGCCTCAACTCCAGTATGCAGACCCTCCTCTTTTTCCTCCTCCCGCTTCGGGATGAACTGATATTCTTCCCTGAGGGTTTCGGTTCCACAAAGATCAGGGAGCGCCCTCCCCTGAGACAGGCCAGGTCCCAGGTGTTCATTTACGGGGTGACTCAGAGAAGCATGGTTCCTGCTCTCCTGAAACTTACCTTTTGTTATAAAAAACATTACATAAGAAGTTATGCCTCAGGGTAACTGAAGAAGAGACAGAAGTTTCCTTTGGAGCACAGAGGTGGTGTGCCAGGAGCCTGGCAGGAGCTGTGGGCCCGGGGGAGAGGCAGGGCAGGCGATTCCAAGGGGACAGGTCAGAGAGAGGTGGCAGATGGGGTAAGGATGGGGCTTGGCCTGGGGGCACAGTGAGATTGGACAGGATGGAAGGAGGGGGGTATAGAGGAAGTAAAATTGATAGAATTTTTATAGTCTTTTTCTAGGAACTTCCGTAACTTACCTTCAGTGAACATGGGGCTACGGTGTGTGTTTTTCTGGAAAGGATTTTGTGGGTGTGGAGGAAACCATGGATGGATATATGCTAAATGCTCAACTTGGGTTTGTGGGTCTATTAGTCTAGGTTCTCAAGTCTGCCCTAGGCTGGGTTTTCCAGAACAACAGAACTGACAGGTACAGCTGGGGGGGAGGGGGCAAGCCAAAAGTGAAAGAGAGAGAGAAAGATAGGAAGGAAGGAAGGAAAAAAGAAAAGAAAACCAATAAAAACAGTATGGTTGGTATGCCTGACATGTTCCCACTTAAGCATTTTTGTAAAAATTGTATGTGTATGTATAAAAGAGAAAGTTAAAAAAAGAAAAAAATAGGGGCACCTGGGTGGCTCAGTGGGTTAAGCCTCTGCCTTCGGTTCAGGTCATGATCTCAGGATCCTGGGATCAAGCTCCGCATCAGGCTCCCTACTCAGCGGGGAGCCTGCTCCCCCCCGCCCTCTGCCTGGCTTTCTGCCTACTTGTGATCTCTCTCTCTCAAATAAATAAATAAATAATCTTTAAAAAAATTAAAAGAAAAATAGGTTTAAAAGGATTTAAAATGATAAGTTCATTTTAATGATAAGATGATAATTAAATGATAAGATCATTCATTTTATCTCGCAGCTAATTGATAGTGTGGCTTGGACCGGTGGACGGGGGGGGGAGGGGATGCCAAAGACTGGAAACAGCTGACGGGATATGTGGCTGGAGCATGGGATTCTCTGATAGGGGTTGGTCTTCCTGCATCTGCTTACTCCTGCCTGGCTTTCTTTCGACAACTCCGTTCCAGTGATGGACGGCACACTTGTGCCCCACCCCTGTTCACGTGTTGAAGACTTGGCTGTCAAAGGTTGCTATTCCAAGGCCAGGCCAGCGGGAGGTGGTTAGGTTTAGGTGAGATCCTGAGGGTGAGGCATCACAATGGCATGAGTTCCTTCACAAGAAGAAGAGATCAGAGCGCCCTCCTTCTGAGTCATGCGAGGATTTAGCGAGAAGGCAGTCATCTCCAAGCCAGGAAGGGATCTCACCAGAGCCTCCCCATACTGGCATCCGTCTATGCCACCCAGTCTATGGTATTTTATTCCAGGAGACCAAGCTGACTAAGACAATTCCCAGTATAGTGGAGCTGTAACATGCACATTACTTCTGGGACAAATAGCACAGGGACTTTAATTCATACTAAAGTGTAAATGACTACTGCTAGATCTGTGGCCTGACTTTGGGTGGAGGAGTGGAGGGAGCACCGAGTCTGTCACTCTGGGTTAAAGTGTTAGGAGATGTTATCGAGAAGTTCTGCTGGCTGTCATTTCTCTGCTAAGGAAAAAAAGTACAGATCTGGGTTCAGGTGCCAACTGTGTCATTAACTGGCTGTGTCACCTTAGGCAGGTGCCTTAACCTCTCTGGAGGTAAAGGCCCCTGCCTCACATGGCTGTCTTGGAGAGAACTGGGCTAGCATACGGACACAGCACAGGGTGAATGATCAGGGTCAAGCAGGTGTTTTTTCCCGATTCTTCCTCTTGGTGATGCTCAGAGTTGGCCTCAGGTACCCTTTTCCCCTTCTAGATGTGCCCACAGTCAGAGCAGGTGTTCACCGTCAGAACCTGCCATTGGCTCGTCCCACTTTCCTCAGCCCACAGGAACCCAGCAGGGACTGTTCCTGCCTCAGTTATCCAAAACAGCTGTGCGAGAATGAGTAGAGCTGAGTATCAGCGTGTGTGTGTGTGTGTGTGTGTGTGTGTGTGTGTGTGTATGAGAGAGAGAGAGTCCATATCTAGGCCTTGTCCCTGCAGAGCTCTGAGATCCTATGGGATCAGCCCAACTTCTCCCACTGATCCGGTCCCCAGCAACCCCTTTCTCTCCAGCTGTCCTGGGCCAGGCTACAGGTCCTCCTTTAAGTTCATTGTTCCCCTGGTCTCGAATGAATGTCCATCTGCACCACGGCCCCTCCTGATCCTTCCCAGCCCAGCCTCTGGGGCCCCAGGTCATTGTGCTCCCTCCGTAGTGTCCAGACCCCCACCCCCATTCTCTCCTCCCTCGAAGCCCTGCCTTCCGCGTGGCACAGGAAAAACTCCGTGCCCTGCACCGGGCGAGGCGGGGAAACGATGCTGCTTTCCCAATGGGCTCTTTGCCAGCGACCAAGAAAGGCGGCTTCCTGACTTTATAATAAGGGGCTGGCGATTTGGTCAAACCTGCCCCAAAGCACATACCCGTGGTTGGAGAGGATGGTGGTGGCTGATGTGACCCGAACTGTGGTGTCATCTGATTTGGAGGAAGAAGTACGGGGTGGGGGAGGGGCGCTGAGACCGCCGTTCACTCCGCACCTGCTCCTGGGCAGCGGGGCTACGCTTGCACACAGTGGTTTATTTGCTGTTTCCAATATTTATTGCCTAATGAAATGACAAATTGCGTCGGATGCAGCTGTCTTGTCAATGAGGAAGCAAAGTAATTAAGTGTTAAAATGATACTGCTTCAGTGCCCAAGCTGCGCTTGCTTCTCGGGAATGGGACGGCGGCGAAGGATCCCGCAGCGGCTTGCTAAATGGCCTGTCACTTCCTGTCGGAAGGGAACTCCGTGGTCAGTGAGACCTTCTGGACTTCTCATGTCAAAAATGACAAGTGGATCACGCTTTCCGCCTTAATAATGATCATTTGTCCCCGGCTGGTGGCAGAGGAACAGGCCGGGCTGCTCTTTTGCCTAATCTGCTGAGGGTGACTCTGTCAGGGTGAGGGTGCGTTCCTGAGCGGCCCTGGGGGCACCCGGAGGCCCGGTTTGGTAAATGGCAAAGCCCCAGGTATAGCTTCTCTAGGTACCCCCCAAACCCGGGCCCCAGCACATTTCTGTGCCCTACTGTGTGGTGAGCCCAGACTTGGCCTTCCCACGCCGGCTCCCCAACCCCGGCACACTGGTCTCCCCCACCACCCCCTCCGCATTTCTGATGCCGACACCCAGGGCCCGTTCCCAGACCATGGGGTGGGTTTTTTGGTTTTTTTTTTTGGGGGGGGTGAAAATCCATGACACGATATTTATCAATGGAACCATTCATAAATGGTTACTTTCAGTGGCGTTCAAAGCATTGCCATCGCCGTGGGACCACCATCATCTATACCCCAAACTTTCTGTTCGTCTGAAACTCCGTCCCCATCAAACGACAGCTCTCCCGTCTTCTACCCCAGCCCCTGGCATCCTCTACTCTATCTTCTGCCTCTATTAATTTGTTGTAAGTGCTCCAGGGAGGGAGCGTCCTGTAGTTTTGTCTTTCTGCGTCTGGCTTATTCCATTTCCCACGTTTCCAAGGTCCATCCGTACGGCAGCCTCCATCAAAAGTCCACTTCTTCCGACAGTTGCGCAGCATTCTACCGTGTTCTGTGTATTCCGGCAGGCGGGTTTGGGGAAGGATCCAAGCAGCCCTGCTTGGCTGCCTGGGTCCCTCCCAGACCTGGCCCCTGCCGGGCCCCGGGCACGGGCATCTCTGTGGGTCGTGAGGCCAGGCCTCTCTGCTGCCTTCCCACCGAGGACACGGGGGACTCCTCCTCCATCCCTCCTCTTTGACTCTGGGTTCATGAGTCACAGGTGTGCTGACAGGGTCATGGGGAAAATATGCAAGGAGCCAAGAGCGAGTTATTTCTGGGATTTTGTGAAATGCTAATATGTTAACAAACCCTGAGCAAAAAATTTGTTTGCTTTTCGACAACCGGTACCACAGAGAGAGCCTCTGTGTCTGTTGCCATGGGGACAGTGGAAAGGTGACTGTCAGTGCATCTCAGGGCCTGTGGGCCGAGAAATCTGGGCTTCACCAGTCAGTCAGTGCGAGGGTCGTTAGTGACACGAGGGTCACTGCACAGGGCACCCCCTCGCTCTGTGCACGTCTCTCCACTCAGAAGGCCTGGGGAGCCTCACCTCACATGAGAATGTGATCTGTGTGCTGTCCCCCACGTGGCTGTGACGTGATCATGGAGTCCCTGAGCATTCATCTCAGGAGGGGCCAAGGCTCCTGCTCTCTACAGACAAAGAAACTCAGGCCCCCCGGAGCAATGGGAGGTGCCAAGTCTCCTCAGCTCTGACCCGATTGTGGTTCCCCTGACTCCCCCGATGTCCCCTCCCCATGGGACGGCAAGTGTAACTTCCAAACTGACAAGTAGACAGGGGGTCTGGGGGAGGCCGTGCAGTCAGTGGCGGGGAAACAGTCAGTCTCAGATGTGGCAACTTGACCCTTAGCATCGTCCCTATTTGGGTCTAAGAGACCCTTTTTACTACTGAAATATTTAACTTTTGGAAGACGGTGTTGGCTGATACCATATTCTTAAAGAATCTGTCATGTTTTGTCGCTTCTAAAGGAGAAAAATATCCAAGTCCAATAAAGCATTGAGTAAGTCATTGTTAGATGCTGAGGAAGTCACAGTAAATGTGAGGACACAGGATCAAAAGGTACAAGTGGCCTTGTGAGCAGAGCAGTCAGGGAATGGCCAAGACCACATGCGTTAGGATTAGGTTCGCTGCGCGTGAGTCAGCCGGATCGCAGAGGCTTAGCCACACGAAGGCTTCTTCGTTCACGTGACAGTTCAGAAGTAGCTGCCACAGACTGAATGCTTGTGTCCCCCCCAAATTCATATGTTGAAACTGAATCTCCAGTGGGACACTGTGAGGAGGTGGGGCCTTCGCGAGGTGCCGAGGTCATGAGGAAGGCACACTCGCGAATGGATGGGATCGTCGCTTTATGAAAGAGACCCGGGGAGCTCCCTCACGCCTTCTGCTCCGTGAGGACAGAGGGAGAAGACAGCCGTCTATGAAGCAGAAAGCAGGCTCTCATCACACACCAGACCTGTGGACACCTTGATCCCAGACTTCCCAGCCTTCAGAACCAGGAGAGAGAAACTTCTGTAGTTGGTAAGTCTTTTTGTCTATGGTATAGTCTGTTGTAGCCGCTCAAACAGGCTAAGACATCAGGTAACCCAGAGCTGGGTGGTGACTCCATGAAGTCTTCAAGGACCCAGGTTCCTTCTGTCTTCTGTTCTGCTGTGCATCACTCCCAACCTCAAGGCAACCTCATAGTCTAAAATAGCTGCTGGAGCTCCAGCCATTGTGCTCATAGTCAAAGCAGCAGAGAAGAGAAAGGAAGGAAGAGACTCTCTCATCTGTTTAGGAAGCCCTCTGGTCTTTTGTGCTCCCATATAGGTCAGTCATTAGTGAAGGGGTGTCTGGGGAGGGGAGTAAAGGGAGGGGAAGCCCATAGGCATTTCTGGGTGAGGTGACTCCCACAGGCCAAGGGCAAGTCTGCTCATTCCAGGACTGTGCCCCAGAGCAGCCTCGCTCAGGCTGTGAGGTGTGGTGCACTGGCCCAGTGAGGGCGGGCTGCCAGGGGGTGACCCTGTGGCCTTGTTTTTGCCTTTGGCCAGCTGACCCATGCAGTTAACTCTGGGGACACCGGCCCACAGTGCTGACTTCCCTCCTGCTCTTCATGCGCCGCCCTGTTCCAGCTTTCCCTGCAATCCTGCTCCCTTTCTGTCTCCCATTTTGGCGCAAGACTTGCCTGCCGTTCCAGTCCCGTGGAGCTGCTCACTGGCCTCCCCGGATGCCGTCTCTCACCAGCCCTCAGGTCCTCTCTCCTTCTGGCGATGCCACCCATCCTGCTCCCTCTGGCTCAGGCCCATGGAGAAGGGAGACAGGGCCCTGCAAGGACATGATCCTGAGACCTCCTCTGAGTAAACCTGCCAGGCACTCTGGGCGGGGATCAGGTGAGAAGTCCGAGGCCCCGAGGGGGCAAGTGACCCGACAGGGCCCCGGGGCCAGCTCCAGGCAGAGTAGGGCCATCATCCCTCTCCTCCTAGATGTGACATCTGGAGATCTTTCCACTGCTCTCTATTGTGCCTTCAAAACTACCCTTCCGGGGCCACGATCGCCCATTATCTGCGCCATCTGCAGTTGGACTCTGGGTCAGAGACAAATGGGAAGGGAAACAGCTGGGCTCTTTATTCTGAGAGAGAGCTGCCAGCCCCAGACAATGGCACAGAGAAGCATCTTTGAATAAAACAAGCAGCGGGGAGCACATTCCTCCACCTCCCCCTCCCACAAAGAAGAGCCCAGTGGGGGACGTGGTTACACCTGCGTGCATTGAGCTACTGAGCTACTCGGGCTGCCCGCTGCTGCTCGGGCTGGGTCTCTTCTGCATTTGTCCCTGCTGAGAAGGGCTGTTGGTGCGGGGGTGGGGGGCAGTGGTGGTGGGGTTGGCGAGCGCAGCTGAACACCCCTGGCCCTCGCCAGGGCTGATCTGCAGGTCCAGCTGGGGCTTGTGTTCTGTAGCTGAAAATAGCGGGAGTTTGGGCCTGAGCTCGTCCTTGTCCTTTGGGCTGCAGGCACAGCTAATTCCTGCCACAGAAACTTGCAGGGTTTTCAGACCTTCAAGTGGTTCTTCCTGAGGGATAGAAAATACTACCTCACAGGGCCCATCTTCCAACCGGGGTTCTTTTGGGTTTCCTTAACTCTCCCTCTCTCCCTCCCTCTCTCTCTCTCTCTCACTCTCTTTTTTTCAAAACAAGGTGATTTTGTTTATAGTGAGAAACTTGAACTCCTGGGGAGCCCTTCAGTGTGGGGTGTTGGGACAAACAGTGTTGCACGCGGGCATGAGATGCGGTACCTGTCGTGGGAAGAGTTGAGGTGGGCTCGTGCTGACCTGGCTGCTCAGCCTTTGGAAGTGGAAAAAGCAAAAAACAAGATCGCATGGTATGACCCAGGTTTTAAAAGAACAGAGTGCGGACTCAGAACCTGTGTACGTGTCCGAGCTCATCCGGACCCAGAGCACGACGTGGAAGCAGAGTCCTGCCACATCTGCACGCCATCGGCAGGGGCCGGTAGCAGCAGTGCCAGTGGGGAGTCAGGGAGACCTTGGTCCTTATTCTATGTCATTTACTACGTTACAGTAATGAAATACCACTAAACGGATTGCTTTAAAACTTCAAGGGCGAGGGTCTTGGTAACGCTGCGGTGGCAGTGGTCAGCGCGATCTTCCGAGGATCGGTCACGGTGAGCCGGGAATCCCTCCAGAGAGGGGGTTGCTGGCTGATTCCGTGAGTTCTCCGTCCCGGCCCTGGAGTCAGTGACTTCTCCAAGGTTTGTGGGTTTCTTTCCGTGGAGAATGAAATGTAAAAGGGGAAATCCAAGTGCTGGGTGTGCTCATAGCTTTGAGGGTGTCGCTGATCCCAGACTCATTCAGTGGGCAGAACTAGGGGACGTACATCAGTCTATTATCTATCTATCTATCATCTATCCACCCAACTGTCATCTATGTCATTTAATTATCCATCTAATATCTGTATCTATCAATCATCTATCTCTTTATCAATCATCTATCTATCCAACTACCTTTCATCTCTAACTATCTATCATCTATCTCCAAACCCCAAGTTCACACAGATACTTTCTAATCCAATTCAACCTTTTCCCTCTTTCCAAATTTGTAAACTCACTTCTGAGACAGTGAGAAACTTGACTCCCATTATCCTTATATGTTTACTTATTCGATCAATGTCCCTGTCTGTAACCAAACTCTCCTTACTGGCACCGCCTCCTGCCCTAAGCGGATGCTCCTCTCCCCGACTCCGTGCTGGCCAGGTGTCCTCATCTGGCAGATCCTCTCACCCTGCTGGACACCCTACCCAGGCTGTCCCCCACATGGATGTCCTCCACTACCCTCCCCCCTTGTTTGGGCGCTAACCCATCGGGCTGGGCTGCCTCCTGCCTCTCCCTCCATGTGGATGTCTCCTGCCCTCACTTGGTTCTGATACCTCATGCCACCCCCGTTATGTGGGCATCCCCCTTATTTTGCTCTGTATCAGGCCACTTCCCTGCCTGTACGAACGCCTTCTTCATTCTCTTGGGCTCCGACACCCATGCAGCCAGCTCCCCACCAAACTTCAAAGACCCCCTTTTCTCTGTGACTGGACTCTGACCCCTTACCCGGGGCCAGCAGCTCCTTCCGGCCCCTGGAGGGACACCCGACTTGCAGCTCCACCTACGGGTGTTGGACTGAAGTGCTCAGGAAGGGGAGAGGAGGAGACCAGGATAGGCACTTCTTTGCCTAACGCGTTCTCAGCTATTTCCTGCTTCCATCCCACCCCAGGCTGGCATCATATCCGTGCAAGCGTCTGTGATGGCCCCTGTCAGAGTTCCCGGTGTCGCCAAACCCACCCGTCTGTAGGGGCTCCGCACTGTTTTCATCATGGCAGATAACTCGAGGAGTCCGCACGTAGTTGTCGTGGAAAGGCAGAAAACACGATGAAGATAAACAGCCACGGCAAAGGAGAGATGACCCTATCCTTATTTACTGACGGATGGAGACACACAAAATCCCCAAGAGAATCAGCTAAAAATCCCTACTGCACTAGTAAGGGAACTCATTAGGTGTCCATGTAAAGAAAAAGCACACATATCCCCAGCTTTCTCATAAACCAACAGAAACCATCAGAAGATAAAACAGGAGAAGATTCCTTTTCCAAATGCCCTCCCACTCAGGCTTCCAGAAAGCCTGGTTGTCCGGAATGTTGGAGGCCCTGTCCTGGGTGGGGCTGGGGTAGGGACCCCTTTGTAGGACCAGGGGATCCCCCGCACGTGACTCTCCATTCTTGACTTACTTTCTTTTTCCATCTGGGAAGCAAAACGGAGTGCTGTCTGCTGTCATCGAGTGACAGTAAGATTCGTGCTCCCCTTTCTAGAAGATAAATTCTGCTTTTTCAGAGCTAGAGCATGTTACTTACAAAATCCCTCTGAGAAATCAGTCTGCCCAGAATGAGTCTGAGTGTTTTTTAATGTTCTTATTAAAGAATGAGAGTGACCCATGGAACTTGCTTCAAATGACGTTCTGCTGAGGAAGCTGCGCCCAGGAAATGCTCCGGGATAGTCTCTGTGGGCAAATGGCCTACCCAGTCCGCCCCATGAGGGCGACTCCTTAACAGGCCGGACATTTGAAAACAAAAACTCATCCCAGTGCAGGGATTTGAAGCCATGTGGACACAGTCTGAATGTCATTTGGTGCCAGCTTGTGTCGAGAAACAGCCACTGGCGAAGTCACCGCTCTCCAAGATGAACGGTTGTGCAGAGTCTCAAAGAGGATGGGCTGGGTGTGCGCTGACTCACGCTTTCCCGTGTCTCTGCCTTGCTTATCGATGGGAAGCCAAGCAGGCCTGACCCTGAGGGCCACCTCTGGTTTGGGAAAGACTCTGCAGGGTGTGTTGACTCTGCTACCTCAGTGTCCCTCTTGGGGTTTGAGGAGAGACAGGGATGCCCAGGTGCCCTCGCATGACGGCTTGGGTGACCAGCTGGACAGCGGTCTCCTTGGATAGGAATCCAGGAGAAGCAGAAGGCCTCCTCCCTCAGCCTTCCCCCCATCTCCCGGGAGAGATGCATGTCCACTCGCTGAGAGCCGGCCTTTACCTCTTCCTGGCTTCTTGGAGCCACCCCCACAGTGAACTTGCCCTACGCCTGGGGAGGCCCTGGGGCTCTCACATCAGCCACGATGGCTGGGTCATTTCCCCAGGTCACCACCTGTGAAACTACTGGGGTCCCACCACCTTCAGCCAAAATGACGTCCTCTTCAGCCTCCCAGCAGTGGCAAGCCAGTCCCCGTCCTCATCTGACTGCCTGTTTTCTTGGACCAGCCCACATCCCACTTGTGTTAGTGTGGGGACTCCGGGAAGCAGACACCAGCACAAGATTAAAAACTGAAGGAGCCTGTTTATCAAGGGAGAGCCCATGGGGAAACATGGGGCAGAGCATGAGAGCCGTGGCCAGCTGGGTGACCCAGGCCAGGCCTGACCTCGAGCCAAGTGAGAGGCGGGGGTGGTGGCGTGGCCATCACTGAGTCCTTGAGCCATGGCACCTGTCAGAGAAGACCCGTCTCCCAGGAACAGGCCGGCCTCAGGGTCCCTACTACACTCATTCATGATTTGAGAGGACATCTGTGCGGGACCAAGGGTCAGCTGTGTTCCCTGCAGACAGATCTGAAAGGGCCGTTCTCGTGGCAACCGTGGCTGCCATGGGCTTTCAGGGTCTGCCTGCCCACTGGCGGGGCTTCCTCACAGCCCTGTCTTGCTAGAACCAGATGATGCTGCCCCTGCTTTCTCTCTCCATTTCAGTCACATGCCTGAAGCCAGAATGTGCTCTTCCTTCTGTCGCTGTCACAGCTGAGGCAAGCTGGAGCCTCCTGGCCAGCCCCATGGTTAAGGTTCGTCCTCCTGTCTTCTGGGACAGGCAGTCGGACGTGCCCTGTCCTGCTTCTGTCTCTGTGAGGGGTGGGGCTGGTGTCCTGGGAAGCTTTCCATCCTTCGTCCTTCCCGGCAGTACCTTTTCAGCACTCTCAGAGGAAATGTCACCCCTCCTGGGGTCTTGGTGATCACAGCCTCCCCAGGGGAGTGTCACAGCAGGGGCTGGGGATGTCACATCATTCATCTACGTTTCCCAGCACCTAAACGACGGATGCACACCAAACACAGAAGAACCTCAAACGCATGATCCCGAGGGAAAGAAGCTGGTCTTCAAAGTGGGATGGCCCCGTGATACCATTGATACGACATTCTGGAAAAGGCAAAACCATGAGGGGGAGTATCACAGTCGTTGTGAGGGGTTGGGGATGGCGGAGCGCTCCACTGCAAAGGAGTAGTTGAAGGAGATCTTTCAGGTAATGGAACGGTTTGTTCTCCATGTGGATTGTGGTCATAGTTCAATGACTCTCTGCTTTCAAAACTCATACAACTATTAAGATTTCATTTATTTATTTGACAGAAAGAGATACAGTGAGAGTAGGAACATGAGTAGAGGAACTGGGAGAGGGAGAAGCAGACTCCTGCCAAGCAGGGAGCCCAGTGCGAGGCTCGATCCCAGGACCCTGGGATCATGACCTGAGCCAAAGGCAGACACTTAACGACTGAGCCACCCAGGTGCCCCCAAAACTCATACAACTATTAAGGGAAAGAAACAAACAAGCAAAACACACAACTACTACAATAAAAAATGTGAATTTTGCAGCATTTAAATTAAAAATAAAAATTTAAATGTAAAAGAATACATCACCTATAAGCATGCAATGAACATTTATTTACAAAAAAGATTTTAGAACAAAAAGGCTTTATTAAAATTAAAAAAGGAAAAAGAGTACAAGCAGCATTCTTGATCACAATGCAATAAAAGTAGATATAGTTAACATAGCTGGTTTTCCAAATTTTCTACCTTTTCTTTCTTTTTTGCTTTTTTAGGGAGGGGAGCGGCAGAGGGAAAGGGAAAGAGAGAATCTTAAGTAGGCTCCGTGACCCTCAGATCACAGCCGGAGCCAAAAATTAAGAGTCAGTTGTTTAACCGACTGAGCCACCCAGGGACCCACAAATTTTCCAGCTCTTAAAAATCTCTTTGGATCAGAGAGAAAAAACTGAAATTGCAGACTCTCTGGAATGAAAGACACTGAAAGTGGAAACACTTGTATCAGATGTATGAGATGTAGCTAAAGCAGTTCAAATTTTTATACATTATATTAATAAACAGGAGTGAATGCATCAAAAATTAAACTTCCAACCCAAATGAATACCAAAATGAAAACAAAATAATCTTAAAGAAAACAGATGGAAGGAGTTAATAAAGATAAAAGCAGAAATAAAATGAACCAGAAAACACATATAAGTGGTAGTTAAACCCCAAAACTGATTTTTTGGGTTAAAGAATGAAATAAAAAAGATAAGTCATTAACTAATCTAAGCTCTAAAAATAAGGAAAACACAAATACACAAAGTATGATATAAGTTATGATAATGGAACAGTCAAAGAAAACAAAATAATTCTGCTTAAAATTATGGGATCGAGGGGCACCTGGGTGTCTCAGTCAGAACTCTTGATTTTGACTCAGGTCATGACCTCAGGGTCATGCATAGACCAAGCCCTACATTGGCTTGTGCTGCGTGTGGGGTCTGCACGAGATTCTCTCTCTTCCTCTCCCTTTGTCCCTCCCTCCCCCACTGCTCTCTCTCTAAAAAAAAAAAAAAAAAAGTTATTGGATGGAACCATATGAAATTATTGATGGCAACTCATGGTTCAACCTGCTGTTTGTTCTACTCCGCAATACAAGGGGTCATAAAAATACAAATGTCTGAGAATGACCCCGGAGGAGCTAGTAAATCTAAAATTGATCAATTAACATGGGATAAAATGAAAAAATTGTCAAAGAGCCACCTCCAAAACAAATAAAACAAGGTCCAGATGGCTTCCCAGGACAATGCCAGAAAAAAATTAAAGAACAGAAAATCCTACACTGTTTAAACCGTTCCAATATGTAAGAAAATAAAATTTTATGTGAAGGGTGGCTGATAGGGGCTCCATTTAAGAATCTCAGGACTCTTGTCATCCAGGGTTGTACCCTGCTCCCACCCCACCCCCATTCTTTGTTATTGTGAAGAAACCCAGTTATTTGTTCTGTCCAATATGCCAGTATGGATTTTGCTGCTTACATCTCCATGGTGTCATTTGACATGTTCCTCTGTCCACTGTTTTTCTTATAAATTGGTAGCTAGATTTAAAGACTTAATCTGGGGGCACCTGGGTGGCTCAGTGGGTTAAAACCTCTGCCTTTGGCTCAGGTCACGATCCCAGGGTCCTAGGATCAAGCACCGCATCGGGCTCTCTGCTCAGCGGGGAGCCTGCTTCCCTTCCTCTCTCTCTGTCTGCCTCTCTGCCTACTTGTGATCTCTGTCTGTCAAACAAATAAATAAAATCTTTAAAAAAAATAAAGACTTAATCTGACTTAGATTTAATTTGGGGGGGCTACTTCACAGGGGAGCTATATTTCCATCAGGAGGCACGTGGTATCTGGTTGTCTGTTTTTGTGATATTAGCAGCCTTCGATGGTTATTGCTGTAATCTATTAATTCCTTGGAGTTTGCTAAATGGTAATATTCTAATTTTAGCATCTCTTCTTAAGCTGTCATCCTTCAATAGAAACAAAAATCCCCTCATCAACTATTTGGCTATCCCAAGGTACAGTTCATATGGAAATGGTAGGATAAATGCTTCATTCTTTCTCTTAATTTGCCAGTTTTCCAGAGTTGGTTTCCTAGTATTCCCCAAAGGTGACCAACAAGGAATTCCATGTTTTGTTTTTCTTATCATTACGAGCTTACTATTTGAGATATTTGATGTGTTTTGATTTTTTGAAATGATTAATCTTACTGATGTTCAAATTATCCAATTTTGTGCCGTGAGAGTCTCTTTACCCTAAATTCATTCGCCGTGACTCTAGTAATCTTTGATAACTTCCTTGCCTTCTGGTGTAACAGATGTTCTAGGCTCTCCTTCACATCGCCCACCCCAGACCTGGGGTCAGTTATTTCTCCCAGGATGTCTGGCGTCCTTTTAGTGAGAGATAGTATTAGTGACCACGATTGGGAGCTGGGGGGTGCATCTTATTTCTGGATTAGTCATTGTTTCCAGGTTTGTTCAGTGGCCAGCACCAGCGAATTACAGACCTACAGTTTTTGTTAAGCTTACTGATTTTACGCTATGCTTCCTTCTCCCACTCCAAAAATCCCAGTTTCACTGACTCAAACATAATTGCTTATTTTTTTATCCAATGAATACATACACGGTAGTTCCAGAATAATGCTACAAAACTATGACCAATAGTATGAATAGCAAAAATCAGTTTAAATTCTTTTTTTTGAAGGAGGGGGTGTTTCTTTCATTCAGAGGCTATATCCCTCTTGGTAGGTAAAATCAAGATGCGATGCTTTAAAGTCACTTGGAATAGTGGTCTCTATGGGGAGAGGTCACACCCCAGAGACAAAGTGAGAGACACCTGTCTCATTTTGCTCTAATTTTAAGGGATTGCTTTTTAAAGTTTAATGTTTTTTAAAGATACATAAAGTATTTACATCAAATCTATAAAACAGGTATATCCAAGGTAGGCTGACCTCTAAACCTGCTCTCTCTATCCTATTCTTTCTTTCCTCCTAGAGATGACAATTTTTAAAATGTTAAAAATTGCTTGTTTTTTTTTTCTTGCTTGCTTGTTCTCTCACATGAACCTCATCATCCACTTGTTTAGCTCCAGCAAACAAACAAAAACTCTGATGATATTTTTGTTGGCTTGCATTTCCCCATCTATAACTTAATTTTATTGGATTGCATTTCCATCTACAACATAAATCTCTATGATGTTGACTTTCCTTATCAGAGAACATGGGATGTCTTTCTATTTGTTCACATTCTTTTATTGTCTCAAGAGGGTTTTCTAGTTTTTTTCTCAGGTAGGTTTCTGAAAGGTTTCTATGTTCTGGAAGACATAGAAACATGCTGCTCAGATGGCTCTTCAGTTAGGAACAGGTGGTCAGCCGATGGCCTCCAGCAGGTGCTTTGGTCTCAGGATTAGATTCTGCACCCGATTCCAACACGTGTGTGGGTTTCCCCACCATGAAGCAGTTCTCAGATACCAGAGAGTGTCCACAATCCACTCAATACTAACACTCCCTACCTGGAGATAGTGGCAGATCCCACACATTAAGGGTTCAGTCCCACCAGACTGTACCATTGGATTTCCGATCAACCTGTTACAGGTGGGAGGTTCCCATGACCTTCTCTTGGGTTAGATTAATTTGCTAGATTAATTAACAGAACTCAGAGAAACATTTTAACCACTGGAATCCTGGTTTATTATAAAAGCATATAGGTGCGCCTGGGAGGTGCAGTTCGTTGAGTGTCCAACTCTTGGTTTTGGCTCATGTTGTGAACTCATTGTTGTGAGATTGAGGCCCAGGTCAGGCTCTGCACTCAGAATGGGGTCTGCTTAAGATTCTCTCTCTTCCTCTCCCTCTGCCCCTGCCCCCCATTCCCCACACTCTCTCTAATAAACAAATAAATCTTAAATAAATAAATAAATAAATAAATAAATAAATAAATAAAAGGCTCTAACTCAGAAACAGACAGATGGAAGAGAGGCATAGGGCCAGGTTATGGGTAAAGGGTGCAGAGCTTCCCTGCCTTCTCTAGGGGGCCACTCGCCCCAAATCTCCATGTGTTCCCCAACCCGGAAGCTCTTTGAACCCCAACCTTTTGGATTTTCATAGAGGCTCCAGTTTCATAGTCATGACTGGTTAAATCACTGGCCATCCATTCCTCTGAGGGTTACATTTGCCATATCCCCCTCCCCTGCCAGGAGGTCAGGCAGCGTGCCCGAATCCTCCAACCTTCCATTCGCATGGATTGGAACCAGTCTGGCAACCAGCCCTGTCCTGCAGTGTGGCCAGAAGTCACCTCATTAACATTTCAAAAGACACTTCATTGCAATTGTCACTTAGGAAATTCCAAGGATTTCAGAACCTCTGCCAGAAATGGGAAGGAGACTAAATAGACATTTCTTACTATAAATCATGGAACACCTCAGGGTCTGCCTCAGCTTCTGCACCAGTTACGTCATTCCCAGGGGAGCCCTGGCATCGTCTGAGCAAGGCCACTCTAAGAGCCTGGACACCTGAGTCCAACACAGGACAACTCTCACTCCAGCTCTGCTGCTGGGCTGACAGGGACTGTCACACAGCAGGGGCCTGAGGGCTCCTCCGTTCCCACCCAGCCTCCTCCGCCTTCCACTTTCTGCACTCCCGACTCCATCTTGGCATCTGCTCCCCAGAGAACACAAACTGTGACAGACATTCTCTGGCAACTTTACACTTAAGTATTCCTAGTTTCTTTCCTTTTTTGCTATATGGGTGGAGTATGCTTTAAAGTGGTTTCTCTTTTTACATATGAAAGCTATTGATTTTTCTATGTTCATTTTGTAACTTGTCACTTCCCTGAATTACATTGTTTGTAGCAGTTTTTCCACTGGTGTTTTGGGATTTTCCATGGATAAAATCACATCATTTGTAGATAGTGAAAATTTTACCTCTTCCTTCCTAATTCTTATGCCTCTTCTTGTTTTCTCTTGCCTAATGGCATTGGCTAATATTCCAATACAGAGCTAAACAGTTAACAGTAATAAAAGGCGTCCTTCAACTATCATATATATGATCTCCCTGATATGAGGAAGTGGAGATGCAATGTGGAGGGTTTGGGGGGTAGGAAAAGAATAAATGAAACAAGATGGGATTAGGAGGGAGACAAACCATAAGAAATTCTTAATCTCACAAAACAAACTGAGGGTTGCTGGGGGGTGGTGGGTAGGGAGAGGGGGTTGGGGTTATGGACATTGGGGAGGGTATGTGCTATGGTGAGTGCTGTGAAGTGTGTAAACCTGGTGATTCACAGACCTGTACTCCTGGGGCTAATAATACATTATATGTTTATAAAAAAATAAATTATTAAAAAAAAAGCATCCTTGTTCCTGACTTTAGTAAAAATCTTGCAATTTTCCATTTAATTCAATTCTGGATTATAAATATATATTATACATACATATATAATGCATATACGTATATTAAGAAGATATCTTTTAATTCCTATTTTACCGAGTATTTGACACAAATGAGTTTTGGATTTTGTCAAATGCCTCATCTATGATTAGCTCCTTAGCACTATTAATATTATGGATTACATTAATGAACTTCCTAATACTGAATCAACTTTGCATTTCAGGGATGAACAGTACTTGATCACGGTATATCCTTTTTTAAATAAATGTTAGATTTATTAAATGTTGGATTCTGTCTGTTGATTTTCTAGTTAAGGTTTCTGCATTGATGTTCATGATTGAAATTGGTCTCTCTGCCTTTCTTTTGGAGTATACTCAGCAGGGGTATGGCTCCATATTTGAGACTATGAAAGCCCATGAAACCATGTGGGCCGGGAGCTTGGTGGTGGTGGGGGGAATCATCTCCCAGTAATTTGATTAACTGTCATTTTTGTTGGGAATTCTCCATTTTATCCAGGTCTTCCAATTTATTTGCATAGAATTCTGCATAGTAGTCTCACAAGTTTTTCAGAAGTGTCTGTTTTGATGGTCACTTCCCACTTGTCATTTCTAACTTTGTGTATTTGTGTTTTCTTTCCCGATTAGGTTAGCTGATGATTTGTTTTGTTGTTGAAGGTTTTTACCTACTGAGCCAGATTTGTTACTATTAATTCTACTGCTTTTCTTTTTTTCTAACTCTTTAAATTGTTTTATCTTTATTAAGTCTTTTCTTCTGTCTTCTTTTAGCTTACTCTGTTATCCAGAGTCATACTGTACTAATCTATGACCTTAATGTGATATATTCTCCTCTGATAATTGGCTTTTGCAGATCCTGTCAATTCTGATATGTTTTTAATCCATTTCATTTTCAAGAAATATTGTAAATTCATTTTGTAGTTTGTTTGCCCTGAGAATAGTTTAATAGTATATATCCTAATTCCAGAGAGAAAAGATTATTTTATTTTTAAAGATTTTATTTATTTATTTGCCAGAAAGAGAGAGAGGAAGCATAAGCAGAGGGAGCTGCAGAGAGAGGGAGAAGCAGGTTCCTCACTGAGCAGGGAGCCCGATGTTGGACTCAATCCCAGGACCCCAGGATCATGACCTGAGCCAAAGGCAGACACTTAACCGACTGAGCCACCCAGGCGCCCCGAGATTTTTTATTTTATTATTAACATCACTACTCTTGTATTATGATCAGGGGTATTGTTTGTAAATTTTTGGTTCTTCAAAATGTATTAAGATTTTCTTTTGTGGCCTACGGTTAACTTTTATGAACGTTCTGTGTATCACACTGTTAGTTAACACTGTTGAATAGCTGATGGCAGTCAGGTGAGGAGGACATAGGAGGCAAACAAGGCGGAAAGGGACATGAGACAGTCGTTATTGTCGCATGCTACCATTGCTCAGCTGAAAAATCCAAAAGAACCAACAAAAAAAAAATCTACATAAATAATAGGTAATTTTTGAGAAACGTAGTTGTATAAAAAAGTATATACAAATCAATAGCCTTCAAATATAGGTATATATTATGTATCCTATTCCATATTAATTATGCATATAACATGATATAATTATATTCATATGATATGTAATTACAGACGTATGTATGTATACTTAGAAGCGTAGTGCAGGACATGTTAATCAGTCTGCAAACATTTGTGTATAAAACCACATACCTCCCCAGAGATAGTTATCCATGCAAAGATCGTCTCCGGAGGAACAGCCAAGAAGGGGCGCCCCTGGAGAGAAGTGGGAGACACAAAGGCATCTTTAGGCTCAGCGCTAAAATTTAGGATGGCGACCCTTCCTTGGCTCCACGGAAATATCAGGATGGCCAAGAAACCAGCATATCTAGGAAGAAAAGAGGTCCAAGGAGACATTCACATGAAAGAAGAATGAATGGAAAGAGAGGGGCCCTGTGCTTGGAATGCAGAACCCCGGGCCTATCCGGGAGGGAGGAGAGCCTGGGCTTCTCAACGAGAGAAAGTGATAAGGAGACGAGAAGGAAGATGGGCGAGTCCCAAGTTCCTTCTGCAGCGAGGAAGAGGCCATTTGGGAGACGGATGACAGCCATTCCCAAAAGCAGACTTCCTCTCTCAAGTCATCTTTGAGCAAACCATGTGCGTGCACCGGTTTTTCTGGCGGAATCGTGGGAAACAAGTGGCCAAAGTGAGGACTGCAAAATTAATGGCAAGAAATATCCTTTGGGGCCCATCCCAAGGACAGAGCTCTTGCTGGGAAACTTCTTTTGGAAAAGGAAAAATTCATGTGTTCGCTCTTAAAGCTTTAAAAGCGTTTTCATGTTCTTGCATTAAACAGTGTTGTTAATGGAATGAGAGCTTTTCCTTCAATAATGGTCTATTATTGCTTCGGAAACCAGCATCTTTCGAAGGGCCCCGGTTTCCCTCTGCCGGCCTTCGTTTCATCACTGATGGAGCCACGTGGATTTCTGAGTGATTTCCAGGCTGTTTCTTAAATGTAGAGAATGCACAGCCACTTGGACTTAATCCTGACAAACCGACGTCTCTGAAGAGAAAGCCAGCCATGACCCTTCCTGCTGCCACGGTGAGGGCCTAGCAATTTCTCAAGCCTGCCGTTTGCTGGGGCTCCCGTGGCAGGCTGCTGGGCCGAGAGCCAGAGGCTTTAATTTAGCCCTAGGTTTGCCACTAACCTGCTCTATGACCTTGACAATCACCCCAGCTTCTCCTAACTCAGTTTTCTCCTCTGTCGGAGAAGGAGACGAAGTCTTCCTATCTCACAGGGCTGCAGGGAAGGTGGAAAACGCCATCACATCTGCGATCCACGCTGTGGTGCCCGGCACGTGAGGAGGGTTGGCTGAGTGGAAACCTGTGCCCATTTCTAGTTCGGTGCCATGGGCCCCTCTACAGAGTCCCTTGGAAAATCATCTGCGGAACTAAAAGTGAGTGAAGCCTCTGCCTTCGGCTCAGGTCATGATCCCGGGATCCTGGGATGGAGCCTTGTCGGGCTCTCTGCTCAGCGGGGAGACTGCTTCCCCCTCTCTCTCTGCTGCCTCTCTGCCTACTTGTGATCTCTGTCTGTCAAATAAATAAATAAAGCCTTAAAAAAAGCCCCACCTGGTTGGAACTCACACTTTGTTTTGGTGGTGCTTGGGCAACGCTGTAAGAAGTTCTCAAGGAAAGGCTCTGGGGGTGGGGGTTGGCCCCCAGGGAAGGCTCCCTGGTGGCTCCAGGAAGTAAAGCTTACCTCAGCCAATGTCCTGCAGCCTGGAGGGCCTCCCGTGCTAACACCACTCTGGGGGCCAATCATAGCAAGCATCCTTTGAGGGGACCATTCCCACACCTGCCCCCAATGCTCGCAGGGCCGGCCTGGGAACAGGTGGAGGCCCGCAGTCCCTCCGCCTACGAGGAGCTGTGAGATAAAGCATATCCCCTTCTCCTACCTTGACAGGAGTCCCTGGAAGGCAAGGATTGCTTCTAGAATTCTTGGGTGAGTCGGGGTTTCGTGGGGAAAGGGACCCCATGATGACCTCCAGCCCCAGGACTGACCCCAGCTCCAAGAGGCGCCCATCCCTTCTCTCCCGTGTCTGGGAGCGAGGAGCCTCAGCCACCCCCAGCCTCCCAAAGAGCCACAGCTTGGCTCCTCCTCCACCCCAGGGCTGCGCACCCCAGGGCTGCACCTGCCGGCATGTGTCCCCTTTGGGAGGGGCCTGGAGCTGACGTGGGGTCATTTGAGTGGGAATTCTGGAAGCCTGGGCACCTGGAACCCAGTCTGGATTGGGAGAGCCATGACCTCCAGGTGAGCACATCACCTCAGCCTTGACCCACGGAGCGGGGAGTAGCTGGGGAAGGTCAGAGCAGCCCCCAGAAAGTGCAGGTCCCGGGCAGCGTTCGTGGCGAAGTTGACCTTACTGAAGTAATCGGTGCAATGGGAGGTCATCCAGGGCGAAGAGGAGTCACAAGGGTCCCGGCACGTCATTGATGGCTGTTGGGTGGGCATTCAGGATGTGTGAGCTCTGGAGGGTCAGAGGCAGGATGAGTGGATTACCCAAGCCGGGAAGGGAGCGGCGACGGGGAGGGTCCCTTAGACAGAGGGGAAATCTCATGCCAGGGAACAGGGGTAGGAGAAAAGATACAAAGTGCAGAGAAGTGACAAGTGAGTTGTGCGACAAGCGTGTGGCTGGCGTGGGGACTTAGGGGAGGGCGGGAGCAACGCCACCTTGGTGCCTCACCGCATCGAAGGGTGTTTTTCAGGAAATTAAAGGCAACACTTTATAAATAGGAAGAGGTGTGAGAGCGTCCTTGGGCATGTGTTTTCACACACACACAAAGTGCTCTGGGAAAACGGACAGTACTCGCCGCATTTGCATATTCTGCGAAGTAACATCGTAGGCTCTAGCCGGGATACTAAAATCATCTGGCGCTGTAGAGAGATCGCGTTAACCTTATTTGTTAGCTTTTTTAAAGCTATAATGACCAACTCGGTTCCTGTAAGCATTTCGTTTTTGAGAACTGCACTTATTAGATGTTTGATAGCACCGAGAGTTTTCAGAGGCTTTGCAAGCTGCAAGAATGTTCCAACTAAATAAATTCAAGTCTTGCCCTAGGATATTCAGGGCAAATAGCACCAAAATCTTTCTTGTTCTCATTTTCATTTATATTATCCGGTAGGCTTTTAGGACTGCTTATTGGTGGTATGAATCTGAACAGTGGAGGCCCCCAGAGGGGAGGAAAATGCGAGTTTTGAATACGACTTTTCTACTCAACAAAATGAAATGGAATTTAAATCCATTGTAATAAACTCCACAGGGCATCGCCTATTGTCTTGGTGCAGCAAAACTCTTTTGTAATGATTGTGCTCTTGGCATCCGAAGTCCTTGCTTAGAGTGACTAAAAATGAAATGGTACAAGGGGAAAAAAAGGGTACTTGGAACCCAGTAGCAGCAAGTGGGCAGCTGGCTCGGCGTTCGGAATCCATCTCTCCCTCATCTTGGCTGATTCTGTCTAGATGTCCACTCGGCTACTGCGGGATTAGAGGAGGGTTGGTCCAGTCACTGAGGTCTCATTCTCCTTTTCTGTGATTGGTTTCGATGCAGATATGAGAAACAACTCTGGCTGATAAGAACCTCTTCTAGCCGTTATGAGATTTGGGTGTGATGCCCAGACAGCTGCAGCCATCTTGCAACCATGAGGAGAGCTAGCCAGAATACAGGTCAACCCGCTGAGTGTGTCAAAGGGGGCAGGTGGAAAGTACTGGCGTCTTTGAAGATGTTACTGAGTCACTGAACTAACCAACTATGGATCCAACTTACCTTGGAAAGTTTTATTAGGTGAGATAAAACATTTTTCTTCCTGCTACTGAGAGCATCCTCACCAACAGAGGGATATAAACTTTTTCTAATCCCTCCACATCCTTCTTTTTCTGGGACCTTCTGGAGACTGTTGGAGATCTTGACTTAGAAGTGATGAAGTCAAATCCATCATTAATGACAACACAGTGTGGATATCTTATTCTCTAATCAGTATGGTCTAGATTCATACCAGGAGCTAATGTGGTGGTATAGGAGGAACACAGGACTGTGAGTCCAAAGACTAAGCTCTAGAGTCTTTCCATTACCTCTGTGAGTGTGCTTGTGAAGGGCATTTGCCTTCTCTGGACCTGACTCTTTTCATTTGTAGAAAGAAAACTGTGAATAACACTACCTTTGGGGTCCCTCCCAGCTCTCAAAGTTGGTGATTCTAAAACCCTTTACTCCACTTGCGTTGAATGTGATAGCATTGCCTCGCTCCGCTCTCCAGCATGGAAGAAGATCTCTCTCCTCCGTGAATTCCTGCACTAATGGAGGTACCATAGCATAGTTGGACCACGATTAAGTTCTAATGAGATTCTTCCCTTGAAATTTATATCTGTCTTTTTGGGGACCTGGGGTAATGCCCACCTGAGAAACTCCACAAGGCTGAGAATTATTGTAGGACTGTGTCGTTTGGTCCAGGATGTTAGCACAAAAGGGCACCTGGGTGGCTCAGTCAGCTGGGTGTCTGACTCTTGATTTCGGCTCAGGTCATGATCTCAGGGTCATGAGATCGAGCCCTGCACTGGGCTCCAAGCTGGAGTGGAGCCTGATTGAGGTTCTTTGTTTCTCCCTCTGCCCTTCCATCCCCGCTCATGCACACGCACACATATTCTCTCTCTTTCTAAAAAAAAAAAAAAAAAAAAAAGGTTAGCACATAAATAATGGCAGGTATGTGTAGAACGGTACACAAGCTGCCAGGCATTATTCCTTATAGATGCTGTTTATCTGCACAAATGTTATTTTCTACTTGCAATTTTCGACTTGCTGTGTATTTTGAAGAAAGCTGCATTTCAGAAGGCAGCAGAACTCTCGAGGGCAGGCCTGAGTCTCCTTAATCTCTGTTAGTACCTAATACCAATAACTTAAGAATTAAATATGTGTTAGTGAGACTGATCAAAATAAGGGGAACTGACAGGGTTCACAGTCAGTTCATGGTTCTGGGAATGAGAAAAGAATATGGTGGCCTCTGACGACTTCTCCCCTCGGTTCCCACCACTGTCCGCCCTACTCTCTGCCTGCCAGCCATGCTGAACTTTTTTCCTTAGAGCCAAATGGTCATTCTCCTTCCTGTCTCAGGACATTTGCACAAGTCTTTGCTTCTTCCTGGACCCCTCTTCTCACTGTCCCAGCCTGGCTAACTTTACTCATCTTTCAGGGCTCAGATTGAACGCCCATCCATTCAATATTTATTATCTTGGTCAGTTTGGGCTGCTGCAACAAGGTACTATGTCGACAGGGTGGCTTCAACAACAAACATTTGTTTCATACAATTCTGGAGGTTGAGAAGTTTCAGATCAAGGGGTCAGATTTGGTGTCAATTTAGAACCTGACTCTTGGTTCACAGATGACAATCTTCTTACTGTGTCCTTACATGGCAGAAAAAGAGGGTGAGGGAGCTCTCTGGGATCCTTTTTTGAAATCAGTAATCCCAGGGCACCCGATAGCTCAGTTGGTTAAGCATCTGACTCATGGTTTTGGCTCAGGTCATGATCTCAGATCAAGCCCCACATCAGGCTCCACGCTCAGCGTGGAGTCTGCTTGTCTTTCTCCCTCTACTCCTCCCCATTCTCTCTCTCATAAATAAATAGAATGTTTAAAAACAAAATAAAACAAAAGACTATCTCCATACCATCACATCAGGGATTAGTATTTCAACACATGAATTTTGAGGGAACACAAACAGTCCATTGCATTTATTGAGCATGTACTATGTGCAAGGCCTGGGGCTGGACCCTGAAGTCTTCCTGGACACCCTCACCTTGGGATAGAGCAATAGCCTGCTTGTGCAGTTATTGGATTAATGTCTGAGTCTGTCAGAGAGCAATTTGGTGGGTTCTACAGGACCATCCGGGGCTCTGTGCCGGGCTGCTGAGACACAGCTCAGTGCCTGCCACATAACGGGAACTCAATAATCTCTCCTTTTTTAGTGCATGAAGAAGCGGTTGAAGAGACTTTGTTGTCATCTAGTCAACCAACAGGACCTGAGTGGGCTTGAATTCTCTCTCCTTTGACGGGGATTTTGAGGGTAAAGGAAGCCCGCTCTATCCTTCAGTTGTATGTCTGAAGACTTGAATGTTCTTTTGTGTTCCCAGGCAGAGATCCTGGTCTAAAATATCAGGGACTTAAATATTTCAAATTCAGTTGTCTTCAATCTTTACTCGGTATTTTGATCTTAAGGAGAAAAAGCGCCTGCATAAACGTCAGGCTTTTGTTTGTTGGAGAGATGGTGGGTGTTCGAGCCTTGGGAACAAGCCTGTGTATTCTCTGCGTGGGGAGGAGCATGTCAGTTGGCTTTGTTTTCAGTGGGTAGATTGTTCTGGAACCCAAGAAGGAGACAGACAGGTATTCCATGAGATTAGTCACAGGAGGACTCTCTTTGTCACGTGGTTTCTTCTTATAATTACTCACAGGAATCTTCTGTTTAGAAAGGATGAGTGAAATGAGACATTCATTTTATTTGATTGAATGAAAGCAGCTAGAACTTCCTGTAAATTTAGATTTGGGGGGAAGAATTACGATGTATTCTTGATTAAATTGTAATAATTGACAGACTTCCTGGTCAAAATTTTGCACTGACAGCCATCTTGTTTTTCCTTGCTCAATAAGGCTGCACATTTCTTCACGTGGTTCTTTCTTCCTTTTAAAGGACGAGATCATTCCATTCTTACGACAGCCCCATGAAAGGTGAAGACCTATCCTATGGGCAAGGAGACGGAGGTAGAAGGACGTTATGGGATTTGTTTAAAATCTCACATCTACTAAGTATAGCAGGGCCTAGAATGTAAGACGAGCCTCTTTCTACTGCCTGGGAGGGCCATTTTCCTCTGAAACCAGGGTGAGCTCGATGAGACAGGACAGTAGCCAGCAGGATAGCTCAGTCTGCAGTCACGGGGCTTGGTACAGACCCCAGGAGACCAGGGCCTGGGGAGACCAGCTGCTGGGGAAGGGGGGGGGAACACCTGAGGATGGTTGGTTAGACCCTGCCCTTGGGGGAAAAGGGCAACATCTATGTCTGAACACAGTTCAGAGAAGGAAGCAGTGTTAATACGGACATGAAGGTGTTTAAAACTCACCCAGCAAGAGTCAAAACCCTGTCCTAAATGTGCTTTTATGTTTCTACTAATTCAATTTTAGCAAATGTCATCTCCTAAAAGCTTTGCATCCTGTCTGGGTGGGTTTTGGATGTATAATTCATATCCCTCCATTCACTTGGCGGGCTGATTCTCTGTATGTTCACGACGGCTTGGCAAAGCAATACGCCTGAGCCCTGTAGTTAATGTGTATAAACCCACATGTTGTAAATATTGCATTGTTGGAACGAAGCTGGCTTGTTCATTTCTTAAGTGTTTTCTTAACGCGGTATTGGATTCTGCTGGCTGATATTTTATTTAGCACGTTTGCGTCGATACTTATGAGTGATACTGGTTTGTTCTTATCAGGCGCAGTATCAATGTTATACTTGCTTCATAGAAGGAATTAGGGAGTTTTTCCTCATTTCTAATGCTATGAGAAAAAAAAAAAACCATAAATAGGCTCACTCTCAGAAAAATCTGAAGGCAGAGAATGCCCAGTCTTCAAAACAACCTTAAGTCAAGAGAGGAAAAACTCACCAAATCCAACCACACAATTTCTCAGGTTCCAGCCCTGTCTTTACCCAACCTCAGACCTTTTAGCAAGTGAAATCAAACCAAGAAAAACTGAAGTGAATGAGAAGAGGGGTGCTGGTGAGGGGCCCTGAGGCTGGTCTATAGCCACCATCAGAAAGACAGAAAGCACCTTCAATATGGAAACACAAAAAGCTTGTATTTGAGTGGATTAGAACATGGACTATAGGAAGGGACTTAAAATGATGCCTGGTTAGAAGGAGCTGTCTTAAAATGCCAGCTTCTGGGTGTAGTAAGGCAAATGAAAGGAAGGGAAGAAGGAAGCAAGGAAGGAAGGGAGGAAGGGAGGAAGGGAGGGAGGGAGGAAGGAAGGAAGGAAGGAAAGGGAACGAGGGGGGAAGGGAGGGAGGGAGAAGGAAGGAGGGAAGAAAGAAGACATCTTTAAAAAACTGAATGATGGAGAGGGGAAGCTATCAAAGGAGAAAATTTAGGACCCATGTAGGACATGCAAACACTCCCCTCACTGCCAAATTAAACAAGCCAAAAGATCCCCTCAAGCATCTGGACTTTCCTGTCCTGACAGAACAGAGTGCCGTTTAACTAGGAATCCAGGAAAACACCAACACCACAACCATGACTACGAAAAATATCAAAGTGTCCGTGAAGAGTTAGCAATGCCCCAGATGAAGATAATTAACACGCAGCCATTGAGAAAAGCTTTGCTCAGAAAAATTATAAAACAATAGTTCAAACAGAATTAAATATACTCAAATATGCATTTAAAGATAAAACCACTTTGAATCAGAAGTGCAAAAACTAAGATAGATATCTATCTATCTTCCCAGGAAGAAATCAAGAAAGCGGTAATTGAGTTCAGGAAAAAAAAAAAAACACAACAGGAGAAAAAGTTTAAAATATTTTGGAAATGCAGAAAAATTTAAATTAAAAGATTTTCAAGGGAGAATTCCTCAAATGAAGTTTTATTGAAAGACTCAGAAGAAGAAAGGGAGAAAAACACCTAAAGAAAGATAATGAGATAAAACGGAAGCAAATAGGATCAGAGAGTAAGTCATGGGAAGGGCAAAGAGAGAATTCCATTTGTGTTCTGGAGTCCCCGAGGAAAGAAGTAAAACAAAACTGAGCTAATATTTAAAAATGAGGATCCGGGGCGCCTGGGTGGCTCAGTGGATTAAGCTGCTGCCTTCGGCTCAGGTCATGATCTCAGGGTCCTGGGATCGAGTCCCGTATCGGGCTCTCTGCTCAGCAGGGTGCCTGCTTCCCTCTGTCTCTCTCTCTCTGCCTGCCTCTCCGTCTACTTGTGATCTCTCTCTGTCAGATAAATAAATAAAATTAAAAAAAAAAACTTTAAAAAAAAATAAAAATGAGGATCCAAGAAAATTTTCTATGGAAACCTCCACTATTTCTAAAAATTTTCTGTAAAAGCTCCTGTTATATTTCTATGGGCAAATAGAAAGGGGTCACCGTGTACCTGAAAAAAACTAACAATCAATGCCAAGACACATGTAGTGAAACTATTAGATTCCAAGATAAGCAGAATATATCAAGGCTTCCAGGTGAAAACACAAAGGCGAACAGATTAGACTGGGATTAGACTTTTCAAGATTAACGTGCAAAGCCAAGCCAATGGTGAAGCAACATTTTTAAAAATGAAAGGAAAAAGTAAACTAAGGGTTTTCTTCATAGCCAGACTGTTCTTCAACATCAAGGCTACAAGAAAAACAGTTTTCAACATACAAGAACTTAGAGAACGCTGCCTCAGCTCTTGGGGTAGAAAGTACTAGAGAATGAGCTTCATTGAGTAAGAGATGACCGAGAAAACATCCACCAAAGAACCTAGGTGAGATTTTTAGGACACGCTGACAAAGCTCTGTGGCTGAACCGAGGTGAGACGAAGCGGGAGGAGTGTGACTTTGGAAGTGGAGTGCATCTAAACCAAGCCCAGGAGTTACCCTCCTCTCCCTTGAAAAGAAGCTCCATGCTCTCACCTTAGCTCAGAAGGAGTCTGGGGGTCACAAAGGAACCATGGAGCTGGGGAGAGCGATGGCAGGGGAGGACAGCTGGGAGCAGTGAGGCTGCCCTGGCCTCTGCCGCTGGCCTTGGTCCTCTGTTGCCTCCTCCGGATGGACCCGAGGATTGCAATCTCAACAGGCATCCCAGGTGGTTTGATAAAAGTGATGCTATCCCGCTTGGTGAAGCGCTTCCTGACTCCTTCTTTCCAGAACTTCTACCCATTCCAGCCTGGAAAGAGCAGCTTTTCACCTGCAGATTCCTTTCAAATATTAATAATAGTGAATGACATATACTGTAGGTACTTCATAGAAATTATCTTATTAAATCAAATGTATATTGATTGGCTCCCTTCATTACATTCTTACAACCAGCCTGTGAGGTGCTCGTATTCCCATTCACAGATCAGGAAATGGACATCTGAAAGGGTGAAATCATTTGCACAAGGTATAAGGTTCTCTTCCCAGAGTGGCAGAAGAGGAATCTGGATCAGGTCTGCCTTTCTCCAAGCCTCTGTTCTTAACTTCCGCACTGTACTGTTTCCCACAGGGACTGTCCTCAAAGAGCAGGACAGGAAACCATTATCAGGAATGTACACCTTTGCATGACTGAGTTCATCAATATCAGCAATTCCCACCTCTTTAGCACTTGGCCATTTGCAAAGCACTTTGATGTACACTGTGCTGCTTGGTGCTCATAACAGCCCTACAAAGTAGGTAATATAATCTCCAATTTACAAAAGAGGAAATTGAAGTCCAGATAGTTGTCGGATGGTATCTAACAAGTGAGAGATGGAATGGTGATTTGAACTCTGGTCTTTCAGTTTTCAAGCCCATGGTTTTTCCGTCACTATAAACAGAGTCTCCTTGACACCTAGCTGAGAGCTGTGCATCGAGAGGACAAGGACATGGGAATGCACACACACACACACACACACACACACACACACACACACACAGAGTTTTTAAGTAATTAGAAAAAACTTTGAGAAAGAAAACAAAACTTTAATGCAACTTTACCCCAAAAGTTAAAAAAAAAAAAAAGCAACCTCATTGAAGATTAAGGAAGTGTGGATCAGGACGGTACTTCCTGTCTGAACAGGACTGGAACAGTTCTCGAAGACACAGACAAACCGTATTTGTTCCGTATTGTCCGAACTCGGCTTCTGTCCTTCCAACACGGGACACACTTACGTTTCGCCTCATCTGTCGAGGCACACCTTGTCCTTCAAGACCGACCTCAAACATCCTCACTGCTCCTTCAGCAAGAAGGGAATTGTCCCTCTAAATTTCTGAGGACTTTTTTTGGAAAGCTAAAATGCATTTACTTTTATTATTATTTTTTTACTTTTTAGTGGAAGTTCACAGCATGTGTAATACCTTAAAATAGAATTTATGAAAGTTGTTAGAGGGAAACAAGTACAAATTCCACACATGACCTCACAGCTTCTTAGAGAAATACTAAATCTGATAGTTTACTATTTTTTAAAATTGAAGTTTTTATTTTGAGATGATCATACATTTATAAGTAATTTTAAGAAACAACACAGAGAGATCCTGTGTTCCCTTTACCCATTTCCTCCAATGGCCGCATCTCGCAGAACTGTGGCCCAGGAACACAACCAGGATATTGACTTACATCTACGGAACCGATTCGGACTCCGCGCTTTTACTTGTACTCTTGTGTGTGTGTGTCTGTTCAGTTCTGCGCAACCTTATCACATGGGGACGCTCGCATCTCCAACACCACGGTCAGGGTATAATACGGTTCCAACGCTACAACGATCCCTTCTGTTGCTGTGGCATGTGACACCCGCCTCTCCCGGCCCCACCCCCCTGCATCCCCCACTCTGGCCCCTGGCAACAACTGATCTGTTTTTCATTCTATAATTTTGTCATTTCAAGAATGTTATTAATGGATCCTTATGGTATATGACCTTTGGAGATGGCTTTTTCATCTGAGCACCTTCTAGACCTATAGTCATTATGTGTGAATCCTTCTTCTACCACTTGGTCAAGTTCCATAAATATTCTCAGCCTCTGTTTCCTCACCTGTGAAATGGGGCTAATAATGTCTACCTGCAGCTTGGAGTATCTTCTGTCCTGAGGCAAGATGGTTCTGCTGTCGGTATTGTTCACTTGATTCATTTGTCACAGATGGGGAGCCCCTTGCAGCCTTTGGCTACAGCTGAAGTCCCTGCCCGTTGCTGTCTTCAGGGTCTTCTTTTGGAGAAGCCAGAGGCTGGGTTGGACTGGAAAAGGCCCTTCGAACTGAGAAGTCGATTGCCATTTTAGAGGAAGACACTAGAAGAAGATGGTGCCTCTATGGGGTTGGCCTTGTCATGCTAGGAACCTGGGAACATGCTATCAGAAAGAGAGGTCCTGGGAACACTTTTCAGAGAGAGGGATGCTGGGAAAATGCCATCAGAGAAGGGGATCCTGGGAACATCCATCAAAAAGGGATGCTGGGAACTCACTCTCAGAGAAAAGGATCTGGGGAACCCTCACAAAGGAAGAGAAGCTGGAAAGATGCCATCAGGGGGAGGGGGATGCTGCAAACATACCTTTAGAGTGAGGAATGCTGGGAACACACCCCCAGAGAGAGGGATGCTGGGAGCAGGCACCCAGAGAGAAGGATGCTGGGAACACCCCCAGAGAGAGGGATGCTGGGAACACCCCCAGAGAGAGGGATGCTGGGAACACCCCCAGAGAGAAGGATGCTGGGAACACCCCCAGAGAGAGGGATGCCAGGAACAGATGCCCAAAGAGAGGGATGCTGGGAACACCCTCAGAGAGAGGGATGCTGGGAACAGGCACCCAGAGAGAGGGATGCTGGGAACACCCCCAGAGAGAGGGATGCTGGGAACAGGCACCCAGAGAGAGGGATGCTGGGAACACCCTCAGAGAGGGATGCTGGGAACAGGCACCCAGAGAGAGGGATGCTGGGAACACCCTCAAAGAGAGAGGGATGCTGGGAACACCCCCAGAGAGAGGGATGCCGGGAATACCCTCAGAGAGAGGGATGCTGGGAACAGATGCCTCAGAGAGAGGGATGCTGGGAACACCCCCAGAGAGAGGGATGCCGGGAACACCCTCAGAGAGAGGGATGCTGGGAACTGGCACCCAGAGAGAGGGATGCTGGGAACAGGTACCCAGAGAGAGGGATGCTGGGAACACCCTCAGAGAGAGCTACTCCCCCTCAGAGAACCAGGACCTGTTACTACCTGTCCATGGGGGCCTGATTCAGAAGTTTCAGTGTGAAAAGAGAAGATCCTGAGATGTTACAGCATTGGACACTCCAGACAGCAAATGTTAGTAATTATCTGAGAAATGTAGTTATGATGGTTTTTAATCTTATTTAAAGTTTATATTTGGATAGCTCGGTAAAAAGTTTATATTCGGACAGCTAGGTAAAAGTGCTTTTTTATTGCATCTCACTCCCAAACGTGTACTGTAAAACTTCCAGCTCACAGGCTGCAAACCAATATTATTTCTCCAGTTAACTAAGCAAATATTACAAAATCCATTTGCACCAGAATATGCTCTCCCACGTCCTCACAGCTCTCCGCGTGTTTGCTCATTACGTGGGGTGGGGGAGCCTTTTGGCACTTTTAATGCTTTTCCCCAAGAACACCTTTAACCAAGCAGAAGCAATCTGATCCCCCAGCTGGAATAAAGTAAGTGGAATTAAATATTTTTAAATGATGTCTTGATAGTTGTTGAAATTCCTGAGACTCTGCTGTGACTTGACAGCTTGGTAATTGCTAATTCGCTTTCCTGCTAATTGAACTGGATCCCGCTTGACAGTTTTCATGTGAAACTCTGTGACTAGCGACTGAGTCAGGGGGCTGCTCCCGCAGCCTGCCCCCCTCGCCGGGGGCCCCCGACAGGCAGCGGAGGGCAGGGCTGTGCCTCACACTGCCGACCCCCCGCAGCACCTATGGCCAGGGGCACCTCACCCAAGTGAGAAGCCCAGTGGGTGCACATTTCAGGAGCAAAATCTGTAAAAGGGGGTGTGATTTTCGAAGATTAGTGATCCTTCACCCCCACAAACACGCCTTTACATCTGTCACTGGCCTCCAATTTAGTGGCAAAAGCATAGTTTTAGAGTAAGACCTACTTATGTTCAAATAATTTCTCTGCCATTTGCTAGCTGAGTGACTTTGGGGAAACCACTTCACCTCCGCCGGGTGTGTTTCTTTTCCTACAGAATGCGATCAGTGTTATCTACCTTGGGGTGTTGGTGTATTTGAAGAACGGATATGTTTAAAGACCTGTGGCAGTGAACTTGTGGCCCGTGGTATTCAAGAGACACCGGCTTCGTTTCTCTCTCTCCTCTTAAGCGATTGTGATGCTGTTTTCTGCTATTTTGTTCCATTCCTTCCCTTTCCCCAAATGCGGTCAACACTCTCATGTGATGAGGTCTGACGTTGATGGCCTCCAACCGCGAAGGGCTATGGGCCGGGGAGACAGGCGTGTGACGGGGTATCACTTCCTGGCTGGTGAGGTTGGGGTCCCGGCTTCTCTCGGAGCCCTGGGCACGCGGGTGGCAGCGAGGAGACAGTCCGGCGGCTTCCGTCGTGTGCATCTCTGCCCTCACCTTCTGTTACTCTTTTTCCAGAAACAAATCCTCTCATGGGTCTCAACACTCAATTCCCGGGGCAGGAAAGAGACCCACGAGTGGGTCTCTCTCTTCTTTCCAAGGGTACTTTTTCTCACAATAGGAACTGAGAATGCGATTTTGTTGCGTGAAGTGGGGTACAGTGATGACGGCAGGCGAGGAATAAAGGCTTCCTTTTCGTTCTGTTCCTCATTGTTAGTGTTTAGAGCTGCCATTTGCCAGAGGCAGCAGGAAATTAATTTCGGTCAATCTGGGGTCTCCTCCTCCTCCCTGGGAAGTGTCTGGGTCCAGGGACTTCTTCGGTCAGGGGTGCTGAGTACTCGGCACTCTGTGTCTGCATGGATGCTGTCCTCTGTCCGACTCTGTGTCCACATAGATGCTGCTCTCCGTCCGACTCCATGTCCTTACAGATGCTGCTCTCTGCCCATCGGCCCACTGGCTCTTCGCCACTGTTCCATCCTCTGCTGCTGTGTCCGCCCTGCCACGTGGAAGGGCCCTGGGGGTCTGTTGTCCTGCGAGTCCTCCCACCCTGCAGGGACATGCCACACTTTGGGGCCATCTGTGACCATGTCACCCTTGACTACAGATCCAGCCACCCCTCTTTGGGTCCTCCTGCCTCTGGCCTCCTTTGCACAGGGATCCCACACATCTCTCTGGGGTTTGGCTCAGCCCCTGGCCTCTTGGATTGTACTTGGTTGCAATTCCGGATGTCTCCTAACTGGGAACAAAACCAGACTTGTCTACACCTCTCTGTAAAGCCAGCATTGACCATCACTTGGGGCAAAATGTAGGAAACAAAGCATTATCTTCAGACCCCCTTCTTTTCGCAGCTGGTCCCTTAGCAATAGGCACATTCCCAACATGAGAAGATGGGCGGGCTGGCTACTCACTGGCCTCCAGGCAGCCCTTCTCTGGAGCAGTTGTGTGCACCGTGTCCCTCTGGTGTCTGGGTTCGAGGAGGGAGAAGGGGAGACCCAAGAACTTCCCGCAACTCTCCCTCTGGGCTACGGCAGTAAACACACCAGCTTTACATTTTTCCTTCCCCAACCACTCGTTTCTCCTCATTTTCTATTTTTAAGAGGTTTTTAAAATGCCTGGGATGATTCTTTTTTTAAGATGGAAATATAAATCTTCTTGACACAACGTGGAATTTTAACCACAGAAAAGAGCACAGCATCTTCCCAGAACATATTTTGAGAAGGTGGCTTTGCCTCCTCAACCAGCGTTTTCCTGGGGAGCTCCCCCCAGTCCTTCCTCCACTCGCACTTCTCAGCCAGGGCCCTTCTCCCCCAGGAAGCTTTCTCTGATTGTCCAGCGAGCGGAGTGTGGGGTAGAGGGAGTCTCATGTGTGTGGCTCTCTGTGCAGGTGTCCCTATCTGCACTGCTGTCTTGGTCGGCTTGGGGGGCTCACACAAAACACCACAGACCGGGGGGCTTATGCAACAGATAGTTCTGGAGGCCCCAAGTCTAAAATCAAGGTGGCCGGCGGATTCCGTTCTGGTGAGCAGTCTCCACCCGGGTGGCAGATGGCCACCTTCTCCCGGTGTCTCCCTGCTTTGGTGCACGTAGCCTTACGAGGCCACCAGTCCTACCGGCTCAGGACCCTGCCCTTCTGACCCACTTGTCCTTCCACCTTAACGATCTACTGAAAGCCCTGTCTCCGACCACAGTCACTCTGGGGTCACGGCTGCAACCTCTGCGTTTGGAGGGACACGACTCCCTCCACAGCCATCACCCTCGAACCTTCTCTGCCCTGGGGATTGACTCCCGAGCAGCACACAGGCCTTTCCTGTTAGCCGGGCTGTGGGCCCCCGCGGGCAAGAGGTTGCTCTCACCATCCAGCCTCACCCCATGCCAGCCTCTCTGGGGTGGCGAGGGTTGGGGGGACGGCTCAGCCCTCCTGCTGGCGCCTCCTACCATCTCAGGCAGGAATTCCTCCTGCTTCCTGCGGGCAATAAAGCCCCTCTCTTTGCAGACAGCTGGACGCAGCCCTGTCCTCCCCCACCCTCTTCCCTGCAGGTGAGCCTCAAGGTCTGGAGGGGGGTGGGGTGGTTCTCATGGTTTGGCATCTTGCTCAGTAAAGTGAGCTAGAGGGCCCCGCAGGTCTGGCGTGGCCCAGCCCTTCCACGACCAGCCAGCAGGCTGAGCATTGCACGTGCCCAGACACAACAGCTTTGCTCTTTAGAAGGAGGAGGAGAACCCCACCTCCCGGGGTCTGGGGTGGGGGGTGTCAGACTAGGTGAGTGCTCTGGACTAGGTAAGCGCTAGGTTACCACTCTCCCATGTGTTCGGGAACCGCCCCTGCGGCTGTGTTGACCATCTGGAGCCGCCCTAAGGCAAAGCTGATCTGCCTGCTTGGGGGGCTGTGTTTTGGGTTTGGCACCTCCTGGCAGGCTCCCCGAGAATGCCTACTTCCTGCAGGACTTTCATGCCAGGCTTTGGTGAGCAAGGAATTGACACCGTGGTCTCCTGGCCTCCTCCCGCACGCTCACTGTGTATGCGTGGTCTGCAAACATTCTGGGAAGCGCTGGAGTTGATCCATGGAGAGAGGGATGGAATCAAGGCTGGTGGCCCTCAGGGCTGCTGTTAATGTCACACCTCGTTTCACAGCTTCTGGGCTGCTCTGCGTTTCCTAGTCCAGCAGACAAGACTCAGACCACCGGGCCTGGCCTGCTGCTGGCTCTGCTCCGGTGCTGTTAACGGAGGCCAAGGAAGAATGCCGGGTTTTCTGGCTCCCTTGTCATCGGAAGTGGAAACAATATTGGGGTTTCCAACCTGGAGACTTTCCCTGGAAGGGTATGCTCATTTCTTCTGGGCTGAGGATTTAGAGACTCCTGTTTTTACAGTTTTTACAATAAATTTATTTTGGAATAATTTGGATGTTCATAGAAAAATTGCAAAGATATAGTACAGAGAGTTTCTCTCAATTTCCCCCATGAATATCTTACATGACTGTGACCCATTTGTCAAAAGTAAGAAATTGTGCCTGGGTTACTGAGTGGGTTAAGCATCTGCTTTTGGCTCAGGTCCTAATCCCAGGGTCCTGGGATCGAGCCCTGCACTGGACTCCCAACTCAGCGGGGAGTCTGCTTCTCCCTCTCCCTCCCCCTATTGTTCTCTCTCTCTCAAATAAATAAATAAATCTTAAAAAAAAAAAAAAGCTAGGAAATTGACATCAGTGAATTACTGTTAACTAAAGCCCCGCCTTTCTGTGGATCGCACCAGTTTTTCTATCCACGTCCTCTTTCTATTCTGTCCTCTTTCTGTTCCAGGACCCAATCCAGGACACCACATGGCAGCCAGCTGTCACATCTTCCTGGTCCCTGCTCTGTGACAATTTCTCAGTCTTTCCTTTGCCCCAATCCCCTCTCCCCTGCTTTCCTTTCCTTTTTTTTTTTTTTTTTAATTTTGGTAAAATATGGATGGCCCAACAGGTATCATTTTAACTATGTGTAACTACATGATTCAGTGACATTAAGTCCATTCATAGTGTTGGGCTGCTCTCACCATCGTCTATTTCCAGAACTTTCTCATCATCCTGAATAGAAACTCTGCACCCATTAAATAATAACTCCTTTTTCCCTCCACCCAGCTCCTGGAAACCTCTATTCTATTTTCCATCTCTGGGACTCTGACTACTCCAGGATCTCTATTGTAGAATGATACAAGAGTTCTCTTTTTGTATCTAGCTTACTTAGCATAACCTTCTCAAGGTTTGTAGCATATATTAGAACCTCCTTCATTCTTACAGCTGAATATTCCTTTGTATGTACATAACACATTTTTTTCTATCTGCTCTTCTGTTGACGGACACCTAGATTATTTCCACCCCCGGGTGGTGGTGAATAATGCTGGTACAGACATTGGTGTCCGAGTGCCTGCTCACAGTTCTTTAGCTCAGGTCCCTGGAAGTGGAATGGCTGGGTCACATGTTTCTCTGCGTCTAACCTTTGAGGAGCCGCCATACTGTTTTCCACACTTTTCTTTTCCATAATCTTGATCATCATAAGGAACTGGCAAAGTATTCTGTGGAACATCCCATCCCCAATCTGGTTTTGTCTGATGTTTTTGTCATGATTAAACTCGTGTTTTCTGTTCTTGGAAAGAATATGGCAGAGAGGAAAGGCCTTTCCCAGCATATCGCATCTGAGGGCTCATGAGCTCCCCCAGATAGTGCTGGTGGTAGGAAGCTTCCTCATGGGGTAGGGTGATGACTGCTGGCCCTGTCCACTTCCCCTCGTCTAGACTTGGGAGGTGAGATGCTAAGTCTAGCTCCCTTCAGAGGAGAAGGGTAAGCTGTATCTCTTGGGTGTCTAATATATACACATACTCTTGGAATTCTTTTGCACAAAAGACTTGTCTCTTTTCCCATTTCTGTACTTATTCAGGTGTTTATTTTTATCAGTATAGACCTGTGACTCCTTATTTTACACTTTGAATTGTAGTTCAGTACCACATTATTTATTTTGTCACTCAAACTGTTCCAGCTTTTGTCTCTGTCAAGTGGCCTCCTGTGTTCCTTCAACGGTCCCATCCTTTTGTTTTCTGAGCACTGGTTTACCTTCTGATAACTACAGAACACCTCAGGTTTATCTTGGATTTTCCCCGTTCCATCCCTAGAATCAGACATTTTTCCTAGGAGCCCTGGTTTCTTTCCTTGGAGAATCCCATTGAGAAAACAGGCTCTTGGCTCTGGGTACCAGAAGCCTGATTTTTGAAGGAGGGTTAGTTGACCTTTATTGGTTACTTTCATCATTGGTAGATACAGTCTGTGGCCATGGCACACAGACATTAGCCATGTTGAGCACTGACCAAAACCATTATCATTTAAAACAACAGGTGGTTGGCCTAAGACCTATCTCATTTTGGGGGCTAGAAACCTCAGAGCCCCACTTCTCAAAGCTGCCCACCGTGGGGCAGGGCACAGGATGAGGGCAGAGGTATTAGAGCCCACGTTGTAGAGTTAAGCTGAGTTACTTCAGCACCTCCGGGTGGGGTGCGAACACGCCCACAGTTACGCCAATCTGAGATGTGGGCAGCGAGAAGGTTGAACTTTCTGGAACACATCGGGTTTGGAGCCCGGATGGCTGGTATTCCAGGGCGGGGCGGAGTACAGGATTGCGTCCAGAAAGGTAGGCTAGCTGGAAGGAGAAATGACCAAACTCACGTTCCATACCATGAGACTTCAATAAATGTCCTTGCAGGACAATGGGCCAGAGAACTGGGAACTGGGATCATCTCCGAAGATCCAGGCTATCAGGCTGGTGCTGGGAGGCCAGAGAAGAACCAGGGCTCGGCAGTGCCTGGGAGGGAGCCCGTGTGCTGTTTGTCCCCTCTCTGCTTTCTGCCGGGTGTGGGCTGAGGCAGGCGGTGCCGTGGGAGATAGTGGAGCCCAGCCCATGGGCAGAGCCCTGAGGAAGCTGATGTGCCAGATCTCTGGGGAGGCAGGGGGGCTCCAGTTTCCTCTCTGAGGAGCTGCCTCTTTGATGAGAGAATCTGGAGCCTACACTATGCCCAGCACATCACAATATAAAATTTAACTGAGATGCCCACATATGTCAACGGCAAAGGACGTAGGTTCTGTTACAGGACTTGGTGAATTTGGGTAGCGTAAATTTGGTTTGCCATATATTTAATCTACACAACAATGAGAGCTGTGTAGAGGTTCATTATGCAGACATTTGGTTGGCCGATGCGCTAGAAATTGTCTAGTGCCATTTTTGAAGTTTCTCATTATAGCCAAGCTCTCTCAAATCATTGCTTTTGTTTTCACAAATCTGGTAGCAACTTTGATACTGAAGGACTTTTTCTGGGCCTGAGAAACAGCTTCCAGTCCTGAAAAGGGTTGAAATCTTCCTGACATTATTCATGCTTGGGCTATAGCATAATTTCTGGAAGGGACTGTGAATTATTTCTCAGCAGGATTGGCTGGAGCTTGTGCAACTGAGATAAGAAAACAATGAATATTTCATAATTAAAAATGTTCCCTACTTGGTTCTTCAAATGCAGAAGAAAAAGGAAGTCTTTTGTCCAATATATTTACAGATATGTTGTTAAAATCTAACTGTACTGTTAGTAGTCATTCGTTTGCTAGGTCATTCAGCAAATATTTATTTTCGGGAAGCCACACTTGTGTTGTGCACAGTGGCTGCTAGGTGCCGGAAAAGAATCCAGTTGGCTCCTGCCTTCACAGGCTGATGACCCCCGGGGGTAAATGTGAATGGAGGTGAGGACAGAGAGAAGGGGAAAGGGGGCGGAGCATGAAACCGGGGGACCCATAATTCTGTCTGAGCCCCTTGGCTGACTTACCAGACATTAATGGGATGATTGGGTGATGATTCAAAATGGCGAGCTGAGGGAGCTCCTGGGTGGCTCAGTCGGTTAAGCATCTACCTTCAGTTCAGGTCATGATCCCAGGGTCCTGGGATCGAGTTCTGCATCAGGCTCCCTGCTCAGCGGGGAGCCTGCTTCTCCCTCTCCCACTGCCTGCCGCTCCCCCTACTTGTCGTCTCTCTCTCTCTCACATGAATAAGTAAAACCTTTTAAAACAAACTGAGCATACGTATTTACCTCCTACCTCCAAAATAGCCACTGAAATGATATCAAAGAGGTATAAATTTAATCATAAAAGCAGAGCGGGTAGGGATGGTTATCAGAAGGTTAGACAGCCTCATGCGCTTCAGGAAAATGAGTAACGGACGGGAGGACACGGGTGGTGGAGTGGAGTGAGGGCCACATCTGTGGGCCCAAGAGGGGCTGCTGTTTCTGTCCTCAGAGCCGAAGTCCTCCGGGAGCTCAGGCTCCTGACCACCGGAGGCCACGTGGCCCAGGGGTAGAAGTGGTCACTGTTAGTGATTCGAGAGAACAAAGAAGTCAATGTTTATTATTTAAATAATTAATTAATCTGACAAAAATTTAAGAGCCTGAGATCTCTCCCTCCCGGCAACACTGGGCAGGGGACTGGGGCGTTTGAGTTCGCTCTGGCACGCACACATTCTGAGCGACAGCCTTTACTTCTTCGCCAGGGAGGTGACGCCATCAGCTTCCTCCAGGTTTTGTCCAGACCCTGCGACTACCGCACTTTGGTCTTTGTGTTTCCCCGGCTGAAAGGCTCTCCAATCAGCCAACGAAGGCTGGGGTTTAAGTAAAGTGTTCTTAAAAGCCTTAATTTCTCTTGTCTCCCAAAGAAATTCTGTTAATGCAATTTAGCACATTTACAGAGTAAAAGAATATGGTGATTTCAACAGATGCATTAAGAGCATTTGATAAAATTCAACATCCACTTATGACCTTTTTTTAAAATGAAAGAAAGCTGAGCATGTAAGATTCAGAAGAAAGCATCTTTAACCCAATAAAGGATATCTAAAAAAAACCCCACAGATTCCAGCTTACTTAATGGTGAAGCATTAACGTAATTCCTGGTAAAACCCAGAAAAAAAAAGCCAGCGAACCCACCCCCACAACATAATTTTATGTGGTACGAGAAGTTCCAGCCAGAGAAATAAGAACATAAAATAAAAGTTGCAAAGATTGGAAAAGAAGAACCAAACTTCCATTTTTTTTTTTTTTGCAGATGATATGTTTATTATGTGAGAAACCCAAGAGATTAGATTGGACAATTAGAATTAATGAGAGTTCAACAAGATATTAGATTAGTTTTTAAATTAAAAATAAATCCAGCTATCTAGAAATAAATCTAACAAAGATATGCACAGTTTTGGGGGAGAAAATGGTAAAATTTACTGAGGGATGTCAAGTTTCTTGACAGAAAGACTCCCTATCATAAAGTTGTAAATTCTTAAAACTGATCCATGGATGGGGCACCTGGGTGGCTCAGTGGGTTAAGCCTCTGCCTTCAGCTCAGGTCGTGATCCCGGGGTCCTGGGATCGAGCCCCGCATGGGGCTCTCTGCTCAGCGGGGAGCCTGTTTCCCTTCCTCTCTCTCTGCCTGCCTCTCTGCCTACTTGTGATCTCTCTCTCTGTCAAATAAATAAATAAATAAAAATCTTTATAAAAAAAAAAAACCTGATCCATGGATTTAATGTAATTCTAATTTTAAAACCCCAATAGAATTTTTTCTTGAACTCAACAAGATTATCCTAAAATCCATATGGAAGAATAATAGACTGAGGACGGTCCAGAGCTCTCTGAAGGAAATCGGGACCGGAGTGCAGGCGGGGCTTGCCCTCCAGGTCCCTGAGTGTGTCCCACGGCAATGGTAACAAGGGCAGTTTTGTGTTGACTCTGAGATGGACGAGCAAAGCCTGGACAACAGAATGGAGAGGCTCCCGGGAGAACGTGATGTTGGCAGGCTGGTCCCTCGGCTGGAGGAAGGATGGATGATCGGATGAGTGGAATTGGGGTAGTTGGTCATCAGACACTGACTTCAACCCTTATACAAAAATCACTCCTGAGTGGATTAAAGACTTAAGCGTTAGAGTCAAAATTTGGAGACGATACAGAAAACTATCTTTATAGTCTCAGGCCATGGAGGGATCTCTGAAGCAAATCCTAAAGGAGAAGATCGCTATATTTGGTTAAAGGAATATTGGTTCTTCCAAATGCTATAAAGAAATCAAAAAATTAAACCACACACCAGCAGAAGGTATTTTCAACACATAACTGGTGAAAGATCTATAATATATAAATATTTCTAATAAGACAGAACTAGCCCAAAAAATAGAAACGTATTTCCCAGAAGCAGAAACACAAATAGCCAATTAAGAATGAAAAGTAGTTGGGGCACCTGAATGGCTCAGTCCATTAAGCCTCCAGCTCAGGTCATGATCTCAGGGTCCTGGGATCGAGCCCCACATTGGGCTCCCTGCTCAGTGGGGAGCCTGCTTCTCCCTCTTCCTCTATACCCCAAGGCCTGCTCATGCTCCTGTGCTCACTCTCTCTCAAATAAATAGACACAATGTTTTTTTTTTTTTTAAAGAATGAAAGAAGCTTAACCATATAAGTAAATAAAGGAAGCGGAGCTTGAGTCTGATGCCTTAGACCACCCCGCCATCCTGACACCCACATAAGTAAATAAAGGAAGGCACACGCCAACCATTGTAGGATATCACTTAATAGCCCCTCCCCCCAAGCTGACAAAAAAATCAAAGTCTGAGAAGACAGAGTGTTAGGGAAGGTGTGGAACAACTTTTTTCTATTGCTGGTTAAAGGCTAAAAATAGCACGACAGAACATTCCGAAAGGAAGCGAGGTGGGAGACCGTCGGAGCAGACTGCTTCACGTGTGTGTGGGGGGGGGGCGGTAATCACATCGTCTTGGGGGAATGCGGCTAGGGGATGGGGAGAGACAGGGGCCGTGACACTTTTTTATCACTCTTGATTACTTGTTTTAACCAAGTGTGAGTACATATTTCCCACCCTTCCCTCGCCTGCCTCTGCCCCTTTCTCCTTCTCTCATGCAAACACTCTGGATGTTTGCACAAACAGGAAGCTGTTCTTCTATCTCAAACAGCAGGAGAGCTCAGGAACACCAGGAGACAGGACACAAGATCCTTTAGCAGGGCATGGTCCCCAAGGCGGTGTCAGGATGTCTCCTACCGGTAACTGGGCTAGAAAGCCTAGGCCAGGGATAGTCCCCACTCCCGCTGTGCTGTCTGCCTGTCTCGCCCCGTCTGAGGGGCTCATCTGGGTGTGAGCGGGCTTCTCCCCCACCCCCTTCTAGTCTGTTCTGGAACCTTCTTCTCTGAGGCCAGCTCCGTGGTCGGGGTTGGTGGAGAATCATCAACTGTTTGTTAGCAAGACTTTGGGGAGAGGCTCTCTCTGATCCGTCCTGGTTGTTTGCTTTCTCCTTCTCATCGCAGACACATTTGCACAGCCCGTGGCATTTACAAAGTGCGTTTCTAGCTCTTTGCCTGGTGGTCCTAAGGGGTCCCTGGGAGGGTGGGTGTGAGACCAAGGTGGCTGGGGGATGCCGGGGAAAGGAAGGGCCAGCTCCAGGGCGCCTGGGATGTCCTTGCAGGGACATGGGAGAGACCACAGCATCCCAGAGGAATGGAGACTGGCAAGGCCAACAGGAGGCAGGAACACCAGCTAACCAGCCATCCCCATGACATGCGACCCGCGGGAGATATGAGGCTGGCTGAGAGCTTTCGGAGACCCAGAAGGAATCAATGTTTCCTTGGATCTGTAAGAGTTGACTTCTTCCCCTCCCAGACCCCCCCTTGACTGCCTCAAGAATGAGGCCTTTTCCAGCTGTAGTTCTGGGGTCAGGTATAAACGTGGGTCCGAGTCTGGCCATGCACAGCCGTTGTCCCCAAGAATGGTGACCCAGGTGTAGCGCGGATCGCAGGGTGTGCTGGGCAGGAGCCCTTGGCCGGGCCTGAAGCTGGGGTCCAGCCTCCCCCGCCCCCCGCCCTCCGGGTCTTCACTCCGACTCCCTGATGAGTTTCCTGCTCCATCAACTGGAGAGTTTCTGAAGTTAAATTCAAAGTTGCTAGTGGTTTTGAGTCACCTTTTCTTCTTTTTTTCAATAGCGACTCTTGAGTGAAAATTAGGCTGCTGTGTGGGTGGCCATGAAGGGTGCCTCATTTCCACATCGGAGAGCTACCCACACAGCAGATTTTAGTAGCACTTGAAGTGGGACCTGATTTTGCCTCTCAGCTGCTATATTAAAATAAAAAGCCCTTAAGCTGATTATAAAGATACCAATTTAAATGTATGGATACCATTTCCATGAGGGAAGAGATGTCTTCATTGATTCTCTGAGACCTCCTGTTCCCTGCGGGGGTGCATGTCACACCCGCCTTCTAGCACTCTCTAGCTCTTCTAGAGCACTCTTCTAGAGCACTGGACAGAGAATCAGGTAGCCGAGCCCCCCGCCCGGGTTCTACCGCTGCCAACTTGCATCCCATCCTCTATTTACAGGGATATTCACACCTGCGTACCCACCTGACCAGGTCACCTTGGGACTGGATGAGCTATGGGTTGGCAAATCTCCCTGTGCCCTCACTGAGCTGTCCTTCAGTTATCGCCGTTACTCACCCTCCAGGTTTTTGGGGGGTGGGGGAGGCAACTGGCTTCTCCTGCATTTATCTCATCCCAAAGTGTCTTTGGGTCCCCTTGGAAGAATTCCACGCTGTTACCTCTTTTCATTCAGCCTGTCAAACAGCCTCTTAACTAGTCTTGTTTCCATTTGGACACCAGGGGAATAGAGAGAGTTGTTTGAGGTGGGTCAGAGAAACTGGGGGAAGCCACAGTCCTCACATAGGGAAATCCATCCATCCCCACTGGGAGTCTACGGCTGGGGAAGCCCACGGGACCTGCTCCCACCTCTGCTTTCTGCCAGGGACCCAAGGGCCACAGTAGGATGAGGCAAGCACGACCAGAGAACGGGCTTAAAAGGGGCCAGGGCCGGCCCTTGCAGTGGACTTTTCTCTCTGTCAGAGGGTTTGAAAGGTTGGGAGATCTGGTCATTTGGAAGCTGCTGCCTAGTGAGAAAAGGACAATGTGACCCGACAGAGTTTGTGGGAGATGATGGAGAAAAGCAAAACCATTCTATGCTGACTTCTTTCCTCATCAGCGGCTCATCAGAACACAGAGGTACACACGCCCACCACGGCCAGGGCTCACGCATGCTCTGACCTCCCAGCAGTGCCCTGACCTGGAAGTTTGTGGCCTTGTTCTTCTTACCGGGGGCGGACTGTGGTCCAGAAAGGTCAGAACCTTGGCCAGAGCTGCAGAGCCACAGCAGGCCGGGAGCCACAGACAACTAAATGCAGAGCCAACTCCAAAGCCCAGTGTACAAGGATTGATGCTGACTTGAGCATCTTTTCTGCGCCTTTTGCTTTTCCTGGGTTCTCTCTCTCCTGACTTGGAGGGCATCATTATCGCATTATTGACCAGGAAAGACACCAAGTCATTGGTAGACAATCACCTCCAGAGCACGGCGCTGGCAATTTTTTTTTTATTTTATTTATTTATTTTTTTTATTTGACAAATACAGATCACAAGTAGGCAGAGAGGCAGGCAGAGAGAGGAGGAAGCAGGCTCCCCGCCAAGCAGAGAGCCCGATGTGGGGCTCGATCCCAGGACCCTGGAATCATGACCCGAGCCGAGGGCAGAGGCTTTAACCCACTGAGCCATCCAGGCGCCCCAGAGAGGAGGGGAAGCAGGCTCCCTGCTGAGCAGAGAGCCCTATGTGGGGCTCGATCCCAGGACCCTGGGATCATGACCTGAGCCGAAGGCAGAGGCTTTAACCCACTGAGCCACCCAGGCACCCCTCACGGCGCTGGCAATTTTGAGCCTGGAGTTAATTTGACAACAAATTCCAGTTTTCTCCCCAGATTCCCCAGCTGCTCTGCCCAGAGTCTTGCCAGATTCCTTAGCCATGCCCATCTTGGCCATCCGGTCGAATCCCAACAGACCTTTGGGCTCAGCTAAAATGCGGTCCTCTGACAGCTCTTCTCTACTTCTGGAAATTGCTCTCAGCTGGAGCTCTTGCTCTTTGGTCTGAAACCACAGGGCGCCCACAGGAGACTAGACAAAGAAGCTGGGCCCATTCGGACAACCTCTGCCCCTCCACTCCCACCCGCATGCCCCAGAGAGAACTCTTTCTACAGGACCTTCCTGCCTGCCTTCTGAAGACGGATCAGGGCAGCATGGCTACGAAGAAGAAACACTCAGTCCCGAGGATGCCATTTGAAAGTCTGTTAAAAATAAATGTTGAGGCTTTTTGCTTTTGCAAGTGCCCTTATTGAAATTGGGTCCGTTGCTGTGGGGTGTGTGCAGCACGGCCACTGCTCCGTCCAGGGCTGGGGAGGGCACCGCCTTCCCTGAACAGGCAGAGCGCAGGCACGGGCACAGCTTGAACGGGCTTTAATTCCAAGCCTTCCTGTGTAACGTTTTGCTTTTAAAAATAGGAAGCATGCCAGCAAATACATAATATAGGCTTCAAAGTGCCGAATTCCCAGAATTAGTCTTTGGTTGTGCTTTGGTTGAAGGTCTGGAGATTCTCGGAGTCCTTCTGGGACCTCTGAAGTTCTGCCCTTTGATTCCTCACTTCACTTCTCCCTGCCTTTAATTTTGAACAAAGCCTTTAGGATGCAGTAGAACTGTCCCTTAGGCGAAGTCACAAATCCCGGGTCTGTGTCCCAGCTCAGCATTCACTGACCATGCGGCCTTGGGCAAGTCAACTGACTTTTCAGAAGCTTGCCCTCGCCCTCTGGAGAGAGTAAGGATGACTTTGGAGGGTCAGGGTGAGGGTCAAAGCCTCAGTCAGTGAATCTGAGGTGCTTGGAGCCCATTTAATGCTTGCTCATTCACACAGACTGAATTCCTTTGAATTTTCTTCTGAAGCTTATCTTCCTTGTTCTATTCTGAGTCTTTGTTATCGGTCGGGTACGCTTTTGGGTGCTAATTATTTTTTGTCTATCTCTCAGACAGAAAGAAACCCCTCCACCTTCTGTCTTTGTGTTAATTTCCTTTTCATCTGTGCTCCTGCTGTTGGTTGATTTCTCACTCATCTTCCTGAGCAATAGTAACCCCTCCTAGAAGCCTCTGAATTTACCGGGCTTCCATTATGGCTCTGCGACCAGCATTTATCATCAGTCTCAGTCTAACAGGCACATCCGAGATGTTTTCTTATTTTGGTACAACCATGTTTTTCTCCCTCCTACTTCCTTTCATCCAGAATATATTGAAATGTTCCAAAGAAGGAACTGAAATTGACTGCAAAGGAGAAGGTGGGCTGGAGGTTGATTTCTTGCCAAAGGTCTTAGTAATTTCTATGTCCTCTCTCCTGTGTTAGCATTTGGCTTAGAGCGGGTGGTGGCGGTAGGAGGGGCATGAGCGTGAGAATGAAACAAGGTAAACTGTCCCCGGCAAATGGGGACAGCTGTGGGGGAAAAGTCCTCTTTCATGGTGTCAGGGAGACGGGGGCTTTGAAGTCGGAGAACCCTCATATTAAACCCTTACTGGGTGCTTTGGTTTTTTTTTTTTTTTTCCTTTTTAAAGATCATTAAATTTCCTTCCAGATTTGAAGACATATGTTTAGATATCTAATGCACCCAGAATTTATGCATGAGATGTGAGTTAGGGCACAGTCTTAATTTTTTCCTACATGGATAGCCCATGGTAACAAGACCAAATGCTGATTAGTCTGTCTTTTTTCTACCGATTTAAAATATCGCCTTTATCACACACTCGGTAGATAAAATATAGGTCTGTTTCTGGATTCACTATTTTGTTCTGTGGCTTTTTCTATCCCCATGCCAGTGTCACATGTTTTAATTGTGGTTGGAAAGCTTAAGGTTCTGAGCCAGAATATCCATGGATACCCGTAATTCACTTTTTCATAAGAATAAAAGGGTAGTTGCAGAATCCGTTGTTCCTACAAGCCATCTGGTACTCTCCCGGACTTGTAAAAATAATGTAAAACAATAATTTAGACTTCTATTTGATTATCTTAGAAATTATTTTGGGCATCTTAGCTAATAAGACATTCACTAAGTCTCTGAACTGAAGAGGAGTAGAATTCTAGATGATTAATATGAGATGTTTGTTCCATGGAGATTAGCTTATTCTGAGGTCTGGGGAAACAAACCAGACTCAGGCTAATTCTCTCTTGTCTTATAGTCCTGGCACTGGTGGGAGGTTCATGCTGACCCCCTATGTGGTACCGTATTACAGGTTTTCTACTCCTGGCCTGGAGGCCTCCTTCTGGATGGGTGCTTGGTGCCTCACAGCCACAGTCAAGGTCAGGTTGCCATGACTTTCCAGGGATGTGGAATGGGCCGGGCCAAGCCCATTAGCTGTCACCAGCACGGTTGGTAGCTTTCGCTTGTATGGGAGGCGTCTGCCATCTGAGAATCATTCTAGAGTGCCTCCATTATGAATTTTTAAATAATGAACGTCATGAATTCTTTAAAAAGTCTCTCATTTTGAAGAGTAAGTAGAATCGTCCGTGGCGTCTGAGGAGAGGAGGAAGCATTACTGAGCAGCTAGTGGTTTGTTTCTGGACACTGAGAGGCTTCACTGAGAGAAGTTAATGCTCTCCTTGGGATCCACGAAGAAGCGGGGTCATCCCTCAAGGAAACCAAGATTATGGGTTTCCACAGTCTTTCCAGTCGGCGCTGCAAGCCATGGGGCAGGGGTTTCGGCCCATGTGCTTTCTACCCACCAACCATTCTCCTATGTCTACTACTTCTTCAGATCCTCTTGGTTTCTGTCCACAGGCTGTGATTAGTTTGTAACTTATCAGCAGGATCAGCCAAGGCCAAGGCCTGTGATTATAGCTGATACTTTTCTTCATTAGTTTTAAAGGAATGAAATTGCTCTGTATGAAGGCACAATTTTTTATCTGATGTCCCAGTCTAATGGCTCCTGTCTGTTCCCGCCTGCTCTAGACCCCACCTCCCGCCCCACCTGGCCTCAGGTAAGCCAGGGAGAGAACTAAAACAGCTTCTCTGTGAGTCATTTCAGCCTGGTGCATGCCGGAATCAGAATGGGGGGGTGACCCTAGAGGGCTCCAACTCAAGGAACAGGCACAAGAGAGAACCACCCAGCACTTATGTAGAGTAAGAGGTACTGGGACGGAAGGGGCAGAGACTCCGCTGCTGGGGAGTCATGTGCGGTGGGAGCGGGGGAGGAAGGAGACACGAAGAAATCAGAAACCAGAGCTTCTGCCCCAGCCACCTGGGACATCGGTCACCTAAGCCAGTGTTGGTAACGTTGCATAAACCCAAATGGGGCCCAGCGGGATGTCTGATATCTACCAAGGGACAGTTGGGACATTCCAGCCTGCTCACCTGTCTGCTGGTGGACTTGAGGACATGCTGTGCCCTAAGAGAGATCGGAAAAGGAGTTGTTCTCTTGACAGTCATTGAATTAGGGCTCATCCGGAAAGAGGCAATCAAACGGTGGTTGCCATTGCATTGTCCCGTCAGAGCTTACTGACAGAATTTCATTCCCATCTCATTACAAAAGAAGAGTCTAGATGCTCACTGCAGCCCTCACTAGCAGCAAATCAGGATTGCTGGTTAAAAACCACCCATTTGATAGAGAGCAGACAGGTGGTCGAGTGGGGCCCGGGGACAAGGCAGGAGGAAGGACAGCGGTGCCAGGAGACTCCTGGGTCATCGGTGCTAATCCCAGGAGCCCAGGCACATTCCTGACATATCGGGGTGTGGGCTGGGAACACAGGCAGCTTCTGGGCCACCAGGGAGCCCTCCTGGGGCTAGAGACAGCCCTGCCCGTTGCCAAGCCTGTTCGCTCCCACCGCACCATAAGGGATCTTTGAACATCTTATGACCCCCAAATAAGCCTTGAGAGTTCTAGGGTCTTAAAAACATTCTACTGTTAAAAACGGGCATGAAAGTCAAGGTCAGGGAGAGGGCGCAGGCTGACATTTGCGAACAGCAACCACAGTTTGGCAAACATAGTCTGATGGGACTGTCAGAGCAGCCCACGGACCCGGGGAGGGTGGGGGGTGTCCTTCCTGTTTTACAGAAGTCACACAGCCTGAGTGGCATCTGGGCCCCAGTCCGTCTGTCTGACAACAGATTCCCCTTTCTCTTGGCATCCCGCGCTGTGATCTCCGGTGCCACTTTTCTGTTCCAGCGACACAAAAGGCCACGGTCATTCTGGCCCCAGAGTCAGTTCTCCATTTCCGCTCCCTCCTGTCAACGTTTTAGTGTATTGCGCTCCGGGTCAAGTATAATTCTGCACTCTGCTGTTCTCATTACACATGGTCAGTATTTCCCCGTGCTGCTCACACTCGTCATTCTGAAAACCTCCATAAACCCCATTGAGTTGAGCATCGAAACAACGGACTTAATCCTGTCATTAGACAAGGCAGTTTTTCCAGCATTTTGCTACTAAAAATTACATGGTGACCAGCTGATCTTGCAGAAGATGGTATCAGATAGTGGATGGGAATACAGCGGCGGTCAGACTGCCGGGCTCAAACCCCAGAATGGCCACGAAACAGCTGTGTGACCTTAGGTAGGTTACTTAACCTCTCTGTGTCTCATTTTCTTGATTTATAAAGTAGAGCTAATAATAGCACCTTTCTTAGATGCTCCACGTCCCTAAAACAGAGAGGTTTGGCCCTGCTAACTCAGAGGCCTGGGCCGGTTTGCTTTCTCAATTCGTGCAGCAGTCCTTTCAGTAACTCGGAATGCTCCTCTGAGATGGGAAAGTGCATCTGCTTCTATGGCTGTTGTGACGAATAGTGACAAATGTAGTGGCTTGAGACTACACAAACTTACTACTTAGGTTTTGGTAGATTAGGCGTTCCAGCAGGGTCTCACAGGGCTCTGAGGAAAGCATATTCCCTTCGTGGAGGCCCTGTGGGAGAAGCTGACACCGTGCCCCTTGCTTCTAGAGGCTGCCTGCTCGGCCCACTGCCCCCTTCCTCCCTCTTCAGAGCCAACAGTGCTAGAGGGGTCCTCCTGCAGTCCTCTCTCTGATCTTTCTCCTGATTCCCGCTTCGATTTTTAAGGACATTGAACTCACCTGGATTATCCACGATAATCTCCCTTTTTAAAAGTCAATTGGTGATAAACCTTCCTTCCCTCTGCCACCTTGTTCCCCCAAGGCTGTTGAACCCAGCACATTCGCAGGTTCCGGGGAGGAGGATGCAAAATCGCTAGGGGACCTGGCCACACGCTGCTGGGGCCAGTGAACTACAAGTCCCAGTCTCCCTTGCAAACCAGGGTGTGACTACAGGTGGCCAATGGGAGACCCCAGCACCAGATTAGAGGGTGGGCAAAGGTGTAAATCCTTGCGCTCTTGGGCTCCTGGTGGCGACACTGGGGCAGTGGCTGGAGTTCCAGCAGCTTCAGGGTGAGCTCCGGCTGTAACCTGCTATATGGGGTGCTGAGGGCTCTCTCCTTTCTGTAGCACCCCTGCCCCTGCTGCATCTCCAGCCTGGAAATGTAGCGACTCCCTGATCTCCAGGTCACACCCCCTCCCCTGAGTGCCCTCAGATGACTTTGTCACAAGCTTCTCTTGCAAGGGTGGGGAACCACAGGGCTCTTCCCTCACTGGTGAGGCAGGGCAGCAATGCCTCCCCACAGGGCTGCCCTGAAGACAGAAGCGGTGGCATGTCCGTGCCTAGTGTCCTAGCTGACACTTAGCACCTGCTCAATGCATCGTAGTTACGTAGGATTTTAGATGTGAGGTGTGTTGGCTTTTGCTATACTAAGTATTTAAATTTTCAGCAAGGCACGGCCAAATGCTGTTTTCCACTGAAATTTCTTCTATTGATTTCATTTTGAAGAAGGCAGCCTCTCTCTGGAGTTGAGATAAATATTCAAATCTATTTTTAGCAAGTCTCCCCCTAATTTCCCATATTTGAAATTATTTAACTTCTTGAAGCATCTGGAGTCTATTTTGGGGGCATGATGTAGGTCTAAATTAATTTCCACATCCCCATGCAATTAGCTTAACTTCATTTAATAAATAGCCCTTTATTTCCTCAGTGCTGGCTGTTGCTTATTTTTAGTGCTCATTAGCTACTCAGACCTAATGGGGTCTTGTTAGGGGCTCTGATCTGTGTGGGGCTTTGGAAGGACACTCTGCAGGTCTGGGACATCATTTTGCAGTCTCGGGTACAAATAACAACTTGTTTGCGTAACTGATTTTCAGGGCACTTGTTTTCTGCCGAGCTGGGACCTATAGATCTGTTTCTTTTGTCTCTGGGCAGTTAGATTATTGGAGAAATCAAGGGCAGCTATGACTCACACCCTTTCACCTGCCTATTCTGCCTGGTGACTGTTGAATTCTATCTTTTTCCTGTGGTTTAAAATTTTCATGAGACACCGTCTCGGTCACTGTCTCTGGTTGTAAATCTCACGTGCCTCTGTGAACCTCTCCATTCTCAGCCTCAATTCTTGTTTTCCTGATATCATTCCCCTCGTAGAACCTCAATTTTATTTCTTCGTGTTGATTATTCTGCTTTCTAAAGGGACTTTCAGTGCTTTGCAGGGGTCTCTTATGGCTCTCTGTAAAAGAAGGACAATTGTTCTGGTTTATTCTTACTGCCAGCCATGGTGCACTTTTTCACTGCGTTTAGAACTGAGGCCAGCGGCTCTTTACGCTCTCCCCGCCGTGTCGAGGGACCCGGAGGGCGTCCGCTCGGGAGATCTTACTGTCGTGTTTGTAGGTGGGGACTTGCTTACAGCCATCCTGTCTTTCTGCCCTGCTGCCCTTGGCCTGAGGCTTGGGGGCTGCGTGTGTCCCTGGGACCACGTGTCCCTTACCAGGCAGGAAGGGCGAGGGACCCGGGAGCTTTCCCTTTCCGCAAGAGATGGGACACAGTCAGGGAGTTTTGCTCACGTTGCTCAGTGCTGCGTTAGTGACTCGGGGCCACCGCAAGAGAGTTCCACGATCCGAGCGGCTGAAAATGGCAGAAATCTCTCCTCTCACAGTTCTAGAGGCCGGAAGTTTGAAATCGAGCTGTCCACAGGGCCGTGTTCCCTCTGAAGATTCCAGCGGGGGATGCTTCCTGGCCTCTTCCGCACTCTGATGTTGTCAGCAATCCTTGGCTTCCGGCGGCATCGCTGCCATCTCTGCCTCTGTTGCCATATGAGCTTCTCCCTGTGTGTTTTGATCTCTTTGTCCCTTTTCTTTTTATGAGGACAGCGGTCATATTGGGATAGGGCTACCCAACTCTGGAATGACCTCATCTCAGCTAAGGACGGCTGCAAAGATACCATTTCTGAATGAGGTCATGTTCATGGGTACCTGGGATTAGGACTTCAGTGTATGTTTTGGGGGGCACGATTAAAGCCACAACAAGTGCAATGTCGCAGGGCCGCCCCAAGCTGCAAGGGAGCCTGGTGGGCTGGAAATCAACTCCATAGCCAAACACACCGCCATCTCTTCCCAAGTGGGATTCCTTTAGTAAGTCAAACGAGGGGAATGTGTTTCCAGCCAGTAACTTGCAGTGTCTACCGCAGAGGTCTAAGGAGAAGCGATAGCCTCCTCCGGGAAGCGAAGACCTGTGTCCTGCAACCTCTTGTTTGTCCAGAAATCAGATTTCTCTGGTCCTCTGCGACTTCTGGTTCTGGATGTGAACCCAGAAGGTCTCTGTACAGCGAAAAGCTCGACGCCCAGGTACGCCATTCGTTCAAGAAGAGAACCTCTCTGATGCTCACTCCAAGACTACCTTCTCTTTCTTTCTTTTTTTAAAAAAAGAAGTATTCATATATTTGGGATAGACAGAGAGGAGGGGGAGGGGCAGAGGGAGAGGGAGAGACAGAAGCTCAAGCAGACTCCCCACTGACAGCAGAGCCTGATACGGGGCTGCATCCCAGGAACCCGAGATCATGACCTGAGCCAAAATCAAGTTAGCCGCCCAACCAACTGAGCCACCCAGGCACCCCGAGAATACCTTATCTTTCATACTTTTTTCCGACGGGCTTGGTTTCTTGATTTCTGAGGTTGCATTCGACACGGCAGCCAACAGATCCCAGGCATTAGTGATAACCGGCAACAGCAAGAACAGCATGTTTTTTCCTGTGGAGGGTGGGGAAGGATAATAATGGAGAGTGTGTACTTGAAGTTGTTCGTCTAAGTGGCCCAGGAAGAGCAAGGCAATGTGGGCCACTGAGCACGGGGTGCAGCCCGCCCGCCGGAGAGCCTGGGAGGCGCCTCACCCTGTCTGGGTCTGTGCTGCGTTCATTACCAGCTGCCGGGGTGGGGCCGGGGGGGTGGAGGGAAATGGTACAGGCCTCTGATTTGTTCCGCGCAAATTCCCAACGACGTTTTAAAGTCAAATGTTTCACTTTCTGAAAGGATAAGCTCGTATCTAGAAAAGCTTAATTATGTAAAATAGCCCATCTTCCCAGTTTCTTGGAGGTAGAGCCAGGTTCAAGGCCCCTGGCTGGCTCAGTTGGTTAAGCACCTGACTCTTGATTTCTGCTCAGGTCATGATCTCAGGATTGTGAGATCGAACCCCTCCCCCCACCCCATCTGGCTTCATGCTGAGCGTGGAGTCTGCTTAAGAGTCTCCCTCTTTCTTTGCCCCTTTCCCCTCCTATGCTCTAAGAAAAAAGAGAGAGAGAGAGAAAAAACCAGGTTTGAACACAAGCGCTGCTGCATAGACTGTTGGGGTGTGCATGGCGGACAACTTAACCTTAAACTTCCCCGGGCTTCCTTTCTGCATTGATGGAATGGGGGCATAATGGCCCGTTCTGTGCGATTCAGGTATTATGTTCCCAACAGCCACCGAACATCTCTGTTCCGATTCTCCGCCAGCTCCCGTGTCCATCTCTCTCCTGCTTTTGTGATATCAGTAGCCACCCAGAGCTCAAGGCAAACATCAAGGTCAAAGTCTTCATTTCTCTCTCCCTCTCCTTGTCTACCCAATCTGTTAACAAGCACTGTTGAGAGGCTCTAAAAGATGACGTTTTCTATCTCTATTGCCTTGAGCCTAGCCTTAATTAATTCAGGGCCACCATTCATTAAGGACTACCTAATCTCTCCCCAGGTTACTGCAAGACCCTCTTCACTAGTCTCCCTGACCCGTTCTCCACACAGCTGCAAAGTAATTTTCATACGATCATCAGACCATGTCTGTCCCCTCTTCAGTCCTGTGAGTTCTAACCCCTTCCTTCCTCTCCGTCCTGCCCCAAGCCTTGCCCACCCCCTGACTCTGCTCCCAGTGCCGGTCTTCGCTCTCTTCTCCGACCCACCACGTGCATCTGCTCTCACTTCGGGCCCCACACTTGCTTCCGGATGAGCTCCATCGGGGCGGGATGACGCCGAAGCTGGGGCTGCTCGGGTCTGACAAGTCTGGTTCTGGTACTCCCCGCTCGCGTGTAGTCATGAAATTAATGAGCAAATTAGCTAGGAACTGATTATTCCAAAAATAAATTATAGATTCAGCTTCTTTCTTTTGGCTTCAAGCCTTTGAAGTGTCTGCCGCAACTCTTCCTGATGAAATGAAAAGAGACATTTGCAATGTTAATTTCTGTGTCACTTTTATATAAAACTACAAAAGAAAGAATAAGGAATATCAACAAGATCAAAAGAAATAGGAAAATTACAAAGAGGGGGAACAGCACTCTTATTATTTTGTTTATAGACTATTTGGCAAGACATGAATAATACATAAGAGAGTGTACTGGGTAGTTTAGGAGAAGAGAGAGTTGGTACTTCATTATTGCAAATGCAGAATGGAAGTGGGATGGGGATCCGGAGGGAAAGGCACTTAATTGGTGCTAAGAAGAACACAAGGGGAAGCTGCTAGTCTGCTGTGGACATGCAACCATGAACCTGAGCTGGTCAGAATGACGTAGAAAGTTTGAATTAACTGTGAGGGTCTCTCCTCTGGGTGCTGTGCATGGCCTTTGGGATATTCTACTCCTCCAACACCTTCTTTGCTTATTTTTGGCTTTGTGATGGTATTCCTGAGAGTGGAGATCACTAGAATCTCTTTTACGTTCTGAGAACCCCAGGATTTTGGAGCCTCTCTGAGATAGTACATGTCCTTCATAGATCTCCCCTTCCTCTTCCTTTCTCTATAGAGAAAGCAATGAACCCTTCCCTAAAAATGAAATAGAGAAGTCCAGGATTAATATAAAGAGAACTGTTGCACAATACAGAATGCATGCAAAAGAAGGGTGATCCTTGGGGCTGGAGGACAAGCTGGACCTTGAGGTTGCCTCCAGAAAGTATCTCTAAGTTCCAGGTCATGTGCATAGGTTCATGGCAGTGTTTTCTGAGAAGGATGGTGGGTCTTGGTCTTCTGGGAAAGTACACCAGATCTTATAGGACAGTTTGAGAAATAATGGTTGATCAAGATCCCAGCAGAAGAGAGGATTCTCCCTCCCTCTTTCTCTTTATTCATTCACCTCCTACCCATTCACCCTCCCCATCCATCCACCCACCCACCCACCCACCCATCCATCCATCCACTCATTCCACCTTCCTCCTTCCCTCCCTCCCTGCCTGTCTGCCTTCCCACCCTCCCTCCTTCTAGCCATCCATCCATCTATCCATCATCTACCTTTTCCAGAAAAGAGGAGAAATCTTGCAAATATACAAATAATACTTCAAGGTAGATAGGTGAAATCCATATGAAAGATTTTAATGGGAAAGATACAAGAAAGGTAAAATAAGTATGGGAAAGTAAGATGAAACGAGGAGTGAGATTGCCACACAGGATACACGCCTCTACCCAGCACCTGCTGGGGACATGCCACATTCTGGCTCTGAGCTTTCCAACAGCCAATGGGAATAGGAAACACGATAGCATGATTGTTCCCTTGACTCTCAGTGTCTGTAGGGTAAAAATAAACCCGTTGCCAAGGAAAAGCATGGCTCTGACTGATGCGAAGACCAGTTAGAATTTTCCTGGGGCTTCGTAGAAGAGGAGGGTTGAGGTTTAACCAGAAACAGACTCCTGGGCTCATGACTGATGCCAAAGCCCTGTTAATGGGAGGTAGTGGTGTTAAGTTAATTAAGCAAGGAGGCCATTAAACCGAAGTCAGGAGGGAAGGGCTGACGCTGAGGACAGGGACAGCTCTGACTGATGAGTCATCAGGACTGGCTGTGTGGACCCGGAGGATGAGCTGGAGGTGCGGCAGGTGACGATGCTGTCCAGCACCCTGGGACCATCCTGTCATCGTGCTGGCCCTCTTCGTCTCTTCACCGGCAGGACCTCCCTTTGCAGGCCTTAGTAGCCTGGGAAGCAAACCAAAACCTAAGCCTGGATTGCCTCAAGGTTAAGAAATGGGAACTTAAGGACAACCAATCCCAAACAGCCAATGAGGCTTTCCGAATAAGACGACCACTTAGGCTCCAGCCAATCAAATGATTTCCTTGCTTGGCTTTTCCCTTTTCTCTCCCACCCCCTTCCCCCCAGTTCCTTCTGCTAAAGTGCACTATTTGACACTGTCAAGTTGAAGTTGATTTTTACTGAAATTAACACTGATAATTTTTAATATGCTTCAGTTTACCTTTTAAAAATGGTTTACTGGAAACCGTTTTACTCCTAAGGGGGTGTTCTACATGGGCTGGGGACAACGGTAACCATCAAGATGGCACATCACCCAGGAGGTTGGGCCCCCCTGTCCAGGATAGGGAGAGCAAGGGTAGATAATGGGGTTCATTTGTGGAATAGAAAGAATGGGATACATTAGAATAGAATATGAAATGTTCAAACAACACATCAAAGTATAAGGAAGAAAGAAAATGTAAGTCTGAAATCCCACCACCAAGAGTGACGTCATCTGGATTGAATTTGGGGTGCCTTGACTTGAGAGCCTCAACCCCACGCAGGACCCACTGTGCCGGGCAGGATGTCTCCTATGTGGACTCCCTGGAGGGCAAGTTCCCCGGGACGCAGCTTGAGGCCTGATGTGTTCACTGCAGAGCCTTTTCCTCTGAAACACTCTCTCCCAAGCCTCATTCCTCCTCAGCGAAACTTGCTCATGGTTCCTGGACATTTGAAGTCTAACAAGATAGGCTCTTCAGACCAAAGTTCATTGTTAAAGTTTAGACTCCAATATTGTAATGTAGGGGACTTTTATTTTTTAAACCAAATTATAATACGTAAAAAGTAGGGCACCCAGGACTGTCCAGACCAGTGATTCTTGTTAACGACACTGATCTTTGAAGTGAAAAATTTTCCAGCCATAGATCAAATGAGTGGTGAAAAATAAAACCTTTCTCCAAAACTATGACTATAAAAATAAGGAGTGAGGTCTGGTTGAAAATGCTGGACATTAGATACAAAACGAATGCAAGAAGGATCTGAAAAGTGGTGAGAAGGCAGGCCTGTTAGGGGTTGAGACTCGAGGAGCATGGCAAGTAGTTTCGGGGTTTCCTCATTGTCTCATGTGCCCAGACATGGGACAGAAAAGGCCAGAAACACCAGAAGGAGCAGACGATGAAAATCCCAACAAAACTCTGCTCTCTTGAGCCAAAGGGCAAGGAAAGGGGGAGCCTTGCCGGACAGAACATGTTAGGCAAGAGTCATTCTCCTGTAGCCAGACACCACAGAAGACACAGTGGCCCCAATCCTACCCATGCAGCAAGGGCCAACCGAGGCACTCCCCCCGCCCCTCAATGCTGTCACGGAGCACCTTCCCTTCTGTTTGGGGGAGGACACAGTGGCCGTGTTAGGATGGCAGTGAGTGGCAGCGGCACGAATGGGGGCAGATAGCCACCACCTGAGGCAGGGAGGGAGGGCGGCGGAGCCCACCTGGATGGCTGGGGGCTGACTTCTCCCTCCCACTGGTCCCAACACTAGTGGAGAGACAAGAGGAGTGGGGCAGGATGTGCACCTGTCCACCTGGCCTGGGACAGTCAGTTCCTGGGGTTCACCCACCCACCCCCCGCGGGTCCCCCACCATGTTAGCACCTGGGCTTACCTACAGTGTCAGTCAATGGTCAGTGGTGGGCTATGGCTGCAGTCTGGGGAAATAACCTTGCTTTTGGAGCCCAGATGTCCTGAAGGCCTCCATCCTGCAGGGTTTCCCTCTATTTTGCATTCAAATGAGACTGAGCTCTCATTCAAGCCCAGTGCCCTCTCCCGATGTCCATTCTTGGGATCACTGCCCAAGTCATTCCCACCCCCACTGAATGCCGTTCTTCACTTGCCCTCTCGTCTCCTGGGGTGGCTGGCCTCTCTCTGCCCTTCACCACTCAGGAGAGGAAAGTCACACTTCCCCCTTCCCTCCCTCGGAGCCTTGCAGTCCTCCGGCGGCTGTGACAGGTGTCACTCCGGTGCTGGGGGAAGAGAGGTATATAGAGCTTCACGTGGAATGTCAGATGCCTCAGTTCCTACAAACTGATGAGTCCTCACGTCGAGAGGGGAACTTCTCACTGGCTTGGGTCCACAATCAGACCTTGACTTCCTCCACCTTTCCAGGTCTCTCTTTCCCCCCCATTTCTTGTTCGGATCCCTAGTCTCTTCTCTGGTCACTAAGAGGCTGACAGTGAACAATCCCCAAATTCCTCTTACTTCATTATCTGGAACAGTTTAGCACACTCTTGGCCTCACGCCCGCCCCCCCCCAACCTGTTCTGGGCTGGGATGTCCCGCCTCTCACAGTCCAAATGTCCTTCAGAGTTTTCTCCAACAGAACCTGGCCCACTTCTGAAGGGAAAGGGTCCTCTCTCCCCGAGCGTGGAGGTGTGGCAGTCCCCACTTGCTTTTTATTATTATTTGCATTATTTATTTATATTGATTGATTTTAAGTAGGCTCCATGCCCAAGTGGGACTTGAACTCACAACCCTGAGACCAAGTCACATAGTCCACTGACTGAGCCAGCCAGGCACCCCTATTAGCCATATTTTTATCTTTCTGTTATAGTCATAAAGTGTGCTGCCAAGTTGGCTGGTAAACTAGAGCAAGAAGAAGCTTCTAAGACTTTCTGGAAAAAGAAAAAATTGACTCTGTGGCTCTTGGGAACCAAAAGAGAAAGAAGGAACCCAGGCATTGTGCAGTAGAAAGAGGCACCGAGAGAGGGTGAATTGGACAACTGGGGACCTGATCTTCTAAGGACAGGGGATGGAGTGAGAAGCTTAAATTAGCTGCCCCTCCCCGGGCTGGACCTTCCACGGAAAGTCTATAAGGACAGAGCAAGCTCCCTTTCTTGAGGGAGAGAGGGTAAGAGCTGAGCTGAGGGAAAAAGCTCCCCTCTCCTGGGCAAGATATTCTGGAAATGACCCCTGAGATGGAGTTCCTAGTCTGCGCCAGCTCTGGCCATCTGACTGCAGCCCAGAACCGTCCTATGCACTGACTGACCCCACGCTGCCCCCACAGTGTCTGCGGTGCCTGAAGGGACCAGTCTGAGAATGTGAAAGTGTTGGGGGAGATGTAGTGATGGGACATGGGTTCCAGAAGGGGTAAGCTGGGGAGCTGGGCCTGCTCGGTTCTCCAATTCTGTTATAATCAACCCCTGCTTCAGCAGGGCCACAGGAGACAGGCAGGCCTGTACGGACACAACCTGGGAGCTCGGAGGCAGTTCTGAAGGATGCCCATCAACAAGAAGTCTTTCTGGGTTTTGTTGTCTTTTTCTTGTTTGCTTTCAAATAACAGAACAAGTCAACAGATGCACTGGGCAGATGATGCCTTCTCAGCAATTAACCAAATACCAAGCAGCTGTGGATACGCAGCAGATCCCTTGTTTTTACAGGCATTCTGGAAGGAGGCAGCTCCCTGAGCCATGGGAAGAAGCAGAATTTATCTTCCTCTTTACGAAGGGCTACCCAGGTTCACCCTTCTGCTCTGGACAACCCGTCTCGTCCTAAACCCACCTGAGTTTCTTCACGTGGACGATTGTGACAGGGACAGATGGTCTCCAAATGTCAGGAATAATCTTTTTTGAGGATGCCCTGCCAATAAATGTGCAGTTACATATTAAAATACATATATATAGTAGTACTGCATTAGTAATATATATAAAAATATAAACTAAAAACGAACGAGATAAAAATAAAGTATAAATGTACTAGGTTGAAAAACACTCCCCCCAGATTTATGTCCTTCCTGGAAGCTCAGAATGCAAACTTGCTTGGAAATAGAGTCTCTGTAGATGTAATGAGTTAAGGTAAGAAATCATACTGGAGGAGAATGGGACTTAATCCAATATGACCAGTGTCCTCATAAGAAAAGGAGAAGCAATACACATACACAAAGAGTGCCAGGCTCGGACCAGTACTAGAGAGCTCACATAGACCTCCAAGCTTCCACGGTCATGCTGTTGCCCAAGGGAACCATGGAGACCTTGGGGGCCAGTGACAGGAACTGTAAGTCTTTGACTAAACTTGGGCAGGCAGGGAGGCCATTGTCCCATGGCCGGATAATGTGGAAATCCCTCCTCACAGGGAGCCCTGGACTGCCATCCCATGTCCTAGCAAACTGTGACAAATACCACCACAGGACAATCATGAGAATGAGTCCCCATCTGGCCTTGAAGAGTTTCTAGGGCTCCCCAGCCCTGGTGCCTAGACACAAACACCCCCATCAGCACCCTCCGGGGTTAGCCTGCCAAGATGATCAGAGCCTGCAAATGGAAGGAAGTCCTTGGACAGGAAGCAGTCCCTGGATGCCTGGTGGCCCATCCTTTTCTTGGTCACTGGGTGGTTGCTGTTTCTGGCCCCTGTCAGATGTCCAAACAGCATGGCCTTTGAGACGTGGATTCATGTCAACAGGCCGGGCAGACAACCCCACCCCGGCCTGGCTTGCTCTGCCTTTCAAAGTGAGTTTCTCTGTTTTGGGAACTAAAAGTGCACATTTTGGCCTGAGAGCCCAGCTCAGAAAGGCTGCTGAGGGGAAAGGCTCCCAGCCGGAGCCCGGCTCCTCCACAGGAGGCCCCAAGGTGGGGCGGACGGCTTCCGGCGGAGTCCTCTCCTGGGAGGGAGGCCGCTCGTATTCCTCTGATTCTCAGACTCCCGGCACTGGGCAGGCTCCTCGGACAGCCTTCAGTCTGGCTCCTTGTCTTGAAAGAGAAAACATCTAAGACACCAGCTGGTGTGGAGCGTCAGCCAAGTGGGAAGCCGGGGGCGGGGGGCGCGGGGAAGAGCCCGGGGAGGTGAGAACATAGCGCTCGGCTCGGTGGCAGTGGCGAGAAGGAAGGAGCGCTGGCATTCAGCACACCTGGCCATGGCTGGGCCCCCAGCTGGGACGTGCAGAGAGTGGGAGCCCCAGCCTGGTGCTGGCTTCCACTGGTCTATTTTTTTTTAAGATTTTATTTATTTATTTGACACACAGAGATCACAAGTAGGCAGAGAGGCAGGCAGAGAGAGAAGGAGGGGAAGCAGGCTCCCCGCTGAGCAGAGATCCTGATGTGGGGCTCGATCCCAGCACCCTGAGATCATGACCTGAGCCGAAGGCAGAGGCTTAACCCACTGAGCCACCCAGGCGCCCCTACGCTGGTCTGTTTATAAGAAGCATCCTGTGTGAGAGGCCACCCCGTAGAAAGATCGTGGGACTTGAAGTCAGGCCGAGTCTCTGAGATACATGTACCCTAAGCCAGACGTCCCTTTAGGTGGAGTCCATCGAAAGCCCCAGGGCTATCTGAGCTTCTCCTCTGTTGGAAGGCACTACCCTGCAGAAAGAAGAACAACGTTCTGGAATTCAGCCTTTGTTGATAAAATGGCTGGAAAATCTCACCAGGCCAATAATAGCTGTGAAATCACTGGTAAGTTTCCGTGCTGAGCTGTCCCCTCACTCAGCAGCTACGGAGAAATGACAAGAAGCCTCCACATTTGTATTTCAGATGATTTTACCCACAAGTGGGTCCTGGCTTAGGAAACACATCACTCCAATGACAAAGCAACAAAGTCGATCATCAGGTGGAAAGCGGATGGCACAAAATAAACCTCCACTGTGGAAACCGAGGCCGCCTGATCCAAGAGGCCAGGAGGGAGGCTCGCCTGACGTTCTTGCTGGAAAGATCCCGTGCTCTATAGATACCAAACTGCCTGTCTGAACGTGGTCCCCCAAGGGCCCGGGGCCCACGTGCAGGCCACCAAGCCCATATGCCCAGCCTCAACAGGAGGCGGGGTGGAAAACTCAACCCCCAGGTCCCTTCAGGATTGAATGGTGTCATGACCCCAGCACCCACATGCCCCGGTGCCGTTGTCTGTCTCCTTCCTCTCAGCCGGGCTCTGGCTGAGGCATCTGGCCGGATCCCGGTCCCCGGGAGGTGCTCGAGACCTGTTGGAAGGACAAATGTGTGGGGACAGACCTCTGCCTTGAGGGCCACGTGTCTCTCCTTGAGCTGCCATGATAAATGCCAGCTTCACCTAGATACCGTGGAAAGAATTCAGATCTTGGTGTCCTGTCTGGGTTCAAATCTTGGTGTCTCCACCTGCCGGTTGGATGGACTTAAACATCCAGTTATTTTCTTTGTGGCTCAGTTAATATGAGTGAGAACTGGAAGATGCATGGGGGGCACCTTGCCGGCCATCAAGAAGGAAATGTCGCTCATGCCGTAAGCTCCTGCAGCTGACTTCCACGTCACAGAGAGAAGGATGCTGGAACTTTCTTTTGTGCCCACTTGGGGGTGCATGGTGGGTGCTGTCAGTGTAACAGCCCTGCCCATTCTCTGGCTTTCTTCCCTGTGTCTAATCTGTGCAGAAATTCCAAGCAAATAGATATGAGAGACTTCCCAAACCCCTGGCAGGCACCAGGAATAGAAGGAACAGCGGCATCCGTCCACCACCCTTGACGAGCGCCACTGTGCTCTGAATGCCTCCAGCCATCAGAGTGGATGCCGGGAGCCACGGCCTGGGATGGGCCCCAACCGGAAGCCCTGAGACCCCCCGCCTCCTCTGAGGGCTATGACCTCCCAGGTGGGACACAAGCCAGCAGGTGGACGCCAGGCCAGAAGCTGGGGAAGGAGTAGATCAGTGGGTTGGTCAGGGATGAATCACTAGCTGAGGCTCTCAATCTTGGCCACACACCAGAATCACCTGGAAAGCTTTATAAACTCTTAACACCCGCGTCCTGCCCCAGGGTGAGACCAGTGATGTAGAGAGCAGGGCACCTAAAGATGAGAAGAGGGCAGGTTGGGAGCCCCTGTCGGGCACCCACCTTTGAGAACACTCAGATGTGCGAAGCATACAATAGAACCTGCCTCTGGGAAGAATACAAAACCCCCAGTCAAAGAAGCCTGGCAGGAGCCCCACGTCCCGGGATTTGGTCCAAAGTCAAAGGGAGACTTGCCCTTCATCCTCTGGGCTCCCCAAGCCCCTTTTGCCACCTGGTCAGAGCCCACCTCCCTGCGCTCTAGCTGTCTGGTTCCTTGCCCCTCACCCAGACTGCGGGAAGATTCTGGAAGGCAGAGGCTCTGCCATTCATTATTGACCCTAAGCCTCGCCAGCACCAAGCATCGTGCCCAGCCCCCGAGGGTGTGCGGCAGGTGGAGCAGACGCGGTCACGGATAACTTGTCTGATGCTGATCTGATGCTGCCCCAGTCAGAGGCTGAGTCGGTCCTAGCACCTGGGTTGAAACTGAGCCTGTACCGGGCGTCAAGCGATTGCACTGTACGAAGAGAAGGAGCCTGGGGCCTCATAGGACCTGATACTCTCTCTGATTATTTACCTACACGAAGACTTCCTCTATTAAAAAAAAAATTGGTTGTCACCAATCGTTTGAGGCTTAAAGAGGACTTTAAGCCGCTATTACATTTTACCAAGAAGCTCCTTAATCTGGGTTATTTTTTATTTTTTGGCTTGGGCTCATGAGCCATTAATTGCTGTGCTGGGGCTGGGGTGACGTGAGCAACCTTCCATCTGGGAGGGGAGGTAGTGGGAGAAAAAGGAACTTCGAGCAGCTTTTCTGAGTATGAGTTTAGTCTGTCAGCTTTGACCTTCTGTTCCAACTCAATGCCTATTCAACAAAAACCTTGACATTTAAACAGGCAGCATATCCAGCCCACATCTTTATCTTATAGGCCGACCACTTTTCAGATCGGATCCTTCTTTCTTCAGAGCTACAGCCAAAAAAGGAGTTTGGCATTTCTGCTATTCTGTTCCCTAGCTTTTTGAAAAATACGGGGAGACAGAGAGGCTGAGAGATCAAAGTGTCTGTTATCCCCTGACCGTTCCCTAAATGAGCTTGCATTTGCTGGTGGGTGTCTGTGTGTCTGCACACAGCTTTATTTTGCTTTGAAAAGGATGGGACCACAGGTGTCAGGAAGCAAGATGAGACAGGTGGAAACCCACTTCGGTACACCTATTTTTAGTTCAGAGTCTATTTAAGTGGAAATGATAACTTCAAGGTAACTGGCAAGAGAAAATGTGTCTGTTTGTGCGGTAATTGTTTTGCCCAAAAAAGGAATGAACATCCTTAAGGTATTCCAATGGCTGAGAGAAGGGAAAATCAAAACAGGTTACTTAAAGGACCTTTGGAGGAGGCCCTTGAAAGAAATCAGTGGAGTCAGAAAAAAAAAAAAAAAACACAATGATGAATAATGAGATCTCAGACTGACTCACAATCAGATACAGCTCTGCTACAGTGTGGGGTCTCCTGGGACTCTTAGGAGCCCCACGGGGACAGGTCACTAGTTACAGAGTCTGGTCAGTGCTGGAACTTACCACCACTCAGACACGTGCCACCTTGAAAATCCGGAAACCCAGGGTCCACTCTGACCACAGTCTCCAACCTTGTAGATCCCTCTCTCCCTCCCTCCTGCCGTGCCTGCATTCTAACCCCTTAGAGACCCACAAATGAGGTGGTGTGTGAAAAATGTTTGGAGCACACCAGCTGGACAGCAGGCGCTCAGCACAGGTGATCATCCTCACTATCCTTCCCCCCCGGGAGATTTCCCGTCTCCCTGAGATCCGAGAAAGCCTCCCAGGGTCTTTCCAGCTCCTGGCTTTTCTCCTGGGGAAAGCCACTTCCATTTTGCTTTCAATTCAGTTTAATTAAAACACACACACACACACACACACACACACACACACACACGTGCTCATTTCCTGTTCTTGTAGCTGTATCTCTTCTTCTGAAGAATTTCACACGAGTCAATGCCGCCTTGGCAGCCATGCTATGTTTCAAGAAAAATTTTTAAAGAAGAAATATTACTTAGAAATTATGGGAAATTGGCACGTAATGGAGCTCAGCTCTGATTCACATTCAAAATAGATATCCTGTCTGGCTGGAACAGGTGTAGGGGGAGGGCAGGCGGGAGAATTTGAAGGGCAGAGAAAGGCCTAGAAACTTGCCTGTTTCTCCTCTTCTTTCTCATCTCCCTACGGAGACAATGGATAATCCCCTTTCTTTTTAGGAAAAAAATAATTTTCAAATAATGCTCTTCCTTTGCAGAGAAGTTCTAAAGCCATTGAAATGGCAAATTCTGTCCCAAAATGACCAACACCTTAATGCCATGGAAAGGACAAAAGCTGAACCACCCCAATTTTCAAAAGATAAATGTTACTAGTTTGTTACAAAGGGGTTGATTGTCTTCAGCAAACAACCAGTTTGGGAACGGCTGTGGTTTGGGAACACGGTTACAAAGCAACTTGAAGCTTTTTAGAGAATCACAGGAAAGAAAAGCTTGAGCTCACATTTAATATTTTAAAGAATTCCTTCAACTCTGAGTAGGGATTGAATTTGCAAAAATGGATACATTAGGTCCAGAAAAGATAAGGCAGTCCAGCGAGCAGGGTAGATTTGTGTTTCCTGCTCCGTGATACAGGACGGCAGGCTTTGGGTCTTCCTGGGTGGACAGGGAAGGTGGCACCGGCCCCCAACCCCCCAAAAAAACACACCCAGCGCGGTGGCTGTGCCATCGATTTTAGGGTGTGAGGCCAACCTTTCCAAGTTTGGTTATTTCTTTTCAGACACTGAGCCAACAAGTCTCATGCTTGTCATTTGGAAATGACGGAGAGAAGATGGGTCAAAGCACAGAGCTACCTTCCTCGAAAAATTATTCATTTTCTGCCAAAATGCTCTTTGTAATAAAAAGAAAAGTCATAATGGGGCAGTTTCTCTGAGTTTCTGACACATCCTCAAACAACTTCCTATGGTTCCTTTCTCTATTTTCCTTTGTTTGCTTCATTCTGCAAAGGTAATTCAACATTTTTAAGGATTATTTAGAGGATGCAACTTTAAAAAGGAAGAAAGTAGAAACCGCTCCGAATTTTTCTACTTGGTGATAAGCAGTGTTAATATTTTGGTGGATGGTGTGTGCATGTGTGTATGCATGTGTGGCTGTGTGTGTGTGTGTGAGTGTGTGTGTGTGTGTGTGTGTGTGTGAGCGTGCACGTGTGTGCATATGTGTGAGTGCAGGCATGTGTGTGTGTGTGTGTGTGTAACCGTATATAGACATAAGGGTCATCTACGCATTCAGTAAATATTTATTAGCACTCATTTATCTAATGCTTCGTCTGTGAAGACTAGATCATATGGTATATACTGTTTTGAAACAGTGTTTTCACTTAATATCCTTCCATAAGAGTAAAACGATCTCTTTCAAGATCATTTGCAATGGCTCATAGACTTTCGCTGGTGTGGGCGTGCCCCCTGTCCTTGCAGCTGTGTTTTTCTTGAACTGATCAATGAATATATCTGAATTTATTACTTCCTTACGACTTAACATCAAAAGGCCCTTTCCCTTTCTAATCAACATATTATATATATTCTTAAAGATTTTATTTATTTATTTGACAGAGAGAGAGAGAACACAAGTAGGCAGAGAGGCAGGTGGGGGAATGGGGGGGTAGCAGGCTCCATGCTGAGCAGAGAGTCCGATGCAGGGCTCGATCCCAGGACCCTGAGATCATGACCTGAGCTGAAGGCAGAGCCTTAATCCACTGAGCCACCCAGACACCCCCAAATATTATATTTTTGGTATTAATAGCGTGATATTTATAACAACAGTCAGGCCATGTTAGATACTGAGTTTAATGCTTTCCATTAGATATTTTATTTAATCCACCTGATGGTTCTCTAATCCATATTACCCATAAGTTCATGACATCTTTTGTCTCTAAATTCTTAGTCCCTCTGTGCACTGGGAAAACTGGACTTTTTCCTCTCTTTCTGTCTTTTAACTCCAGTTCAGATTCGTCAAATGTTGGCTGTCTAAAGCCAGAGTGAGATTATAAAATGTCTATTCTTTTACAAAGCAATAAATGTACATGGAACTAAAATTTCAAGCAGTTTATGTAGAGTATATAGCATGTGTTTCGAAGGTGAAAAAAACCATTTGCCTGATTCTGCTTTGTTTGGCCTTAATAAAATGTTTAGTCCTTTCCTCTTGCTTAATAATTTGAAGCAATAGATACTGACCCCCACCCACGAAGACTAAAACCTCGATCACTTTCACTAGCCTTCACTTCTTTCCCCCAACTTCTCTTTGCTATTTTATTTTTATTGTATTATTTTATTTTTTTTTTAAAGATTTAAAGTAGGGACGCCTGGGTGGCTCAGTTGGTTAAGTGGCTGCCTTCGGCTCAGGTCGTGATCCCAGCGTCCTGGGATCGAGTCCCATATCAGGCTCCTTGCTCGGCAGGGAACCTGCTTCTCCCTCTGCCTCTGCCTGCCTCTCGGCCTGCTTGTGATCTCTCTCTCTCTGTTTCTCTCTCTCTGACAAACAAATAAATAAAATCTTTAAAAAAAAAAATAAAGATTTAAAGTAATCTCTACACCCAATGTGGGGTTCGAACTCACAACTCTGAGATCAAGAGTCACACATTCTACTGACTGAACCAGCCAGGTGTCCCATCTCCTTGCAATTTTAAAAGTAATATCTATGGGGGTACCTGGGTGGCTCAGTCAGTTAAGTGTCTGCCTTTGGCTCAGGTGATGATCCCAGGGTCCTGGGATCAAGCCCCACATCGGGCTCTTTGCTCAGTGAAGAGCCTGCTTCTCCCTCTCCCATTCCCACTGCTTGGGCTTTCTCTCTCTCTCTCTCTCTGTCAAATAAAAATAAAATCTCTTTAAAAAGTGGTATCTATAGTTTTTCTGAGGTTACCTAAGAACCTAATGGCTCCCTATAGAAGTATACATACTACACGTAAACTTTTATTCATGAATTCGTCAACGGTAGGAAGTGTCTTCTTCCCACCCCCCAACCCCGCCACCGTGTGTGATGGAGAATTCACGTCCCTGTACTGCTTTCCACCTCTGCTCACTGCACACACACCCCTGATTTCTGCTGTACCATTGCTTTCATACCATTTTTGTTCAAATTGATTGTCTTGTATTTCAAGTTTTTCAAGTCTTCCAGATTTTCCTACATTTGAACATCGAAGTCAAACAGACAGTGTGTGCGATATAAAGACTATGCAAATGATATTCAGGGTACCACCAGTTAATAGAGAAGGAAATAAAGCCTCTGTCACTAGAGCTGTGATGCTGGAAAGGAATTATTCTAAATAAATTCCCTTTTCTTACATTCTCTCAGTTGTTCAAAATTGCATCTTCTTTAATTATTGCTTTGGCATTGCCAGATGGCTTGAGACAATCCTTCCTCCCTGGTATGCATGCCCTTGTGTAGACCACCCTCTCACTGAATCATAGCAGACCCATGGGACCAGAAAAATACCACGGAAGTGACAGTGGGTTATTTTCGAGACTAACTTACAAAAGACATTGCTGGCTCTTCCTTGACTTCTCTTAGATCACTTGCTCCAGGACAGGCAGGCTGCCATGTTGTGAGGACACCCAAGTAGCACCGTGAAGGAGCCCACTGGAAGAGAACTTCGGCCTTCCACTGGCAGCCAGCATCAACTTGTCGGTCATATAAGAGAGCCACTCAGAAGCCACTCCTCCAGCCCAGACAAGCCTTCAGATGACGGCATCCCAGGCCAATGCCGAAATGCATCTCCTGAGAGACCCGGAAGCAGAACCACCTACCCTAGCTACTTCTGATCTCCCGACACACAGAAACCATGAAAGAAAATAAATGCTTATGGTTGTTTTAAGCTTCTTAGTTTTGTGGTAATTTATTGTTACTAAAGACTTTAATGTAGACTTTAATACTTGGAAAAAGAATATTGACATCACAAAGAAACTAAACGGATAATGAGGTGAGACCTTGAGGGTCTTTGAGAGGGATGAATATATTTTGTATATGGGAAGAACCCGAATCACCAGGAGCCAAAGGGCAGGCTGCGGTAGCCCGCCTACAGATGGCTGCCGCCAACAATCTCCACTTCCTGACACCATGCCCTTGTGTAGTCTTCTCCCACGGTGAATCACACCGGCTTGGGTGACTGGTAGAATACTGCAGAAGTGACAGTTAGTGACTTCCCAGGCTTCTCTTGGATCACTTGCTCTGGGATGTCACGAAGGCACTCAAGCAGCCGTATGGAGAGACCCAGGTGAAGAGGAACTGATGCCTTCCACCAATAGCCACCATCAATTTTCCGGCCACATAGTGAGCCACCTTGGAAGCAGACCCCCAGCCTGAGACAAATCTTCAGTTGACTGCACGTGGGCCAACATCTTGCCTGCAACCGTATGAGAGACTGCCAACCAAAGTGCAGGGTTCCCAGGCCTGGTGGGGGGGGCAGTCAGGAATTACAATAATCTCTCCCAGATATCAGTGCCAGATCTGAACATTGTGACTTCTGGGCAGACAACCTGTTTGCATCCCAGCTCCTGCTGACACAACTTTAACCCAGAATCTTTATACAGACATAGCGTGCCTGGTCCTAATTACGTGTGAATAGAACCCAAAGCAGCTGTGTGCCTTTTTCATCTTTTCACAGTGCGTACTTGGGTAATTTTTTCAGAAAGGTGAAGAGTATATAAATCATATAAGCCCTTGTGTTTCTAAAAAAGCTTCTACACTTTTCTTCCACCTGATTGTCCGACAGGCTGTGAATAGAATTCCAGGATTAGAATAATATTCTGCCTGAGCTTTGAAGGCTCTGTTCCATTGTCTTCCCATATTCAATGTTGCTGATGAGCTGTGTTCTGCCAAACAAGTAGTTATCAAAATAATGATAATACCAATAACAACCAATCAAAAAATAATTGCTCTCTGTCAGTTTTTAGGACCCTCTCTTTACGCTTGGTGCTCTCAATTTTCATAAGGGTAGATCCGGGTTTGAGTTTTACATTCATCTGTATTCATTGCACTCTCCGAGTTTGGGGGGCCCCTCCACTTCTGTCATGCCATCTGAGACCCTGTGCGTCTCTTAGTTCTTATACTTCATTCCTCTCCTTCTTTGCTCTCTGTTCAGGAAGATGTTTCTTGACTTTGTCTTACGGCCTTTCTTTTGTTGTTGTTTTATAACTTTTGCAATAACATCTTTTTTATTTCAACAAACTCTTGCTCTCTGAGTTCTCTCTTGATAGTGGAGTGGTTTATTAAGGCAATACATTTTTTTCCCCCTGAGGATACTAATTATAGTTATTTTTAAAGTTTTTTTTCATTCCTAAATTATTTTCTCAGGGGCCTTTTGCTCATCTTGACCCCTTCTCCGTGCTATTTTGCGCAGGTGTCTGGCCTGTGTTGTCTTAATTCAGTTCATACTTCCAGTGATGGTCTAAGGAGATTCTAACAGGGAGCAGCTGTGCTGGGTTCCTCTGGCCCATCAGCTTCTCTCTGAGCACGAATGCTCACTCCTTCCCATGGGAGGGTGGTTCTGACTGGCAGGTTTTACTCAACTCCAGGAGATACCATGTCAAGGAAGCCATGACTTTTATGGAGAGTGTCTGTGTCCGTGCTCATACTGTGGGGGCAGGGCACTGAATCTTCTTATTTTCCATCCTTTCTCTCATCCTGTTCCTTTCCTTCTCGGACTGTTGGTGTTTCTGCCCTGAAACTAGCTCCCTCCCCTAATCTCTCTCTCACCAGCTCTGAGCGGGGCTCTCTTCACTGACCAATCTGTCAGTTTGAGCACATGCCCTTTGAACTTCCAGAGAGGCACCATGGTTTGGAGACTGCTGCTGTGCCCCTGTCATTTCTCAACAGTTTACTAGCTCACTCCCTTGTAAACCTCCTTGCTGCCACTTCACAGGGTTATGGGGGTGGGGGGCAGTTGGCGCTGTGAGGATTTTTACAAATGAGCTGCAGGCCATCTTGAACTGGAGCCCTGGGAGCTGTGTGCCACTGTGTACCCTGACATGGTCATCTTTTCCCAGAAGGGTGGAGAATGCTTTTCTCCCCAATACCTTCTCTTCCAGTTCCTGAAGCTGTGTGTGGTTAGGTCGTTACTTAGAGTTCCAGTTGCTCTGCTGTTTCTCCGGAACCCACACGCAGCTTGTGAACAAATCTGGCCAGATGCACCTTCAAGTGTCCATTCGGACGCAGGCCCCCCGAGTGCAGCCACCCTCCTCCCTCCTGCTTCCCCCTTTGTCACCTGCAGTAGGTTCTCAGTGCTACGGCTGGGAGAACCTTTTAAAATGTGTTAGCGTGTGTCTCCCCCTGCTCAAAACTGACACTGGCTTCCATTCACCTCACTCAGAGTGACAGCCCATGACCTCGCTGTGGCCACCAAGGCCAGCGTGATCTGAAAGCCACGCATCCCTCTGCCCTCGCCACCTACTCTTCTCCCCTCCCCCATCACCTCTCTGCCCCTCCAAAACACCGGGCACAGGGCAGTTTCCTCTACCCAGAGTGCTGTCCCTGACCACAACCACGGCCCCCAAGCTCCTGCAGCAGCTTCCTCGCGGGCAGGCCTTTACCGCAGCCTTACCTGTGCCGTGAGACCTTGCCTGACTTCCCTGCCTTAACTGCACCCGCCGACCCACATGCTTTACCTCTTGCTTCTCTTTTCCCCAGAGTGCTTCTCGGGACAGAATCCCTGCATGTCAGCTTATTGTTTCTTGTCTGCTGCCCGACCCCCCGAAAGACCCCCCCCCCCCCCACCGAGCACAAGTGCTACTCTTTGTTGTGCTTTATTCCCAGGACCTAGAACAGCGCCCGACAGGTAAGGGGGTTCCTTGCTATTTGTTGAACAATTGAATACATGCATAAATTATGTGTCCTTTCTGATCGGCACAGCACCCAAACTCACTTCTAAAGCTACTTCTTTAAAAAGGGGGTCATGGGGTCAGCAGGCACCTTTCCATCGAGCCTAGCGTCGCTCAGAATCATCCTCATTATCGTCCCTAATGGCCCTCCGAGCCCTGGATTTCCCGTTCCCTCTCCCCCCCGAATCGTTAACAGCACAGACATACAGCACACGGGTTCACGCTCTGCGTGGCTCTCTGTGGCTTACACATAAAAAGAGTAATAAATTTTCACCCTGAGAACCCATTTTTGCCCTCCTCGGAGTAGTATCGTTTACTGAGTAGGCGTGCCTGGTCCAGCAGACTGGATATTCCAAAACAATTTAAACAGAATATAATGAGGTTTTTTTTTTTAAAGATTTTTAAAATTTATTCATTTCACAGAGAGAGGGAGAACCAGAGAGCACATGCCGGGGGAGTGGCAGGCAGAGGGAGAGGGGGAAGCAGGCTCCTGCACGGCTGGATCATGACCTGAGCCAAAGGCAGAAGATTAACAGACTGAGTCACCCAGGCACCGCAGGTCTTTTTTAAAAAGAGCCCCGCTGTGAGGCTGTGGTGCGAAGGGGAACTTAGTCCTGTGTACACATGTCTGACTTCTGTGCTCTCAGCCCCAGGTCGTTCTTGTGCTGTCATCCCCTCCTGAAAAGAGCTAAAGCCACCCAGAGAGCCAGCAAAGCAGCTCCTGTGGGATTTCAGGAAGCTCTGTCCTGTCTTTACACCCTGGGAGCCTGGAGAGAGACCAGTGGCCGCATCTGTTCAACCCTGGGCTCCTGGACCGTCTTGTGAGCCGGGAAACCAGGATCCACCCCAGGCAGGAGCCGGTTCCCAAATGCTGTGTGTTGTCAGCCTCACGGAACCCAGCAACTCTACAGGGAGATGGGGGTGCCCCAGGAGAGTGCTGGTGATCCTTCCACCCAGAACACCCCAGCCGTCTCCCCTGAATTCCCCTCAGTGCCCCCGCTGGAGGCCACCCTTCCCATCCTGTGCCTCCAGTGTCATCCACCTGAACCCCAGGTCTGGCACGGTCATTGCCTTGTGGCTTATAGGACCCCTCCGTGCCGTATTTCTCCCCTCTAAGGGGCCTGTGGCCCTCCGCTGGGCACAGGGGCAGTGGTTCCCGTCTGAAGCAGGGATTGTGGGCCCAGCAGACAAGGTCTCCTCCCCACTGCCTCCTGCAGAAGGTGGTAATGAGACCTGTGAGACACGGGGAAAGAGCACTGGGTGAATCCGCTTAGAGCGTCTAAGCATTACCGAGGGATATAACTGGATATATAACTGGATAGCTAATTGTCCAGGGCAGAGCCGCTGTACCCAGTTACACACTCATTTGGAGGAACCGAGAGTGCGTCATTACTGAGGTCCTCCCGCAGAGGTGAGGGACTCTGGCGGTGTCCTTTAAATGCCCGTCAGAGTCCCCGTACAAGCGGCTCTGCTCTGTCACCAAGGTTGTCCCTGCAACCTCAGTAGCCAATCCCACCCTGCATTCTGGCACGTTCGCCCTAGAGTCTGAGGCCCAGGGAGGCCAAGGGCAGGCCCTGTGCTTCCTGCCCCTCACCAGAGTGCTCTGAGTGGGGTTGAGGCCACGTACATGGTGTCTTGGCCTTTTGAACCTAATACATTGGAATGGGGCCTCTCCCTCCATTCCCCATGAAGGAAAACAAGAGCCTTTAACAATAGCAAGGATACATTTGGGGGGGTCAAGGTCGGTTTTTCTGGGACTAAGGGCTAGAAGAGATGCAAAGCCACGTGTCGGCCGGCTGAGCTCACCCAGAGATGAGCAGAGCTCGGAACATGAGGGCTTGTGTTGCTGGTGTTGGAAATGACCAGCAGAACTGGCCTGGGTACAGCGATCCTGGCCTTTGTTCTGCTCTCACGGTGGCCTTCACATCCTATATCCAAGGCCATGGAGGACCCGCAGGGGGACAGCTGGTGGAAAGCAGGTGGGGGGGTGTTCTATGCAGTTCCACCAACCGCGCTCCTAGTACGGGGGCCGGGGACAAGCGAAGGTCCTCAGACTATGTGTCTAAACACTTAAAGGTTATATAACAACTTAACAGATTGCTCAATACAATACATCTCATTCTTCTACCCTGACCGATATAACTTCATAAGCACAATATGAAAAAAACATGTGTAGAGACCCAGCTTACGAGCCTGAAATTTGGTAAAACAGGAAAGATGTCAGAATTTAATAGTCACGTATGCCTGGCTGTCGGTGGCGTGAACACACCCACAGAGCCCCTTCTTGGGGCCCCCAGCCATGCCTGGCCCCTGCTTGGCGTGCTCTCACGGAGCTGGGCTTGTCCGTGTAAGCATGCGCTGAGCAAATGAATGAATGATACACAGTCAGTACCACGAGGACTTCAGAAATCGCTAGATAAACAGAAACCTGGACCGGAAGAAATCGTTAGAGACTTAGGCATACATGTAAATGGCTTAAAAACAGGGCTTTGCACTCAGGAAGTGTAGGAAATAGAAGGTTCAGAGAGGACAATTAGATGAGACGTCACACTATAAGCTCCCACAGCGGACAACGTGGGGACAAAATGGCAGTCGGATTCCAAATGAGCCATTTTGCCATCTCTGGGAAAGACCCCAGGATCCTCAGACAGGCTCTGCATAGCTGTGGTCAGGCTATACGTCCTGCCTTCTGGGCAGAACGGTGGGGGCAGGGCTGTGCATCTGTCACATGTCACAGCCCTCTGCCACTCTGGCCACGGTCCTTGGTCTCGGGACATGGGACCTGGCAAGAAAAAAGTGTGAAACTCCGAAATGTGCCAAAAATGACTGGATGCCCCTTTTAGCGGGTTGCTAGACATTGTGGAGGGGATATTCCCATATTATCCAATTTACTGTGTCTTTAATAGTCTGATTATTATTCAGTTTTAAAGATTAAAGTTAACTGTGGAGAGCAGATGGCGATGCAAATTATTTCTGTTTGTAGAAATGTAAATAATTTTGTCTTGTCAAATTGCAATTGATTACCAACCCCTCTGGAAAAAGTCAGTCTCGCTTCTAATAGCAAAGTTATCTCTGCATCCCTGAATATGTGTATATGCACAGATATACACATACATACATATGCATAGATGTCTCTTCTCGGGATTTTGCTTTAAACTTGGTTTCTTCATCTTACTGGATCTCTCATTAGTTAAAAAAAAAAAACTTTTTTTTTTTGCTCTCTGTTCATTTTCTATTTTTGTGAAAGTCATGCTTTCATAGAAATATATTTTTTAAGAAATTAATCCTGAACCACTAGAGGGGTGGAAATCACCCAGAGTCTGGTGAATTCATAACCTGGTCACCAGGAAGTTTGAGGAGGAAGCACAAAGCCAAGGGCAAAATGGTTGCTGACGTCCTGAGCGCAAAGACCTTGGAAACACATGGCAGCCGTTCTGGGCCAAAGGCCACTTTCTATCTGTGCCTGATACCCTCCAAGGACAGACCCTTTGCCTGGGGACAAAATGACCTGGAATTCCCAGCACAGCCAGCATAGCTACCCGCGCTGGACAAATGAGAGGGTGCCCATTGGGGCTTTGCTGACAACTTATCGTTTGTACCCAAAGCTTAGATCTACAGTAAATGATGAATGAAAGCCACTATCAGAAAACCAAGAGGAACATTGCCAGGGTGTTTATAAACCCTACTTATTCCTAGAATGACAGCGAATCCTTAAAAAGGTGCATTTTATCCCCCCTGTAAACACACCCAAGTGATTAATGGCATGAGGAAACAGTAGCCAAACGTTCTCAAGTTACTTTTTAAACAATTTTTTTTGTGCTTGGAGAAGCTGCTGCCTAATGCGGCCTGGGGCCTGGTGGGAGGCAAAGACACCCCCGAGCTCGGGTTTGAAGCCCAACTCTGTCCTCAGTTGGCTTAGAGGCCCTGGCTGAGGCCTTTAATCTCCGTGAGCCTCAGTTTCTCCATCCAGAAGGCGGGAAATGGGATGCCACGCAGTGATGAGGCTTATGGGGGGGACAAGGCAAGGGGGTCCCCGAGGAGGATGATGAAGGAAGTGGCCTCTGAGCACACGTGGGTCCCCTACTCAGCCTTTTCTGGGTATCTCCTCTCACTCTGAACCTCCCATCCTGGGAGGCAGAAGGAGGCACGTAATCCTTCAGGCATATCCTTTCTGATATTTTAACTCGGCTTAAATTGACTTCAGTCTAGAACAGGACCAGCTGGAAATCTATTCCAAGGGCTGGTCCCACGCAGCCGCGAAGCAGGAAACAGCCCGTGTGAGGTGACTTCAGAGCCGCCTCGGGAAGGCGGGCCCAGCCCCCACCCTTCCAAAAGCCCCTGCTTCCAGAAATTCCCCCATCGGCCCTTCATCATTTGTTCTGAGCCCACTCAGTGCCCGCCTCCCCCCGGTCAGGGACGAGGGGCTCCCCTGAAGCTCCCCTGAAGCTGTTTTCATTCCAGAAACGTCAGGGGCCCGAGAGCCGGACACGCAGGGAGCGGAAGGCCGGCCTCCCCGCCTCACAAGCTCCAGGCTGAGGGCGAGTCTCAGCCGACTAAGCCAGAGCAGGACACCAGGCCCCTGAGTGTGAGGGGCCAGGGGTCCCGTGAACAAGGAGAAGGGTCTAGAAGGTGGGGCCTGGGGTCCTGGGGAGCACTGGCCCACCACCACACTCCATGGGCCTTACGTTTAACGCCTCCCTCACATCGGGCAGCCCTCAAGCGCCTGTCACTTGCTGGCGGGACAGCTGGCCCTCAGTGCCTAGAAGGCCAGTGCCTGCTTCCCTGAGCTGGCAGGTCGCGGAGCCCAGGCCACTTCTCTCAGAGCCCACGCGTGCCCTCACCTGTCTGTCCCCTGCCCGGCAGACTCTGGGGTCACACAGGTGAGTGCCTTACCTGTGTGCTTGGCCAACAGGTCTCCTTACCTTCCCTCCCTTCCTCCCTCCTTCTTTCTCTCACTTTCCTTCTTTCTTTCTCTGTCTCTCCACCAAAGCAACAGACATATGCCAGGCGCACCAGTGGTTGCTGAATGAATGAACGGCTGGGGGACAACAGACAACAGCTTCGGTTGAAGGGGACTGGGGCAGCCTGCAGCCCATGGAGGTGGACAGAGCTCATGCCTCCCACTGTGAGCCAGTCCGGGAATGGAAGGCACAAGAACTCTCTGGCTCCTGCCCAAGTCTCTCCCAGGAACTCACAGCTACTGCTTGTAGTGGCATCACGGGTACACACAGTATCAGGGCCATGACTTCTAGGAGGAGCCCACCAGGGAGGAGGGCACTGCCTCCTTCTCTCCGTGAGTCTCCACTCTCGACCCCCACCCCCCGCCCTGCTCTAAGTGGCATGGTGGCGGCCAGGGGTGGCAGAGGTGGTGGCCAAGGCCCTCCCCGATGGTGGTAGAACACAGCTCTCCCTGCCTCTCTGGGCCCTGAGGCCGATCGGATCAGGTGGAGACTGGCACGTGCGTCCGGCTCCTGTGGACGGGCAGGGGTTTGAAGCAGGGTCCCCCTGAGACATCCTCCTGCTTTGGTCGGGTTGCCCTGGGGAGAGCCCCCTCTCTGTCCCCATCCCCAGGCTGACAGGAGGTTGGAAACTCAAGCAGAACCTGTGTTCTAGGCTCCCCTTTCTGTGTTCAACTGTCCTAGGAAGAACCCCTCAGGCCTGTTTTCTACACTTGTCATCTTAGGTGTGAGTTGGCCATTGATGGACGGAAGGAGATTTTGGCCCACGGATGAGGTCATAAACTGCCTGGAGAGATCTGACCTGTGGTCAAAATCTGGTGTTCTAGATTTTTCTCTTTTTAAAAAAGGGATAAGAGGGACACGGGCAAAGGGGGGAGCCTGCTGAGGGCTTTACCCCCATTTTGAGCAGTGGGCATTGCACTGGGAGACAGATGGGGACAGTCATGCCCTGTTGTGACCATAGGACTTTCCTCCAGATTTCTTGGGAAGAGCAGAGGAAAGCTTAAGGGTCTTGGGAGCTGTCATTTAGGAAAAACTGGCCCAAGGGGTATCCTGGGCACGAGAGCGAGATGACACAGCTCCCAGCAGCCCAGGGGCACCTGCGAGCACGCCTGGGGCGGCTGAGCTGTGGGCACCCAATGGCTGACTCCGGGCATCCCGTCAAAGATGCTAGTGAAGGCACCGTGTGACGTGTAAGCCGCTTGTGATTTCCATGTCTAGATGTACAACACCTCAGATAGGAATTCTGAAATGTGTGACTCAGCGGGCTGGACTTTCTCCCTCTCTTGACCTCCCTCCATGCCATGTGTCCCCAGCCTATGACGATTTTTAGAAACCACAACTCTGCCGTGTCCCCTGCACGTGACAGTGTCTGGACCTCCCACTTCAGTACTCTAGGCCCTTCTCTGTCCAGCGGTCAGCTCACAGCACACACCCAATGCCCCCCCCCCGCGCCCCCATTCCAGTGTCTTCTGCGTGCTTTGCAGTTCCCTTGTTTCGGCTCCGACTGCCAGAGTCCAGAAGGCCTTTCTGCCCGGCCTCATCCTGGAGTCAGGCTGCCAGAGTCAAAACTCGGCTCTGCCGTGTTCAAGTCCTTTTGTCAAATGCTGTCCCATCTCCGTGCCCACGTTTCCTCCTCTGTGCAATGATCGCTAATACTAACAGCCTCCTCTGATGCGAGAGGTGTTAAATGCTTAGAATAGTTCCGGGCACAAATGGTAACGATTGTTATTAGTCTCCACGACTGTTAGTTTCCATTGTTCTTCTTCAGGGGCCGGCCCCAATCCCGCCTCCTCCAAAACATCTTTAGAGAGGCCCTCCCCCAGCTCCCCGTCGCGGTCCGTCTCTCTCTCTCAGATCCCACAGTCTATGAGCCTCTATTTTAGCCCTCGTGGCCATCTGCCTGGCCCACGGTTGTTTCTGTAGGCATCTGTCTCCTCTGACGGAGCTGCTGGAATACCGGACCCCAGCTTCTTCACCCCCAGCCCTGGTGCAGGGGAGGCAGCCTCCTGTAGCTGGCAGGAGAGATCTGCCCCTTGCAGCTGTCCGGGCTGGCAAGAAGGAGCAGCAGGTGCAGGACGTATGGACAAGTGTCAGGTGACCCTGGGGTCCAGGCAATCACTAGATGGGACCCCTGGGCACAGCACCTAGCCCCACCCAGTCAGGGGCAAACCGTATTCCCTTCTTCCCTTCCTCTCTCAATAAACCAGCAGAGAGGGGCCCCTGGGAGGCTCAGTGGGTTAAGCCTCTGCCTTCCGCTCAGGTCATGATCTCAGGGTCCTGCGATCGAGCCCCGCATCTGGCTCTCTGCTCAGCGGGGAGCCTGCTTCCTCCTCTCTCTCTCTCTGCCTGCCTCTCTGCCTACTTGTGATCTCTCTCTCTCTCATTCTGTCAAATAAATAAATAAAATCCTCAGGAAAAATAATAAACCAACGGAGAGATGACAGCTTTTTTCTCTTTATCTTTTTATAAAAGTCATCCGAATTCAGTATCAAGACCAAGGTTTCTCGGCACCCTGGGCCGGGCTCCCCAGGTTGTGCCTCCTCTCGTTCTGGCACAAGTGCAAGGTCTCAGGAGAGGGGATGAGGGCCTGGCGCTCGCCTGAGGACCACGGAGGGAACCCATTCCCCAAAGGGGCGGCTCAAGGGGCTTCCAAGGCCCAGGCCGCTGGGGACCTGAGCAGCCACGTGGCCATTCCCACCACTTTGGGACTTTGGTGCTTGGTCCCAGTCTGAACCGTGATATGAGTTCCTTGATTTTATTTCCTCTTTTCCAAAATCTACCCCAGCTGGAAGATACATTCAATTTTTTATACCAAAAAAAAGGCAGAAAGAACAAGGGACTACCCAGTGTGGTGTGTTCGATTTGAATGAAAATGCTGCTGGACCCCAACAGAGGGAGAGGGCTGGTGGTCTTCGTCTCAGCACCTTGGGGATCTTGGGTACTCATGTCAAAAACAAACAAACAAACAAACAAACAACAACAACAACAAACCCTTCCTGTAAGACTGTGTCAGGAGAAACCACTGTTCTCCAGCTTTGTCAGAAACATCATGTAGCCCGGACCGCCATCGGAACACTTCAGTCCTTTGCAAACCGTCAAAGTGCAACTTCCCCCGTGTCAGACTTAAGAAGTGAAGAGTCACCTTCTGTCTGGTGGTTGCCGCCATGGAAGCGCTTGCTAATGGCCCCTCGTTGATGAGCTTTTTCACGAAGCCATGGCTGAGGGAGGCATATGGCTTGCTTTCCTCCCAAATGGGCAGGAAGCCTCAGAATTATGCTAATCATCTAAGATTTCACGAGTGAATTTAAAAATAGTCCCAAATATCGAGTGAGCCAGGATGACCCTGCCCAAAATATCAGGCGGTGGGGAGCTTCAGGGGGTGGCGATGAAAACCAAACAAAGGAGAGACTAGCCCCTTTAGAGGGGCTTCGAGGAAAGGGGGAGGAAACTGTAAAAATTAAGTATTTGTGATCTTTTTTGGGTAAAAGAAAAGAAGACTTGTTCCTGAGGGAAGAGACAGACCGTCCTGAGGATTTGGGGGCGGGGGGGCAGAGTAAGGGAGATGGAAACTCAAGGAGATCCAAATGCAGGGACCAAGTCAACTATGAAGACCAAGAGCCAGGAGACAAAGAGAGCTGCAAACGGCCCGTGAGTGGACGACACGTAGCACCCTTGGTCGTCAGTGAGACGCAAGTCGAAGCTGCCAGGCGTTACCTAGCAGCAAGTCACACCTGCTAGGAAGGTCACAGTCAAATCCACGAGAAGAAAGTGGTGATGAGGACATGGAGGCATCGGGACCTTCTCACGCGCCGGCGGGAAGGTAAGTGGGGCAGCTGCTGGCAAACGGTCTGGCGCTCCCTCAAAGAGGAAAGCAAGAGTAATCCACTCCGAGGTGGCAGTGGAAACATATGCCACGCCAACACTTGTCCACAGGTGCTCCTCCCGCAGGACTGACTTAGAACAGCCAACAATTCAGAACAGCCCAAGTGGACCTCCACAGGTGCCGGAGTAAGGAAGTGGAGGACTTCCAGCAACGGGCATCAGCAGCTGTACGAAGGCCTCGCTGCCCCCGCCGTACGACGCCGATGGACTCGGAAACCACAAGGGAAGGAAGCCAGACACAAAAGGCCACATGTCCGATGACCCCGTTTATAGGAAATGTCCAGAACAGGCAGAGCCACAGAGATGGACAATAGATTAGAGCTGGGGACGGGGAGAAATGGAAAGCTGAAAGCCTAATGGAGTTGGGTTTCTTTTGGGGGGGAAGGAAAACGTTCTGGAAATAAGTAGTCATAATGATGGCATAACAGTGGGATTAACCTAAAAGTTCTTGAACCGTATAGTTTAATATGGTTGAAAGGGTGACTCTTGTGTATGAACGTTACCCTAGTAACAATCAAGAAAACAGGGACTGGGTCCCTAATTCACAATGGGCATAGTTCACATAATTCACAGCTGGCCCAGGATACCATGAGAAAACAAGGACCCTTGTGCAGAAGTTATTAAGAATCTCAAGGTGTCTCGGCGGAGTGTCGCGGAACACGGGGCCTGGGCGCAGGCAGGGGCAGGTGCAGGCGCCAGTCCTGAGAGCATGGGGCCTTGGACCTAGGGCCAGGATGCCCCAGCTCCGAGGTCACACAGCTCCGCAGCTGCTCACGTCTGCCCTTCTCGGGCCCCCCATGCTGCTGCTCTTAGGGCTTCTACCAGCTACCCCATGGACCCAGGGGACAATGACCAAGCACTCAACCCATTTTCCACCTCCAGATGCAAACGATCTTTCCCACCCAGCTTTGCTTCAGTGAGCCCCTGGACTGAGGCCATTGTCTCTTGGAAGGGGATCTCCCAGGGCTGGGGGAGCAACAAGGTTATGGGAAGGAAACCAAGCCCATTCCTCTCCAGGGAGGCAGCAAGATGCTGTGCACACAACCCAAGCTCTCACTGTGAGGGTCACCCTCTCTCTTGAGCCCACGGCTCACCTTCTTGGCACTGGCTTCCCGTGTCACTGGTACAGATTTTCCAGCTTCGCAGCCCTCCTACAGCTCCCACCTGACCCACCCAGCCCTGCCCCATGGCCCCCGGACACTTACTCCGTGACTGCCCATCTGGACGGTGACCGCAGCCAGCAAAGCCACAACCGGCAAGAGAATACAGAGAATCTATTTTCTATCTAGATGGGACTTCGGGGGCCATCTTTGGCCCTTTATTATTTTTTTATAAATTTTAGATCTTTTATTTTTCCAATTACAAGAAAAGATTCTTTAAAGATTCCTCTGAGGCAGGGGTTCTTAAGCAGGCCATCTCTCTAGAGACGTCTGGCATTATCCGGAGACTTTCTGATTGTCACAACACGGGTATAAGAGGAGATACGACCGGTGTCTAGTGGGCAGGGGACAGGGGTGTGGTCACATCCTGCAACGCACAGGACAGCCTTCTCAACAAAGAATCACTTGGCTCAAAATATCAATAGTGTCAAGATTGAGAAAACCTGCACTACAGTCATGAAAAATTTTAAATTAGACAAATAATTACAATAGCGTATTTAAACTTAAATAGCATCTCACCTGACTGATACAGATGATGAGTTTGCATTCTTTAACTTTCTTACACTCAATGTATATATAATATTATTATTTTTGTATCTTGTACAGTTTATTTTTAAGTTATAATACTCATATCATAATGTGCCCAAAATTGTTTAATCTTGGCTCTATATTTAAACGACTTGAATATGTCCTTTATTTTAACATATGTTCCCATTTCACTCATTTTTTTTCCCCCAGAGTGGAGATTTTTGTCTCCAGATGTTCTCTTTAAACTCCTTCTGGAACAGGTGTTCTCAGCCGTGAGCTGGCACTCACTTTGCATCGATCACCCTCATGAACTTAATTTTGGCCACAAGTTTAGGACAATGTAACCAGCAGTAGTCAAAGTGGAGCATTCTTTTCTTGAAATAAAAAATTTCTTAAAATACAAATTTTGTCTTGTTGCAAAGTAATAAATATTCATCGCAGAGAAAAGCAGAAGACGCTGAGAACCAAATAGTACAATATGAAAATTATTCTCTTGCGATCAACATATGCTGTCCACGGATATACAGTATTACTCTGTACTCATATATGTACTCAGAAAACGAATCAGAGCGTATAATGAACACTTACTGGCTTTGAACCTGCTCTTTTTTCTCAGCTAACAATACATAATAACCTTCTCTGTGTCGCTGACTATTCACCCGTATGTTATTTAAGTACATATACATATGCACATGTAAATGGCAAGGTGTATATATTATTCACTGATATATACACACATATTCTCCTACATATTATCTCTCCACTACATTATTTTAATGATCACATAATATTAAAGATAGCGTCATGTCAGCCCTCTATTTTTGTCTACATTTTTGCCTGGGTCAATAAGGCTGCCACAATTGTACTTGTACCTAAGCCTCTCTACAGAATTATGATTATTTCCTGGGGATAAACTCCTGGAGATAAAAGTATTGGGTCAAAGCCTATGAGAAAACTGAGATTTTAAAAATATATCACCAAGATGCCTCTATAAAAAGTTTATCCATTTATATATTCAAGAGTAGGATATGAGAATGCAAATTTATCTGCATCTTCACTCACCAAATACTGCCAACTAAAGAATGGGGCAAAACAATAACAATTTAGCCTTTCTTTGATTAACACATCATTGAACATTTTTTCATATATTGACCAACCATATTTCCTCTTTGTGAGATCTTTTCCATGCTCTTTCCGCATTTCTTACTGGTGTATTTCTTTTCTACTGATTTTCACCAGCTACTCATATATTCTGGTTGTTGGACCTCTTTCTACCCTTATACATTATAAATATATTTTCCAAGGTTGTGGGTTGCCTTTGGTTGTATTTATGGCTGGTTTGAGAAGTATTCTTGTCCTATGATCAGATCTACCGATTTTTCTTTTTGATGGTTTCTACCTATGGCATCATGTTTGGAAAGTCTTTTCTCACCTCTAGGATATGTAGATATTATTTTTTTAAAAGAGTATAATTTTTTAGAAAAAAGATTGTATTTATTTATTTGATAGCACAAGCAGGGGGAGGGGGGGAAGCAGGCTCCCGAGGTGGGGCTCGATCCAAGGACCCCAGGATCATGACCTGAGCTGAAGGCAGCCACTTAACTGACTGAGCTACCCAGGTGCCCCCTAGGATATGTAGATATTAAACAATATTTTCTCCTGGTATTAAAAAAATTTTTTTAACACATAAGTTTAGTCCAGTTCAGCTGTATTTAGTTCTATGGTATGAGTTTCTTTTATTTATTTTGTTTTACCACTTATTTGAAATGAAAATAGCATATTTGGAGTTCTATGTCTTTCCTCCCCTCTCCCCCTCTCCCCTCGGCTGTCAGGCATCCTCTGCTCTGGCTGTACACCTGGTTTTCTGCTGCTGTTTGAAAACCAGCTTCAGTTTACACAACGGATTCTTCTAATTCTCAAATATCCCCTGGCCCCGGGCCCTGGTCCCAGCCCCGATGTGAGCCACAGTCCCTGTTAGGATATACACCCAGGTGAGGCATGAGAGGGAAGGAGAAGCGGAGTTTATTACATAGTATCTATGCCTTAGACCCATACTTTGGGTAATTTGGGGGTTTAATCCTCAAACAGCCCTGAAAATATTACTATTTCATTTTATGAAGAGGAGACACCAGAGTAAACAAGAGCTCATAACTCACCACTGAAATTCATCTCCAGTTCTCACTCTGGAACCCCCAAGACCGGTGACCTCACAGCCCGTGCGGTGCCCTCGGAGGGGCGGGGAGGAGGAAAATTCCCCACCTCTTGTGCAGACCCCTGCCTGGAGGAAGGGGCCCATCTAGCCCCAGCAGCCGATGTGGACTAAGTGCTCTGCAGGACACAGAGGGGACCCTTGGGAGAGAGAAGTGTCATATTAAGGACTCTGTGTTTCTCAGACTTGATTTTCCTTTGTAGGAGAGGAAGATGTCTATAAATTCTGTATCGTTGCAAGGTGACAGAAATGGGATTCTGGCGGGGAAGTGAGAAAGGACTGGGGAGGCCATCTGTTTGGTGATTTTGTATCTATTCCTCCCCTGGAGTCGGGAAGTTTCAAATCCACTTTGCAAATCTTCTTGCCAAATGGAGCCAAGGACACATTCCCGACGTGAAATCATGTCCGCAGTCCTCGGGGAAACTGTCTGCAGTCCTCGGGGAAACTGTCAGTTAACTGCTTTTACTGTGTGTGATTTCACGGTGGGGCCGAAGGGCGAGGGTGGCCTCTGCATATCCCGGAAGTGGACTGAGACCCCACAGGGGTCACCTTGGATGGGAGAGGGGAGTGGAGGGGCTTGGCATGGGCGAGCTGCAGCAGAAACCCTCGTGGCCCAGAGAGGTCAGTAGCATGAGAGCCGCGGCGGCTTGTCGGGTATTGTCAAAGCCTGGCATGACCGACGGGGCAGAGAAGTCCTCTTTCAGGGGACACGACCTCTCACGACATGCAGCTTCTGCATTTCAACCTGAGAGAACCAGTCCTTCTCTCTCAGCCCTTCATTCAGTCAACAAGCCCCTACGAAACTTGGGCCTGGATCCAGCCATGGCTAGAGATGAGGAGCTCACAGGCTGGCCAGACAGCGGAGCAGGGGGTAGGGGTGAATGGCTGAGGGCACCCGAGTCAGCGTGGGGAGATGACCAACCGCCAGGGAAGGCTTTCTATAGAAGCCCCCCAACACACGTGCAAGGGGCCCAGCTGAGAAACAGCCAGAAAGAGGAGGAAGGGTGACTCTGGTCATACAAGGGGGCTGAGCAGGCTTTCAAAGTTCTTCTCCTTATCCACTCAGAAAGATCATTTATATGCAGAGAGAGACGGACAGAAAGACAAGCAGTTCCCAGTTCCCCAGATCCTGTATTCAGCCACTGTTGGCTCACCGTCCCCATGAGTGCGCCACAGGAGTCAAAGCAGACTCGGACTGTGGTCTTGAGAAGCTCCTGGCCTGAACCAGAGGCCAGAGGTGTACACGTCCAAGCTGCCCTGGAGGAACGTCTAAGGCACAATGGGCACAGCACAGAGAGTGACTGATCAGAGCTGGCGCCCAAGTCATTTGCCAAGAATGAACCACGAGGAAGGCATTCTGCAGAGGTGTCACACGATGAACGGGAAAGCCCCTAATGCAAGAGAGGTGAGCCCAAGGGCCAGGGGGGGGGGGGGGGGGGGGGGGAGGGCGGCCGGCCAGCTGGCGAGGGGCTGGTAGGTCCCGGGAGCCCGTTTGCCATTCTGCGGGCCGTGGCTGCACAGTTGAAGCGACAGATGGGGATTCTCTCTGGGGAAACTGAGGCCCAGAAAGTCATGTTCATGGTGAGTAGCTGAGGCTGGGGAGGAGGGGGCATGGGAGCTATGAGCCAGGAGGCTCCCACTGAGCCAGAGGTCCAGACCCAAGGCGTCTTTTGTCCCCAGGTGAGTTTGTCCAGAGACGCTGAAGGTGGAGGTGTGGGGGGCTGTGAACGGGACTAGAACTCTGTTCCAAACAGATTCTCCAGTGTGACCTTGAGGCAGATGGGAGAGGACGAGGAGTCTTGCAGCTGGAGTTGGGAGGAAGAATGCGTCATTCAGCAGGAATTGTTTTGGAAATGACAGGTGGCAGGAGAGAGGAAGGCAGACCTCGGCTGGCCATCTCTTCCCAGTCCAAGACGACAAAGACGGAATGACATCTTTCTGCCTGTGGCACCTCGTCTTGACCACAAGTCCCCGACGTCCCTGCCACACCCTCCCCATCTCCTCTTCACCCCATTTCTGGAGGCTGGGCTGTCCTGACCAGGGGCTGAATGGCTATTCATGGTGGGCATCGGAAAGACGGCTAGCTTCGTTTCTAGAACCTTCCTTGTGGTGGCAGGCCCTGGCGAGCATTGGAGCAGCTCTCGGACAGCAACTATGCCCCAGATGGTCCTGAGATCGTCCTGTAAGTGGTGGCAGTGAGTGTCGGAGTAACTTCTGAAACTTCTTCTTCTCCGGTAATAGATGAAGAAGCAAATGTCTTTAGGGTTGTTACAGAATTAAATGAGAAAATTCTTATAAAGCACCCAAGTAGAGACCCAGGCACAGAGCAAGGAAATGTTAGTTCTAGTCACTGATATTCTCACCATCACCAGACGGTATCATTGCCAGAGAAATTTCACACCCATACTCTCAGCTCTGCCTACTTCATAGGATTCTTTCAAGAATAAAATCTAATAACGAGCATGGAGCATTCCGAAAAGATCTACAGAGCTGTAGAGGCTCTAGATAAAAGGCAAAGATCTGGGCTAATACCCCGCTGTGTGACCTCCAAAAAGTTACTTCCCTTCTCTGGGCCTCCACGTCAGAGTCCTCCAACTCTGACACCCCGTGGTTCGGAGGTTTGTTTCATAATAGGTCCTAACCTTCTGGGCTGAGCAAAAGACAACTGGTGGGTCCTGATGAAGTCACGCCAGCTGCCTCCTCAAGGCAGGAGGGAAGGCCGGTCACTCGGCCCTGAGCTTTTAGCCCTAGGCTCCCTGGGAATGTGCTGGAACTCCGCTGGGATAACTTCCAGTCTTGGCGCACTGCAACTGCTGCATGTAGGAGACAGACCCTGGGCAGTGTCATTGCTACGGTCCCTCTCGCCAGGCCTGGTCCCCACAGGCCGACTGTGAGAGGCTGCTTGGAAGCCCAGCTTCCAGATTGCTTAGTATGAGAAATTGGTTAAGGGCTCAGAAGCCGGGAGATAGCTTTCTGTGGCTTGGTGGGGTTTAGCATTTAATGAGCTTTCAGACAATAAAAGAGATGCCATTTTTGCCTTTTGCATTAACAGTGCTTTTCGGTGCTGGAGATGGGCCATGCTGGGGAAAACAGGTGCTCCCTTTCAGGTCTAGGGTGGGGAGAGGACTCAGCCAGGTGCCCGGGGCCTTCCAGGATTCTTCCCTCACCACCAGTCCCGCTTCTGGCACATTCTCCAAGTGTCTGACCTCGAAGGCAGGTCAGGTCCTCAGCCCCTGGAGGGAACAGCACTGCGCATTCCTGGCACACTGCAGTATTTCTGGGGGAGAAACCTGGCCCTGCCCGGAGGCGTGGCGGTGGCTTTCATAGGATGGGCTGTTGTCGGGCGGTCGCTAAGTTATGTTTCTGAAGAACTTTTTGACCCATAATGATACAGACTCCAAAACGATGTTACACTATGTGATCGGTTATGAATTTACTTTATGCACACGGATCTATGACACGTGTTTCGAGCGTTTAGATGAAGTAGGCAGGAGAGTATTACATTGAGATGCCCGAGGCTGCGCCTCTGTGAGTAGCACTTGTCTAGCTGGCTCTTCTTTCTTCCTTACACTTTTTTTGCATTTTTATTAAATGCAAATTACTTTTCTAATCAGAAAAATCTATCTTTAAAAACTATATTCTGGGTAGTTCATCAGCGGGCACCCAGGGGCCGCGCAGGGCAGAGGGGAACGGGCCAGGCTGGGGTCAGAACCCCCGTGTCCCAGGTGTCGCAGTGACTTCTGTCGTCAAGGCCCCAGGAAAGGAGGGGGTGGACGAGAGGGTCCCTGAGACCCTCCCGCAGCATGGTCCAACCCATCTGTAGCCTGCCTTGAGGAGCATCTCTGCGACACGGAGTAACAGTTGGAGGCCATCTGGATTTGTACCCACGATCCCCACAGAATCGCATGCAGCAGATGAACGTTCCCCGACTGCCCACGAAAATACAGACTGGTCTGCCGTGTGAACCTTTTCCTGCCATCGGTACCGCTGTGCGGAGAGAAAAGGCCAGCAGCCGGCCGGGCTCCTCCTTCTCACTCCTCTTACTTCTCAGCTGGTCCCTCCACCTCAGGGCTGGCAGCCAGCTTCCCCGCCCTTGCCGCAGCCACCCCTGGGGACCGGCCGCTCCTGGAAGGGGTGACCGCTCTCTCTGCTCCAGAGCTCCCCTTGCCTGAGCACCTCCTAACCCACTTTTGTGGGTGTCCCGCTTCCTCCTTTCTCTCACCTCCTGGTTCTCGCTCTTGTGTGGGTGTCACCTGCTCCTCTGAACCAGAGGCCGCTCCTCGGAGGGTGGGGACTGGGGACCATGTCCTTACCTCCCTTCCAAACAGCTCGGAAGTTGGGCGGGTGGGGACGTGGCGTCGGTGCCCAGCACTGTCCCTCAGATACTCCCGGTGCCGGGCTGCAAGCCCCAGGCATCTGGGCCCGCAGAGCAACGACGTCACCATGGCAGCTGGAAGGAGCCCAGGCTTGGGATCAGGAGTTCTGGGTTGGAGTCCTGCCTCTTCCACTCGCTCTGGTTGTGTGGTCTTGGCTAAGCTGCCTTCCGTCTCTGAGCCTTGTTCCCTACCTGTAGAATCCCAGGCTGCAGGGGGACGGGGGAGATTTAGGGAGGTGGAGGGAATGCACTTGGCCATGGGGACTGTTTATTGAGTGTCGATCACCTCCACCTTTCCCTTCCAACTTTGGAGGTCTGAATCAGACATTTGAGCCCGCAGATCCCTGAGCCAGTGTAACAGTGAGAAGGACTTCCCAAAATAGTGGGTTTTGACTTTACACTTCGGGTGCGGTGATAGGATCCCCAGTTTTCCTCGGGGATGGTTTGGGTTGCTGAGACAGAAACTAGAGAGAGAGGAAGGCAACGTCCAGTTCTGACGTCCAGAGTAGGATTTGAGCCTGTAGCAAGCAAGACAGTCTCCCTGAAAACCAGGATTTGTCCAGAAAGAAATCCTAACCTCTTCCCGACACATCAAAGACTAAACCTGGCCCGTGGCTGGGGGAGAAGAGTGGTAACTCCAGATGTACCACCCTGGGGTCCTGGGAATGGACACCTGCCCTCTGACCTGGAGCACTGTGGGGCAGAGCATGGAGGAGGGAAAGGGGCCACGAGTTGTGCCCCATCGTCCCCACCCTATGGTGGCTCAGGGCTGGGGCGTGTACCAACATCCAGGAAGGTGGGGGGAACCGGCGTGAGCAGACCGCTGGTCCGGGAGAGGACCCACCTTCCTCCTGGTGTGCAGGAGCCAGTGTGTGGCCCTGGGGAGGGAGACGTCCTGGTGTGCGATGACGAAGCAAACACCTTGCACACTGCAGGGGATCTGGAAGTTCCCAGGCTTCCTGGGGAGGGGACGCCCAGATGCCAAGGAGGCTGGTGGACGCAAAAAGGCCTGCGGGCAGAGTGGAGATGCTCCTGGGGCAAGACGGGGCCAGAATCCAGTCCGTGTGGCATCACGGACCTTAGGAGGTCAAAAGGCCAGGCTCAAAGCCAGCCCCCGAGCAAGACTCATCTGGGGACCACAGCAGGGAGAGCCAGGGACCCAGCCCGTCTCCGTGAGGGCCCGGGAGACGGCACTCACTCCCGTGCACACACATACACCTACACAGGCATACACTCACAAGCTCGGCCTCTCGTGCCCACACACGCACACGCACACTCACGCACACTCACTCCTCTACATAGAGGAGTTGCTCCCACATCTCAGAGGAGGAGCAGGCTGGAGGGGGAAGATAACTGGAAGTCTGAGCCTTTACCCAAAAGAGGAAAAAAATCACCGTGAAGAAAGCAGGCCAGAAGAGATGAGATGCATTTATTGGCAAATTAGTTTCTTTCTCCATCCACCCATGTACCCATACGCCCACCCAGCCATCTGTCCATCCAACCATCCAGCCAGCCAGCCAGCCAGCCAGCCACCGACTGGCCCCCTCTGCCTGTTCCACACCTGTCCCAGCAACGCTCACATGGAGGGCCAAGGGCATCAGCTGGGCTGGGAGGGCCTGGGTCGAAGCCTGGCATTGCCACTTACTCCCGTGTAGCCCTGGGCATGTTTGACCCGAGTGCCAGTTGGCTGACCTGCACAGTGGGGACTGTTGCAACTCCCTGGAGGAGACGTACGAGGGCTAAGAGAGAGCCTGCCCGGCAGACCCCTCTGGCCCAGGCCCTCAGCCCAGGAATCATCACACTGAAGGGCGTTAGGAAGGTGGAACCGTCACACCAGCTCAGGAAGCCAGAGCCCAGAAAGCAGCGGGAAGCTGCCCAGAGTCCAGCAGGGTTGGACCTCAGGCCCGAGAACAGACTGTCTCTCATCCGCCACGGTGCATCTGGTCCGGGTTCATCACTTCCAGGACAGGCTTCCCCGCACCCTTTCCCTGTGCTCAGGATGACTGCCGCTTCCCTGCCTGCTGTACTCATGCCCAGGGCTCTCCCTGCTCTCAGGAGAGCGACTGGGCTCCCGCCTTCCCCTTCCACCTCCGCTCACTCCTCAGCCGCGCCCCGTGTCCCCCTCGTGCTCTGGCGAAGGTCCCCACCACCCTCGCCACGGGCACCCCGACAAGTTCTCACATCATCATGTCTCTGGTGCTCCTTCTGCACCTGCCTATGACCTCGCCCTCTCCTGGTCCGGCTCACCCAGCTCTGATGCTCCTCCTGGTCTCCTGAGCCGTGCCCCGCTCCAGCCCCTAAGCACAGATGCCCCTAGGACTCTCCCCTGCTCAGTCTCCCCTCCCTCTGGGAAGACCACGTGTTGCCACAGTTGCGATGTCCAGTCACTGCGGGATGGAAGGCGTGATAGGGGTGGGACAGAGAGGTCCCAGTTTATCCCAAATCACACGGAAACAAAACTCTGAACAACTCCCCATTATCCGCCCACGGCTGAATTCCACGGGATGGTCTGCGGGGATCTGCCACTTGTCTTTCCCCCGGCAGATCTCTGACACCCCCACCCCCACATAGTCACTGCCATGGCCTCTGCACCAGTCTCCCCTCCTGCGTTCCTGCTGCCTTGTAGCCCACTGTCACCCTATCTTGAAAGTTTTCCTTCCTACCAATGATCTGATCCTGTCTGTTCTCATCCTGGTGTGAGGTCCCAGGTCCTTCACGACATGGTCCTCCCCCTCCCTCGTCTGCGCTCCCCCGGCCTCCCCAGGCTCCTGCTGGCAGGGCTCTGGCCGTCCATCCCCAGATCTATGATGCACCCCAGAACCCCCTCTGCCCCCCAGCTAGTTGGCAAGGGCGCGGGTCTGCAAGGTTGGATGTGAAGTGCCGTGCAGGGGTAAAACTGAGTCTCAAGGAGGGCGCCTGGGTGGCTCAGTGGGTTAAAGCCTCTGCCTTCGGCTCAGGTCATGGTCCCAGGGTCCTGGGATCGAGGCCCGCATCGGGCTCTCTGCTCCGCGGGGAGCCTGCTTCCTCCTCTCTCTCTCTGACTGCCTCTCTGCCTACTTGTGATCTCATCTCTCTGTCAAATAAATAAATAAAATCTTTAAAAAAAAAAAAAAAAAAAACTGAGTCTCAAGGAGACTGACGTCCTTGGTGAGCTGCAGAGCCCGGGCCTGAGGCTCCAGGGTGTAAATCACTCCAGAGAAATCCCCGGGGGGCGGTGTTGACTTTTGCAGCAAAAGAGCTGGACCGGCTGCCTGTAGCAATTACCATTTCTTCTGATCTCCGAGGGGCTGCTATCTTTGGCAAACTAATTACTAATAAGGTTTACTCAACAGCCAGTATAATCACTAGAGAAAACTATCCTTAAGGACTTACTCTGCCTGATTGGAGGCTTGATGTCGCAGCCACAGTGTTCTGAGAAACCCCTCCTGGGACGCGGAGGGTCAGCGCGGGGCGTCTCCGGGGCCCATCCAGCTCCGTGCACCTGCCGATCGGCCTCCTCGGTCCTGTCCTCCCCAGGGGATCCCCTGCGGGCAGAGCAGGGAGGGGGGCAAGAGAGGGGCCAGAGCTGCCCCCCAGCCTTCTAACAGGGCAGTTCCCTCCCTTTGGGGCCATTTTGGGATTTCCTTTTGCATGAAACCTTCACCTAGTAGCGAAAGGGGCATCTTGTTTAAATGCCAGCGTGGTGTCCCTCCTTCTCCACCACCCCCGCCCCGTCGATGAGAGACAGCTGCAGAGCTGTGGCCCCGTCCCTTCTCACCCTCCAGGTACCCTTTGGGGAAGAGTGTCTGCGCCTGGAGAGGGATCCGAAGGACATTTGCCCCAACGGGCTTCATGCCTCACTGTCTCTGGGCGGTGGGATTTATTCGTTTAATGCGGACCTGTGAAAATTATTTTAACTTCATGCTTATAATAAGCATGTACCATGTTTCCAATAAAGAGAAAAACTTAGTAAATTCTGTCTGCATGAGCTGTCCAGAGCCCTCCCCCGGAGCCCTCACTTCCTTAGGCTGGAGAGACACCGGGGCGGCGGGCTCGCAATGGCGCATCAGCTCCAGAGGCGGACGGAGGAGACACACGGACCGGCTCCAGAAGGCAGTGGTTCCCACCTGCCTGCGGGCGACCAGCCTGTATCATTTTTATTCAAACAACCGCTGCTCTCCTTGGCTCTTTGGTGTGTTTAGAACGGAGCACAGGGCTGGGGGGTCCCAGGCAAGAAGTACAGAAATCACATGCTTTTCTTGTCAAGTGCTCAAACCAAATGCGGATGGCTGGTGTTTGTAGGATACGCATGTTTCCTCCCCCAAATCAGTGCCTATCGATCTGTTTCTAACAGTTGGTGTGGATATTCTTTTCTCATTGCTATTACCAATCATAAATATGGATTTAGGAATTTTTTTTTAAAGCTTGGAAATATTTCCATGTCCTCGAAGTTCCTCGATGTACGAAGGGCTGACTGCTTTCCTGTCTGGTTTTGTCTGCAGACCCCGGGGTTTTGCTGGGCCCTGAGACCACGCACACCCTGTTCTAATTGGCACCCCGTGGTCCTCGGAATCTCGGTGTCCTTAGGTGCATGAAAACAGAGAGTAGACTGAGCTCTGGGCCCAGATGGAGCCCAAGCCGGTGGGCCCTGCCCAGCCATGAGGCCTGGTGGGAAGGCCCACAGACCCTTAACCTGGGAGGACGGCAGGCACGGTGGCTCCTGTGCGGGCCCGGGGTCAGACCCAGAGGGCCTGTGTCCTGCTCACCCCCAATAAGCTGTAGGACTCCTCTTTGCACCTGGGTCCCCATCTGCGAAGCAAGGGTGGTCAAAATAATACTTCTTCAGGGGTGCCTGGGGGTGTCATTGGTTGGGCAACTCAGGGTTGTGAGATCGAGACCCACATCAGGCCCCACGCTCGGTTCAGAGTCTGCTTGAGATCCTCTCTCTTCCCCTCCCACTTGTGCTCTCTTTCTCTCCCCGTCTCTAAAATAAATAAATAAATCTTTAAAAACAAACAAACTTCCTCGGGAGGGTTGATGTCGGGAGGGCAGCCCGCGGACTGCTGACGTATACCACTTACGACAGCTGCCCGGAGCTAGTGTTAGCTCTAGCGGCGGAGGCAGGGCCCCGGGCCCCGGCACAGGCAGCAGGAGGCCCACGTCTGCTCAGTGTCTCTGCCTGTCTCCTCCCCTGTGTCATGTCTTGTCATTTCCTCCTATGTCTCTGAAGCAGAGCCTTAAATTTCATGTCAGTGCTTCACCTTTCTGGACGCGGAGAAGGCAGGAGCTCTCTCCGGCTGCTTTCTTTCTGTGGTGCTTGGGACTCCAGAGACCCCAAACCCTGGATCCTGGGAAGCTGGTCCCTGAATTCTGGTACCTGTTTTTGGATCCAAGCAGTACCCACAGCTTCTTGTCCCAGCAGGTTCTCCGTTTGGCTTCCCTCTCAGCCCCAGAGTCCCTGAGGCTGGTGCTGACAGCCCTAAAGAAAAGCCAATGTCCTGGGGTCACCTCCACATAGCAGAGCCTTTAGATCCTCGATTATCATCTGTCAGGTGGTGAGCAGGGTCCGTAGACATCTCTGGAGGGCCTGTGGTATAGTCCAGGAGGCAGAGAGGTCAGGGAAGGGGCTAGAGGGAGGAGCGAAGTGGCCACCTCCACTGGCTCAGACACTAGGCCCTGTTACCTCTCACACCGGCCCCAGGAGCGCCCTTACTTCCAAGTGCAGAGAAATTCAGCAATCCCTCGGATGTAACAGAATCAGTAAGTAAGAGTGAACCAAGTTCTGCTGACTCTGAAGGCCTTGTTCTTTCCACTAGACCGTGTTTCATCCAATGCTCCAGAGATGGCTGGTTCCGAGGACCAAGTGCTCAGTCCCCCACCTTTGTTCAGAATCAGGAAACTTTGTGTGAACACAGATCAGAAGGCCAGCAGTTTCTGGGACTGTCTTTATTTCAGACGATATGTCACATTTACTGCATAATCTAAGAAGATGTCTTTGAAAGCCCAGTCTGCGCACCGAGATGACTTCCAGAACTCTCCCACACCCAGAAGTCACGAGATTTATCACCAGCCCAGGGCCCTGAACTTTCGCTTAGGGCTCTGAGCCTCTAGAGGATCCAGGATCTTGTTCTCAGCTTGACATCCTCCCTTGGAATGGAGGGACACCCTACATTTGTGATGTCTCTCTCTCCTTCCTGAGGCCAGGGCTTGCGCGTTATTCGTCTCAAAGCCCTGGGCCCAGGCAGCTTTGTGTTGGCTGTGCAGGAATCTCGTGGATGACCACGACCCACCGGTGATCCCATGGACAGTGAGTGATTAAGGAAGCCACGAAGCAATTCCCCATGTGTGTCCGAGGAAGCTACAGCCCCAAGAAATCCCACGCTTCTATCCCACAAGAGAACAGAGGGCTAAAGCTACACTTGTTCTAGAAGGCAGGCGTCTGCCCGTACAACTTGGGTCACTGGTGTGGGGAAGATGGGAATAGCACTGAGGAATCCCGCACCCCCAAGAGCTCACCTCCTTGCACCCAGGAGGTAAATTTCTTGAAGTCATGTCATACTTCCACTTGGTGGCCCCCGCCAGGTTCCATGTCACATGTCAGCTAAGATGACTGATGGGGTTGGGGCCCCCCACCTGACTGGAGTCTCAACCCAAGGATAACCCTAACTCTTCCAGCCCCAAAGAGGCTTGGCAAGCAGGCCTGATGGAGGTTCTCCAGAACAGTCCTTCCCATCCCTCAGTGCCAGTGTTGCTATCCCTTCCAAGGACTACAGACCCTGACAGTCCGGGCCCATCCCAAACTGAGCCCCAACTGCCAACTCTCCCCAACACAGGCCTTGTTTTTCCACCAGCTGTCTAGTCACAGCCTAAGCAGAGCCCCTGGCAGAAACAGAATTGCCTCATGTTTATTCATTCCACAAACCCCTCCTGAGCTCTCCTGAGCTCTGAGCCCGGAGGCCCTGGGGCTGGGGATGGAACATCCAGAACACACAAAGTCCCACACGGCAGCATGGCGCCGGGCAAGCCGCTTGCAGCCCAAGAGATTTGGGAGGTCTGTGTAGACACCCTCACTCAAGAAATTATAGGGGTTTTAGGAGCACTATGTCAAGAACTGGGGACAGAGATCAAATATATATTTCTTACGATGTCACAGTCCCCGTCCTCCTTGGAGTCACTGTCCTCTCAAGGGGAAGCCAGAAGGCTAAGCGGCTGCTCTCTAGTCTCTGGGCTCAGGTCTATAAGTGAGTGTTTGCCCAAGGTCAAAGCTGCCCATCAGAGGGTCCCAGAGCCGGGGTGGCCGGAGCTGCCACAGCCCTAAGCCAGTGGTTCTCCAAGGTTGGGGCTGAATCAGCAGCATCACGATCACCTGAAAACCTGTTCAAATGCAAATTCTCAGCCCCACCAGCTCTGGTGTTTTAACACACTCTGGGGAGGTCCCAGCACAGGTTCAAGTACGAGACGCTGACCTAAGCCTCCCCTTTATGCAGCTGACCTGAGCACGGTCTCCATTCCCAGAGAGGTTGACCATCCCGGCGGGAGGAGAGAGCTGTGGAGCGTGGGAACCAGGGGCTCAGGACCCCAGAGGAACGGGACTGGATTTGAAGGTGGGATTTGGGCCGATTCCTGGGGGACTGAAGGAGGAAGCCTGTTGATGGTAGGGAGGAAACGGGGGGATGGGGGCAGGGGTGAGAGCACCGGAGACCTGGAACGCCAGGAGGAGATCTGGGCTTCTCCCTGTGGGAAATGGGACACGGGTGCTCCCACGGGTCTAACAGTGGGTTCTGCTCCTTCTGGGACAGGACTTGCCCAGGCGCTTTGTGCTGAGCGACTATCAGCTGTCTCTCTCCTAGAGAATAGACATGCACAAGGGCACCTTCCCCAAGGACTTGTCTCTGCTGGGCTCCGGTGTCTCAGTCTAAACCCAAACCCCCAGGCCCCGGAGCCAAAAGGGGCAGAGCCGAGCGCAAGGGGGCCTCCCTGTCCAGGAAGTCATGGTCAAGTGGGGAGGGCTCCCCTGTAAGAGAAGGTGGGAGAGACAAGGGGAAGGGCGAGGGGTTGAGGAGTGGAAGGGGTGGAAGCTTCCATCAAGCCCTTCCCAGCCCCACAGGACACCCTGCCCATCAGCATCAGGGTCCCCGTTTGTGGGTTCAATTATGATGACATCTTGGTGTCCGCTTTCTGGCCTCCGATTCGGCTTCACTCATTCTGCGGACATCGTTGAGCCCCCACTGCTGGTCCATGCCCACGGAGCGCCCAGTGTCCGCACCAGCCTGTCCTGCCTGCATGTGCACAGGCACCTGTCAGTGCTTTACTTCATGAGGCTCAGTACTCTTTTTTTTTTTTTTTAAGATTTTATTTATTTATTTGACAGAGTTCACAAGTAGCAGAGAGGCAGGCAGAGAGAGAGGGGGAAGCAGGCTCCCTGCCGAACAGAGAGCCTGATGCAGGGCTCGATCCCAGGACCCTGGGATCATGACCTGAGCCAAAGGCAGAGGCTTTAACCCACTGAGCCACCCAGGCGCCCTGAGACTCAGTACTCTTGCAACCACCCCCATTCTGTAGGGGGCCATGCGTCCCTGCTCACATACGTAGACAGCTTGGTCAGCCAGGATGTGACCCCAGCACTTCCCAGACACTGAACCCCCTCCCAGGCCAGGGTACCACTGGAGCAGTTGGATGACTTGTCCCAACCCTCGCACTGGGAAGAGAGGCAGCTCCCTTTCCATCACGTGACCTATAGCACCCCCTTTCCATGCCCCCCCAGGGCAGCCACAGAGCCTGCAACATGAGATCTGAACTCTGGGGCTCTGTGGAAGGAGCTGGCTCAGCCCAGAGCTTAGGGACATGCACCATCTCCCTGACACTCCTCCCCACTTTGGGTTGTCTATGGAAAGGGTGATGGACAAAGAATCAGGCTGCATTAAAAGAAAAATGAAAATCAGTTTGGTAGGGTGCGGGGATGAAAAGGGCTCCTCCATTCCTGCCAATTAGTCTTTGTCGGGCCCGAGGGCAGAAGTGTATCCGGTTTATTGATCTTCTTTGGCCCAGACAGGTTGTGGGAGCCTGGAGGAGCCTGGCAGAGCCCCACGGCCTTCGGTGATTGTGGCTATATTAAGATCAATTACATGGGGCAACAAACATTTGAATCATTCTCAATCCTAACTGCTTGGGTTTGAATATGCATGAGAAGCTGCCCAGAAACGACTAAAATACATACATACACATATATAGTCAAAAAGACAGACAGGTCTGGGGTGAAGACAAACAAAAGGCAATTTTCCACCCTGGTGAAATGGTGCGGGAAGCGTGTAGGGTTTTGTGCTGGATTAACGGACGAAGACTCATTCACAACCGACGTGCAAATCCAGGGGCCCACCGGGAGCTTTGCCCACATCGGCCCTTTCATCCGGGTAGAAAGTGTTTTCCCATTTACAGACAGGCAAGCTAAGGCTGCGGAAGTTAAGATCACACCACTCGTCCGTGCCCAGGGAGGAATTTGAGCTGAGATCTCTCTGTGCCCAGAGCCCTGCCTCTTCCACGGAGACATGGCTCAGACCCTGAAAGCCCCACTTCTGCTCACACCACACTCCTCCAAGCTCAGGCTCCACAAAAGCGATCTCCACTTCTACTTCCTGAACGTCTGCACACGAGAACAGTGTCAGACAGGACCATAGCCAATACTGAGCAGGAGCCATTGGAAAAGAAAGAATTCCTGGAAATGAAGAGTCATAATTCTAAAAAATATTCAGATGGTTAGAAGAACGAGAAAATGGGCTCAGCTGAGCACTGAATCAATAATATAGATGAGAAAACCAAGAAAATCTTCAAACGGGGGCAGAAAGGCAAAGAAAACAGAACTACCTGTGCCAGACATAAAGAACAGTCACTAGTCAGACTTGTGTAGAATTGATCCTCACATTTTTCTAAAGATTTTATTTATTTAGTTGAGACAGGGAGATAGAGCAGGAGTAGAGAGAGGGCAGAGGCAGGGGACAGGGTGAAGCTGACTCGTCGCTGAGAAGGGAGCACGACACAAGCTTGAACCCAAGACTCTGGGTTCATGACCTCAACCAAAGGCAGGTGCTTAACCAACTAAGCCACCCAGGGGCCCCTGACCTTTACCTTCTAATAAGAGTCTTTGAACAACAACAACAACAACAACAACAAAACAGAAATGCAGGAGAAAACACAAGGCAATAATGGCAGTGAATTCCTCTAGGCTGAAGAACATCTTGAGTTTCTAAACTACAAGTCTACCAAGCGTTGAACAGGAAAAGCTTAAAAAGATGCATACTTTCTAGGTGAAATGTCGTGTCCTGAAAGAACTTCAGAATTCCAACATTACAGAAATATCCTAAAAGCCTCAACAGTGAAAAATCAAATGACCTGTAAAAGAAGAAAAAGCATCTGTCTTTGGGCGACTTCGCCCGGCAGGTGTCGTCCCGCCCAACCATCGATCTTGACTGAAACGCAGAAAGACACGGACTAGAAAGTTTACCGTCCGTATGTCTATCCTGAAAGATACGTGCAAGGATATGTCTCCAGCAAGACAAAAAAGGGACCCAAGAAAGAGGATGACATAGTAGGCAAGAAAAAAATATTTTACTCCATTCCCAGAGATGCAGCGTGAACAAAGATCACAGGACAACCGCTGGGTCGCAAACCTCGAGAGCGAATGGCACAAACCCAGTCAGGAATGTGGGAGGCTCTGGAAAGAATGTCTCCAGCAGGAAAAGCACATTCATCTTCAGAGAGTACTATGAGAAGGAACTGGACAATCCCAGTGATAACAGGAAGGCAAATCAAGCCATGACATGTTAAAAATTTTTGTCTGCCCCTTCACCTGTTGACATCAGATCCCATCTTCCTCTCCATGTCTGTAATGAAGATTTGTCACATAATCATGATATTGAAAACGCTGGCTACCAGTTTCAATTTGTTCAGAACCAGTTGAAGGTCAAAGCACAGAGTTAATTACTCAGCACAGAGTACTTGGTTTAAAGCTTGGCGGTGTGCAAACGAGAGGCCTGGGGGGCCAGAGAGTTGGGGAAGGCAGAGGGAAACATGAGAACCTACTCTCACTTCTACATCGGGGGAGTCAGGAGATACCAAAGAAACTGCCATGTGGAGAAGGAGAATTTTATTACGTGAAGCGCTAAGGGTAACCACAGAAGAAGTAAAAAATTTTAAATGTGACTGAGAGAGATTGGGGTTGCTGGGAAGGGGTAGTTGCAGAAATAAGCTAACGTTTCTCATCTCCTTGTGAGGGACAAATCCTTTCGTTCGTTTGCTGCATGTTTATTAAACACTTACTATGTGCTTGGCCCTGTGCTGTGTTCTGGGAGTTTGGAGGTAAGCAAACACGGAGCCCCTGTCCTCAAAGAGCTGGCAGTCTAGTGAGGAAGACAGATGTTAATTGTAGGAATAAAAATCACACAAGTAAAGGTAAAATTGCAAATGTGGTAAAGGTACCAAGAGAGACATGTGGTGCCGTAAGAGTATAGCTCGGAGGCATGTGATCTAGAAAGATGCTACAATCAGGCTGCAACGGGGGGACATTGAAAAACTAAGTAAGCAAGCAGAGGAGAGAAAGCAGAGGGAGCAAACAACGTGTGCAAAGGCCCTGTGGCAGGAGGAAGCAAAAGCCTGAAAGAGGACCAAGATCCTAGATGATGCAGCAAAAGAAAGAGCTGGTAGTGGAGGTGGAGGCTGGAAGGTAAGTAGTTAGGGGATGCACAGCTCCGTGGACCAGGGGAAGGGTTTGGGTCTAAAAATGTTGTGATCATTACCATGTTCTATTCCAAAGAATTGAATAAGGCAGAAGGTTTTCCAGCTCACTCGATGAGGCTGATGTAGGCCTGATACCAGCTTTCTCAGGGAAAAAGATGACACAAAACAAGAAAATTGACGGCCAACCTCACTTGTCAATATGAAGTTAATGGTCTTAAATTAAACTTAAGCAAGTGAAATCTGGCTGTAAATTTAAGATAAAATGCCTCATGACCATATAGATTTTATTCCAAGAATGCCAGGGTGTGTAACCATTAGGAAATCATTTAATTATTACATTTCCTTGTTAATACATTAAAGAAATATAAAATATACAAAAGCATCTCATCTCCATAGATCTGAAGAGGCATTCCATGAAATTTAAAAAGTTTATTCCTAACTTTTAAACATTATTTGAAAAGCAAGGAGAAGAATGAAACTTTCTTAACTTGATCAAGGACGTCAAGCAGTCAGACAGCAAACATCGCCGAGGGAAGGATGTCAGAACCCACCCTGTGCTAGAGATCCCCCACCACACAGAAAGACAAGACAAAATAGGGCTTCACTTTAAAAGAAATGGAACCGTCCTTCTTCTGCAGATAATATAGCTTTTAAGACTTCTTTATAAATCAAGAGAAAAATCAAGAGAAAGCAAGTGAAAATTCCTCAGAACTAATGAGAGTCCAGACAATTGGTTCGTAAGCGGGGGCCCCGGACCAGCAGCATTAGGGGCGCTGGGAACTTGCTAGAAATGCAGGTGCCCAGGCTCAGCTCAAGACCTGCTGAGCCAGAACTCAGGCCAGGAAGGGGAGCAGTAGGTCTTTTAACAAACCATCAAGGTGATTCTGACAGATGCCAGATGTTCGAGAACTGTCGTTTTAAGGCACTGGAGTCCAAGAATAGAATCCCATTTAAAAACCACATGTAAATCCTCAGTTGAAAAAAAATTCTCTTCACAACACAACAGCTATCAGGACACCTACCTGCGTTCTCCAGGTTAGGGCTGTGTGTGTGGGTTTGAACAGCTTTATTGGGATATAATTTACATACCGTCTAATTCACCCTCTTGAAGCATACAGTTCAGTGGTTTTTAGTATGTTCGCACTACTTTCAGCTAACAGCACAGTGGATTTTAGACCATTTTCATCCCCCCGCCCCAGATAAACCCTGAGCCTTCAGCGGTCACCCCCATGCTCTCTTCTGCCCTCCAGCTCAGCCCCCCACGACCATTAGGCTACTTTCTGTCTCTACAGACTTGCTTCATGTAAATGCACTCACACACTCTGTGGCCTTGTGTGCCTGGCTTCTCTCAAGTCACATCATGTTTTCGAGATTTTTCCATGCCGTGTCACGTGTCAATACTTCATTCCTTTCGACGGCCAGGCAATACCCCACTGGATGAAGAGCCCGTATTTTGTTTATCCATCCAGGATGGTTTTCTTCCTTTTCTGGAAGAAGGAACTATCCCTGGGAGCCGTGGCTGGGGCTGAGTCTGGGCCCAGGCTCCGAATTATCTTGGACAAGTCGCTCACCTCGTTGAGGGCCAGTTTCCCCATGGTGAAAAGGGGTGACTGCCCTGCCTGGGGACCCAGGCTGCCTCACAGGCCCTCCAGGGTGCCTGGAGTCGGGGTGCCTGAGGTGACTGTGGGCCGCGAGGCGTATCCAGATTTATAAGAAGCGGAACCACGCCCGGTAGCATCTGAATGTGGGTGGAGAAGCCAGAGGCAGCTACTCAGAGCTCGTGGGGGGAGGCACCCCAAATCCGGAGCAAATATTTGCTGATGTCAATCCTCAAGTACTCCCACTGTCTGTTCTTCCCAGAGAACAATAAAAATGCGTGATCCCTCAGGCCTGTCCAAGCCCAGGATGACAGGAAGATCTTAAACGAAAGTGCTAGGTCCTGCTGGCCCCGTTCCAGCACCAGGCGCCTGCCCTCCAGGACGATGAGGTTCCGTGACATCCAACCAATGGGGGGAGCATCTCACCGGAGATGAGCCGGCAAGGGGGGGGTGAGCGCTCCAAGCCAGGCCCCTCGACTTAAGAGAACAGAGGGAAAGAGCACAGGGCATTTACCGAAGTGGTTCTCAGCCTGAGTGACTGTGCCCCCAGGGGACATTTGACAATGTCTGGAGACATGTTTGGTTGTCACAATTTGGGGGTGGGAGTCGGGGGGTGCCAGGGGTAGAGGTTAGAGTTGCTGTTAAACATCCTACAATGTACAAGACGGCTCCCACAATTGAGAATAATCTGTCCAAAGTGCAGAGAGCGCTGTCCTTGAGGAAGCCTGATCTCGACCTTCAGATGGCTGTGACCATGCCGAGGTCGGGACAGAAGGGTGGTACAGATGACAGAGGCTGGGAGCTGCTCTGAAGAGGCTGGATCTTCTCCCAGACTAACGGGGAGCCATAGACGGTGTTAGGCAGAGGGGTGATACCTCTGCCCTGTGTTTTGGATGCATGTTTGGGGCCTTGGAATGGAGAATGGACAGTGTCTTCTGATGCTACCGAACTGGCAAGAAATTGGACCTCTTTTGCTCGGGGCAGGAGCTGGGGTAGCAGAGATCTGCTGATCAGAACAGGCGTGTGCTCTTCTCCGGGACACATTCCCATCAGGCCGTGTGTGCACGCCCTCAGACCGGGCACCCACAGGGCAGAGCCAGGGCCTGGAGCCACGGATGGGGGCTTCCCGAATCCACCCAGGCTCCGGGCGCATGGGGGTCAAGCGCAGCCCCCTACCCAGAGCTGAGCAGCCCCCATCAAAGCAAAGCTGTTGACAAAACCCGTTTTTCTTTGCCTCTCAGAGGTGTGGGGCGTAGCTGAGTGTCTCACGGGACCTCATCTGAGGGGCACTAGCTCCCATCCCTCTCCGCTCCAAAACCACCAGGTCCCCCCACAAAGCCTCAGCTCACCCACCTGCTCATTACCTCACTCTACAGACACCTGCGTCCTAGGCTGGGCTGCTCTGGGCTTAGGGTTGGTCAGAACCGCATCTCCCTTAAATGCTTAGTAGCTTCCTGTCAATTCTGTGATATGAGGAGCTAAGACACAACTCCTGTTCTGAAGGAGCTCACGGCCAGGAGGGGAGACATGGTGGCAGTGACAAAATGAGGCCGGTGCTCCGATAAAGGGAGGCTAAGGAACTCAGAGATGAACAGCACACCTAGACGGTGTTATCAGGGAGGGCTTCTTGGAGGAGGTGACCCAGAGGATGCGCCTTGTAAGACGAGCAGGAGGTAATCAGGCAGAGATGGGGCAGTGTGTTCTCTTGTGTTCCCACAGAAGGGGAGGGAGCATTAGAGACTGCCCAGAGGTGAGGGGAAAGGGGGGTGGGGGCCTTGGCAGTGGGCTATGATTCCAGGGTAATGGGTAACCACGGCCATCTCTGCTCAGCATCCTCTCGTCCTCCTTGCTGCAACCCTCCTCCACCAGGGATTGTTTTAGGAACCCAGGCCCATGCTAGCCCGGGCACAGCCGTCCCCTAATCACAGGGATGACCCAGTTCTGGCTGGTAAGAGACAACGGGGGTGTTTGTTAGGGACAAATTTGAAGCTAAGATTCATACCAGCAGAGAAGAGCTGGAAGTTGCTGAAAGAGATCAGAAGGGGCACCCCACTCACTTGACACCCCCACAGTGACAGTCCCCTGACCATGTCCTAGGAAGCCTGGGACTCGTGACCAAGAGGCCAGGGGGCTAGGAAGAGCTGGTGCTTTGTCACCTAACGTAATTGTCTTAGTGGCCCACATAGACTCGGCGTGGAAAAGCGAGCCGGGGCCCCACCTCAGGCTGCAGGTAGCCACTGGACCAAGGCAGCACGGGAGGGACCCCCACAGCCTTGGAGGACCACAATCACAGGAGAGTTTCCAGGGGCAGACTAGGGACAGTGGGGGACGGTGGGCTGAGGACATTTCCCCCAAGCACGAAGCACAGAACCTGGCAGGCTTCTGAGTAGCTGCCTGACCAGTGGCAAACGAAGCGTCCTACAGGCCCACGACAGCTCAGCTGCCCCCACCCAGCACACACGAGAGCTTCTTACCGCCATCGCCTGCTCTCTCTCCGATACTGGGTACTTCGGGGGTGTGGGCAATAGAGGACTTATCTCTGGCCACAGGTCACCAAACTAGACCTGCAGGGCGTGGAGGCATTTCACCAAGGCCTGGTGGGCCCAGACTGGACACAGTGGCGAGTTGTGCCTTTGGGTGCCTGGCTCTACGAGGGAGCTGAGTGTCATGCATACGGCCCGGACTACTCCAGCCCCATCACAGTACCCTCTCCTGTATCAGTGAGGGTTGCGTTAACCCAGGCCTCAGCAAACGAGCTTCTGTGACCACAAGAATGGATCCAACATTGGGCACAGGACCCAGTTGAGGCCACTGAAAAGAGGATAAGGGAGTATCTGCTGGGAGCTTCTGGGAATGTTTTCCTTATTCTGGCCATCTCTTCCCCTAGAGCCAATTGCTGCTGCAGCCATCCTGCTATCAGAGGCTAGCGCCCGCTTTTAAAGGAGACAGAGCTGGGAGAACTGCAGGGGAAGGAAGCCAGGCCCCTGGATCAAGCCAAGCCTGAAGCCCACCTGCCGTTAACCTAAAGCACAACCCTATTGTTTAAGTCGGCATGATTCAGGTTTCCTGGTCACTTGTAGCCAAGAGCATCCCACTGGCTGGCCTGTGGAACATAGAGGGAAAGGAGAGGGGCAGGCCATACTGCCTCATCCTAGAGGCCTCAAAGGGATGACAAGGAATTTGGACCTCACCTCAAGGGCTGGGTTTGGTGGTGGGAGGAGGGGGGAAGGAGGAGGTTAAGCAAGGTGACAACTTGTGGAATCAGCAGTTTTGACAAATCACTTTGTTGCACCGAGAATGGATTTCAGGGCCAAGACTGGGAGCAGGGGACAAGCGAGTGCAGCTGGGACCTGCTGGCTGCCCCTCCCCCAGCCCCACCGGACCCCCAAGGTGCTGTTTCCTCCGGGGCTGGTGTGGCGGGGAATGCTGGCTTCGGGAAGTGAGGGTAGCGGGGGCTTCACCCCGTATTCTGAATGCGGCCTCAGAACATTCTCTGGGAAGAATGTGGCTTCATAGCCAGACCTGCAGCTCCAGAGCACCCGTAGCGGAGAGGGGCGTGGGTGTAGGAGTAGGGCCTCACTGCCCGTCTCCCACATGGGACTCCACCTCCCACAGGCTCCCTGCACGGAGCGAGTGTCCCCACATTGAAGTGAGGCTGCCCCCTCGGAGCGGCAAGACCGGCGTGGCCTGTGGGCTGGGCTGTGGAACTCGCGTCACCCACCAGTCCCCGCGCGTGGGTCAGGCTGGGGGCCGCTCCATCCCTCGGCCGGGCAGGGGGCCGGGCCCAAGAAAGGCCTTGGGGGAGTCGTCCCTACTGGGCTGTCGCTCATGCAACTCCCACGTTAGGGCCTCCTGACCGAAACACCTTCTGGCTTCTTCACCGAGGACCCAATTGAGCGCTTGCTCATTCGGTGTAAACGCCTAGCCCTCCTCTGTGCCCGGCAGGGGCGATGCGGGGCACAGCCAGAGAGGCAAGATGCTGCGATATTGTGATTTTTTTTAAAAGAAATATATCTATTTGGTCTTCGTCCCCATTTCCAGCAGAGCTCCTAAAACCCTTGGAGTTTCCTAAGTGATGAGAGCAATAAAGCTTCTTTTGTTATGGTTTGGAGGGGCACTTCTGGACCTCACTAAGGACAGGGCAGGTGGCTAGTGGAGCCAACCACGTGATCAGAGGCCGGAACATTCAGTCCCACCCCCGGGGAGAGGAGCCGGGCCCCAAGCTGAGTTCACGCACCAATGGCCGTGAGTTAATCAATCGGAAGCTTCCATCAAAACCCGCAAAGACAGGGTTCTGAGAGTTTTCACGTTGGTGAACATGTGGAGATTTGGGAAAGTGAGAGGCTCAGAGAGGACCTAGGAGCTCCGCACCCTTACCCAGGACCCCCTTTCCCTCCCGCCAGCATCTCTTCCACCTGGCTGGTCCTGAATTCTGTCCTTTTGAAATACACCTGTAATCTAATAAGTAAAGTGTTTCTCTGAGTTCCGTGAGCCTCTGTAGCAAATTAATCCAGCCCAAGGCTGGGGCGGTGGGAGACTCTGATTGACAGCCAGCGGGTCGGAGGCCGGTGATGAGCTGGACTTGTGACTGACACCCTGAGTGCGTGGAGGCCGCTGGACCCTTCTGCCAACCAGTCCCTGGTGCGGGCGGTCTTGTAGGACTGAACCCTTAACCTGTGGAATCTGATGCTGTCTCCGGGCACATAGTGTCAGAGTTGTGTTACAGTGCAGTCAGCCCGCTGGCTCCCCAGAGAATTGTCAGGTTGGGGACCCCCCCTCCCCTACACCAGAAATTGAAGCTCTGTCCCCGCTGCCAAGAGACAAGACAGGTCTCTGTGGAATCTAAGGCAGAGAAGGTCAGGTCATGATCCCGGTCCTCAGATGGAGCCCCACGCCAGGCTCCCTACTCAGCGGGAGTCTGCTTCTCCCTCCTCCTCTTCCTGCTGCTCCCCCCAGCACGCATGCGCACTCTCTCAAATAAATAAGTAAAGTAAAATAAAAGAGAGAAGGTCTAGGTCTGGCCTGAAGTCTGGCCACCCATGGCACTGTGCCACGCACAGAGCACATAACAATAAGCTCATCCCCTATTTTATCCCACAACCACTGGGTGCCAGGCATTGCTCCGGGTGCCGGGAGAAAGACCTGTGACCCAGATACAAACCTGCCCCCGGGGGCTCACAGCACAGGTCACCCACTCTCCCACAAGCAGCAGCACCGAGGAAAGGCAGTGTAAGGTGCAGACAGTCAGGGTCTCTGTCCCGCCGGGGAGGGCGGGGTTCAGTCCTGGTCCAGCCACCCTGCCATCATTCGTGGGAAATTGGACAAGGGGATTAAGCTTTCCCAGCTGTGGTTTTCTGGAAAAGGTGCCACATGCTGGGCACGGAGTGGGTTATCGGGAGAGACGTGTCCCTGCCTGCCCACTCCCTGCCTGTGCTCTGGGCAGCCAGCTGAGGAGGACATCTGGGGTCCCCTGTCACCCACGTTCCATGCCTGTCTGGTCCAGGAGCAGGACATGGCCAGTGCTCCTGAGGATGGACAGTAAATCTGTCTGCAGTCCCCGCCTTTGTTGGCTGGGAACCATGTCTTGGGAAGGCAGAGAGCTAGAGCGGGAAGAAGGAACTTGGGGGGACCAGGAGTCTTACTGTCTTCTTTTTGTTTAGGATGCAGGAGCTGAGGTATTTTTGCACATGAACACACAAACACACACACGTGCACACACACACACGTGCACACACACACACGTGCGCACACACACACGTGCACGCGCACACACACGTGCACACACACACGTGCACACACAAACACACACACGTGCACACACACGTGCACACACAAACACACACACGTGCACACACGTGCGTGCACACACACACGTGCACACACACACACGTGCACACACACACACACTGCCTGGCACTTCCATCATGTGCTCTGAAGGTCTACGAGAAGGAGAAGAAGGTGGACCCCTCATTCTGGCTGTAAACATTCAAAGGTAAAGATGGGGGCACCTGAGTGGCTCAGTCAATTAAACATCGGCCCTGGGCTCAGGTTGTGATCTCAGGGTCCCGGGATCGAGCCCTGAGTCAGGATTCCTGCTCAGTGGAGAATCTGTTTCTCCCTCTCCCTCCACCGCTCCCCCTGCTTGTGCTCTTTCACTCTCTGTCAAATAAATAAATAAAATCTTAAAAATAATAATAAAATTAAAAATAAAATGTGAAGATGTGTCAACAAAAGTTTGAAATTAACTGTCTGCCCAGTGTCTTTAGATGGTAAGCCCTGGGCTCTGCCCAAGTGCCCAGAGCCACGCCATGTGTACGTGATGGGCAGATCGGGGCCACTTCTCAGTCAAATTTCTAAAACCTCAGTTTTGGGGCACCTGGGTGGCTCAGTCAGTGAAATGTCCGACTCTTGGTTTCAGCTAATGTCATGATCCCTCGGTTATGGGATCGAGCCTCACATCGGGCTCTGTGCTTGGTACGGAGTCTGCTTCAGATTCTCTCTACCTCTTCCTCTCACTCGCTCTCTCTCTCTCAAATAAATAAATAAAATCTTTTTAAATAGATAAATGAGTAAAACCTCACTTTTGATGCTTGACCCAAACCCATAGCCAGGAGTGGATGGGGAGCGGACAGAGAGGGGAGGTGTGCATGGAGACGGGAATAGGGGGTCTGTCTCTGGTGACGTTAGGCAGCCACGTGAGCCGCTCCCCACCCCGGTTGACTCAGGAGCCTCTCCAGCACGGTTGCTGCCCCTCTCTGGGCCACGTAGGCAGTGGCGTCAGCTGGGAGCAGGGAAGAGGGTCTTTCAGCCTGGTCTGGACGTAGGGGTAGAGCTCTTGACAGTGGAAAGCTGCAAAGGCCACAGGGACAAAGGAATCCCCCTGCTCAAAAGACAGAGTACAGAAGCGCCAGTGTTTGGGATTGGAAAAGCCTCCGGCTCTGCTGCAATGGTGGGGGGAGGCAGGCGGTGGGGGCAGTGGGAGATGAAGCTGGAGAGATACTCTGGAGCCTGCCCTGAAGGGCCTTGAGTGCTGCGACTAGTCTGGGGTAGGGGAGAGAGAGGGAGGGCTCTGCTCCCAACTCCCATACCCACTCAGGTGCTAGAGGCGGCCCGTGCTCCTGGAGGCCCTGGCCCACCTGTGAGCCAGCCGGGTCTCCCCAAAGGCCTCCACTCCAAGGCCAGGTCAGCCGCACTCCTCCAAATCCAGCAGGAGCCAGACAAGTCCAGGATGGCAGGGACAAGGCCCTGGCTTCAAAGCCCGGTTCCTGGCCACTTAGCCAACAGGTGCGCCCGCAGAAACTGGCCTGTGCATTCCCATCTGCACCTTCCCCGGGAGCTGGGCTGTCACGGCAGCAAGCACGGCTCCCGTCCTCCCAGCCAAGCTCTTGTCAACAGACATCAGGCTTGTGTTTGGGGAGAAGCCACGTGGCCGCTGCCAGGAGCCCACTGAGGGCTGCTCTTTCCCTCCCCGCGAGCCCGAGAGAAGGGCAGGCGGAGGTGGGGAGAGACGCCGCTTTGCAGGGTGGAGGGTGCCGCGCCTGAGAGGGACTCCCACAGGAACCTCCCCTCAGCGGCGTGGCCACACGGGTGTCATCCACAACAGGACCGGCCACTCCTTCCTGGCCGGTTGTCGACAGAGAGAAACAAAATCACGACGACGGCCGCCCTGGCTCTGAGTCCGGCTGGCTGATGGTGGCAGCGTCCGGAACAGGGAAATGATGGAGCACAGCCCCCTCATCTTTGTTTCTCTTTCTCTCCCTTTTGGAAGCCCACAGGCTGTGACAGTGGAGAAAAGCCTTTGGGGGGGGTTGCTTCCAGCTCAGATCAGGGGTACAGCAGAAGCCCACTTACAGATCTGCCGACGAATATGTCCCCGTGAACGCGGTGCATGGAGATGTCTGGTCTCTGGTGGGAAGGTTGGGAGGCGTCTCTGGAAACACCTGCCCCTTGTTTCCCAGGAGATGTTGTTGGGAAGCAATCGGGGAGACCTCTCATCCTCCTCCTGCTGGGCGGCGGGGGCCGGGGGGGGGCCGGCTGAGGGCAGCCCCTTCCCTGCCTGGGCCAAGGACAGGCAAGGGCCCCCCTGCATCCCAGGCATTCCCTGCCCTGGCCCATCCCCCGCCGGAACTCCCCGGTTAGTGGGACCCCTTTCAATCCAGCAATCTGCACCCATTCCCGAAACCCCAGGCGACTGTCTCACCCGCCTGTCAAGGGTTCTCAGGAAGTGTGTGTGAAAGAATTTCAGGTCTTGCCATTTTCACAGATTTCCACCCACCCCCCACTTCCTGGGTATTTTGTTTCATTGTTTTCCGCGGTACCTCGCGGTACCTCCCAGCCCCAGATGGCAAGTTTTATACTCCAGACACTTCTTACCCTTGCCAGCACGGATCCTGAACTGTGCACGGCCCGAGCATCTGGTCCAAAGCGGCTTGCTCAAGGAAATGTGTTTTCCTTCTCAATCTTTCCTTAAAAAAACACCACCACCAGACCCAGTCCATCTGGAATGAGGGCTTTCCAAGAGATCAGATGACAGCATCTTGCACCATTAGGAAGTTCAGGGCACACACTGGGGCGGGGGCGGGGGATGGCCTGGGTTCTGATGGAGACTGCGAGAGCAGCACCGTGGCCAGGCGTGGGTAACGGCGGGCTGCAGGCCATGGGCACGGCTTCTCCCTCGCCACCGAGGAGTGGCACACAGCCACCAGCCTGTTCCCTTATCTGTAAAACTAAGCATAATTAATTCACTGCATGATTTGGTTTTACACACGCACACACACGGACTTGCACTCACAATTCTGCTTTCAAAAATGGCACAGGGCTCCCAACGTTGTGAGAATAAGAGGTCCCCTCAATCCAGCTGTGGACTGCAGGCCTTTAATGAGCACGCCCCCCCCCCCCCCCCGCCCCGCCACCTCGCTCGACTGCACGGGATTTGGCAACACATTTTCCTATCAGTTCATTGGAGGAGAGCTGGACCAGATGATGCCTATTTTCCTTTTAACTCGGATGTGCTGCGATTCCGTGAAACCTATCTTTCTTTCCTCCTCTCTCAGAATCTAACGAGTCCCAAGAAGTTTGCCAGAATCACCAAAGTCAGAGAAAAGGTTGTTTAGGCTCTGGTCCCAGGAGACGGGAGATTTGGTGACACCACAGAGGGGAGGTCAGGAAGGGAGGGAGGGACTGGCTTGCAAAGGAGGAACCCAGGTTTGCCGAGAGCCCGATATAGGAAGCCAGAACTTGGGGATTCTCAGAAGGAAAGAAAGGAGGGCTGCTGTGACCCCCCCCCCCCCACCCAACCAGGGACACTGAGAGGGACCCAAGTCCCACCCCCTCGAAAGTGGGCCCCCCCTACCCTGCTGCTGGGTCTTTGCTCATGATGTTCCTGGGGTATGCACAGCCCTTTCTGCTTCCGGGAGAGCTCCTACTCATTCTTCAAGGCCTAAGAGATCTCATTTCCCACACCCGGTTGGCACACTGTCACTGTAAAGGGCCAGATAAGAAATATTTTGGGCTCTGAGGACCATGTGATCTGCTTCACAACCACTCACCCCCGCCCTTGCAGCAGAGAACAGCCAGAGACCATCTGAGAAATGGGCGTGGCTCTGTCCCACTAAGACTTGATGTGAATTGCAGATTCTTTTCACATGTCACAAAACGTTATGATTTCTCTGATTGTTTTCTTAACCATTTTAAAGCGTAAAAACCCTTCTTAGCTCACGGACAGCACAAATGGCAGACTACATTTGGGCCCCGGCCACAGCCTGCCAGCTCCCGTTCTGGCCTCTTGATCCTCTCCCAAGTGTGGCTTCTGGACCAGCCCCAGCGTTCCTGGAAGGTAGCGGCTGTACCTGGAAGTTTGTTGGAAATGCAGCATTTCAGGGTCCCAGGTAGATCTACTGATTAAAATATTAGCATTTTAGCAAGAGCACCAGATGACCCGTGTGCACTTGAAAGTTTTTAAAGATTCTGATGCCTGAGTGTCACCCTAGGATTCTCATGTAACGGCTGCAGGTGCCAGCTGCCCACCAGGATTTTGCACAGTTCCCGGCGGTTCTACAGTGCCCTGGAAAGACTCCCCAGGGAGAGAGGGCTGCCCCCCGGCCTGGCTCCCACAGCCGCCTGGTCACCCCTCCACAGCCAGCCTGTCCCGCTCGGAGCTCCTCTGACACTGCGACACCGTCTAACCCTAATTCATGAAGGTTCTCAGACAAATCACTCATCCTCTCTGCACACGGTCTCCTCCTTCCAGTAGATGAGCTGGACTCCGAGATGCTTCTGCAGCTCTAAAGACACTCTCCCCTAACCCCCAGGTGAACCAAAGGGAAGGCGCCTCCTGATCTGGGGTCCTCCTAGCTTCTCCCCAACCAGGAACTTCCCCCCCACCACTTAGGCTTCAGAGCCCCTCACTGAACCAAGGCCCACATAGACCAAGCAACAGACCCCTCCTCTCCGCCCCTCCACCTCCACTGAGTCCCACAGCCCCAGCCCCACCTCCTTCCTCCACCTCCCTTTGTCACCTGACCCAGTATTTCCCTGATGAAACTCGGGGGAGAGGCACACAATATTGCCTCAGGGCCTTGCTCCCCATGGGGATGGCCCCGACTCTCCAGACCTCCCTTCCAAGTCCCCTTACCACAGGGCAGCCTCCCACCCCCTGGAGTCCTCAACACAACACACCTTAGGCTTTGAAATCCCAGAGAAACCATCCCCCTGGATGCATGTAGGAAAACCAGGACCCAGGGAAGAGGAGAGACTGGGGAGTGTCCCCACCCTACTTCCCCACCATGGCTCTTCCTTGGGCATCAGCTGCCTCAGCCGGGGAAGGAAGAACAGAGGGCCAGGGCTCCTGGAAGATAGATAGATAGTCAGGGAGAAGGGCCTGCCGGGACCATCTCTGTGCCAAGGGGACAGCCTTTGACTACAAACAGCATGGCAGGGGCCCTGTCCCCTCCCCTTGCCACTGCACAAGCCCAGCCCACACACTAGAGGCCAGAGTGGACAGCTGTGGGTCTCGCCTCCCTCTCAGCACACAGACAGAGATGGCGGCCATTTACTGAGCAGCTACTATGTGCCAGGCACTGTGTTAAGCACCATGGTTATCCAGGATAATTCTAATAACCCCCTTCAATGTGACCACAATGAGGATCAGGGAGGTTAATCAACAGGCCTGAGGCCACACATCTATGAAGGGACTGGTGGGGAGAGAGAAGTGCTAGAGAGAAAAATGCCAGAGAAAAGTATTTGAGCCGGAAGACATCTCAGAGATATCTTCCTCATTCCCTGGGCTGCAAACCCAGGGAATTGTCTCTCTTCCTCGGGGGTTCCCAGACCAGCCTGGAAGTGGACCACCCGAACACACTCAGGTTTGTCCTTTCAGCTGATACAGCAGAGGTCCTGGTTCTAGAAAGAAGGATGGGCTGGAGGACAGGCACTTCCACCCCGAGGAAGCTCAGCTCTTCTCCTGTCTAGAGATCCTCCCTCCCTTGCAGGCCCAAGCACACTTCTGTCCCAAGGCCACCTCAAAACAAAGAGAAAGGACGGGCTTCGGGATCTTCACACCTGGGACTGAATCCCTGCTCTGTGTGGTCCCAGCCTCAGTTTCTTCATCTGTCAAATGGGAATACCTATCTGGCAGGGTTGCTGGAAGGAATGGAAACAAGCTGTGAGAAGGGCCTCCCACAGGTGACTTAGAAGTCGTATCCCCGCCACTTGCTGTTTCTAGCTCGGTGAACTCTTCCCCTCCCAGGAGCAAGCCTTTCCTCAGAAGGAAACAGAATGAAGAAGTCGCCAGCACAGAGCCTCCTGGAATGTGGCGAGGCTCCTTGGCGCTGACCCTGTGTGTGAACCCTTCTGTAATAAGCTGTCAACTAAAAATAGCCCCCCCCCCCGGGCTGCACACCTACTTCTCGCTGGGTGCTGGGTGCGCCTGCACCACAACTGAGAGCTGGGGTCAGGGTGGGGGACAGCCAGCCTGGGACAGAACCTCCAACGCAGGGGGTGCACAGAGCAGGAGGCTTTATTGAAGGAGATACAGAACCAGCCATCAGCCAGACCATGGCCTCCATCACCCCATACTGCCCGTGACTCCTGGACACCCCTCTTTCCCCAACAGGCTCCTGAGAGCCGGCAACTTAAAGGGGGTCTTACCCAGCCTCACCAGAGGTGCCCGAGGGGGCCTTCAGAGTTCTGTTCAGGAGACGATTGAGGGGACAAAGGACAGCCCCTCCCAGGAAGTCACTGGCAGGCCCGTCACACCCGCCCCTCCGTCCAGTGGCCAAGTCTGTGCCCGGAGGACCCTGGTCACTTGCAACTCTGCAGCCGGGTCCTATGGTGCTTCTCCTCGGTCAGGAGAGGGATGAAGGTGTCGCTGTGGGAGATCTTCAGCCGGCTGCTCCAGCTCGGCCCCTCCTCCCCGGCGGGCTCCGGCGGCAGGCTGTCCAGGTCGCTGCGGGAGCACCCCACTTTGCCCTCGCCCGCACCGCTGGAGTTGAGCTCCATCAGCTCCAGCTCGTGCTTGGCGGCTGTCTCCAGGACCCGCTGCTTGTTGTAGTACCTGACGAAGTTGTTGATGATGGGGTGGATGGGCAGGGCGATGGCTATGACCCCACACAAGAAGCTGATGGCCGCATTGAGCTTGCCCAGAGTGGTCTTGGGGTAGATGTCACCGTAGCCCACTGTGGTCATGGTGATGATGGCCCACCAGAAGGACTGGGGGATGCTCTTGAACAGGGTCTCGGGGTGGCTCTGCTCCATGGTGTAGCCCAGGGCGGAGAAGACAAAGATGCCCACGGCCAGATACATGAGCAGCAGCCCCAGCTCCTTGAAGCTGCGCTTGAGAGCGTAGGTGAGGGTCTGCAGGCCGGACGAGTGGCGCGCCAGCTTGAAGATGCGCGCGATGCGCATGATCCGCAGGGCCTGGACCGCCTGCTGCACGTTGGTCAGCTCCATCATGCGCGCGCCCAGGTGCGTGAGTGTGAGGCTCACGTAGAAGGGCAGGATGGCCAGCACGTCCACGATGTTCATGAAGGACAGCGCGAAGTGCAGCTTGTTGGGCGAGGAGAAGAGGCGCAGCAGGTACTCCAGCGTGAACCAGCCAATGCACGCCGTCTCCACGTTCTCCAGCGTCGGGTGCTCCACGCGGTTGCCGTCGGCGTCCAGCACCTGCAGCTCGGGGATGGTGCCCATGCACATGACCACAGACGAGATGAGGATGAGCAGGAAGGACAGCACGGCCACCACGCGCGCCGGGCACGACGACTCGGGCTTCTCCAGAAACTTCCACACGCACTTCTGGCAGCGCCGCCAGCGGCCCTCGGCCGAGTCCACGCCCAGGTCGTCCAGGATGAGCTGCACGCGGCGCGCGATCTCCTCCAGCTCCTCGCGCTTCTCGCTCAGGTGGCTTTTGCAGCAGTCGTCCAGAAACTTAAGGTCCACCTTCCAGAAGTCCATCTCGTTCTTGAAGCAGATGGGGCAGATGCCCTTCTTCATGTGGACCTCGCCGAAGTAGTACACCTCGATGACACACTTGAAGGCGTCCGGGTCCCTGTCGAAGTAGAACTCGCGCTTCCCGGGGTCGTAGTCGTCGCACAGGGAGAAGATGGTGTCGTAGCCCCCCGCCAAGCAGCCCATGAGCTCGGCCAGCCGGGTCTCCGGGTACTGGCTCAGGAGGTCCCCGTACAGCACCTGCCGCACGCCCCCCACGTTGACGACGATCTCGATGTCGTCGCCGGCCCGGGAGTCCTGGCTGCCCGGCTCCGGGAGGCTGCACTCCACGGCCGCCTCCATCCTCCCGGCGAGCGCCGGCTCAGCCTCCTCGGCTCCGCGCCCCGCCGCCGCCGCCGCCGCCAGCCGGGGGTCCGGCGGGTCCCAGCCGCGCGCCGCCCTCGGGGAAGCCCGCCGGCGCCCGCCTGCCTGGAGGGGCGCTCAGAGCGGGCGGCAGGCGGCAGGGGCGCGCCGCGGGGGAGGCATGCACCCGGCGGCGGCGGCGGGGGTCCGGGGCATGCGGGCGCCGGGGCGCGCGGGCGGGGGGGCTCTGGCTGCCGCCGGCCTCGCCCCGAGCACTCACCCCGCTCCGGGCGGCTGCGCGACCCGCCGCTTCGGCTCGGCTTCCTACGGGACCGGGGTGCCCTCGCGGGCGGCGGTCCTCCGCCCCGGGGCGCGCGGGCAGCGGCGGGCAGGTCCCGGAGCCGCGCGGGTCCCCGCGGGCGCCTCCCGCGCGAGCCGAGTCGCGGCGCGGCCGGACCCACGCAGTCCGCCGAGGTGTGCGGAGAGCGAACTTGGGCTTGCTTTGCCCAAGCCGTTTCTAAACACAATAGGAATTCCAGCCTGACGTCAAGAGCTTTTCCAACTGTACCCTCTTCTGGTGAAATTCTGCAAGGCACGCGCGGCAGCTGCGGGGAACGGGTTAACCCTTGGGCGGACCGGCCCAGCTGCCGCCGCCGCCGCCGCCAGCAGCGCGCGACCGCCCCCACCCACCCCGGGACGCTAAGGGTCACAGGGGGGCCAGGAGCCCAGGCTTTAAAGTGGCTGGCGGCTCAGGGTGGAAAGTTAGAGAAGACCGATGGGGAAGATGGGGAAGGAGCACGGCTGCCTGTTGCCGGGCGGGAATAAGGGCCCAAGAAAGCCCCTTCCGAGACCGCTCCAGCCTGCGTCCCTGGTCCCTCCTTGTCTCAGACCACCCCCGCCGCCCTCATCTGTCCTTGTCCTTGAAGTTTCCCTACATCCCCTTTTCGCGGCACCTTTTCGCCTTCACAGGGTAGGACATCCAGTCCAGCTCCTGTAGGAGAGAAGGGACTTGCCCAAGGTCACACAGTGCAATGGAAGTAGAGTCCAGATGGGCCACCGCTTCATCCAGAGAGGTTCCTGCAGTCCTGGGGGATGGATCCACGCTGGGCTAGCAGGTTGAAATTCTGCCTCAAAATCCTTGCTGTCCACGGCTTCCTATTTCTCTGCAGCCCACTGCCGCCACTAGCTTCCAGAGCCCTTGAAGCCCCAAGCTCCTGCGTCTTCCAAGGCCTGCATTTCCTTCCCACACCCTCCCCTCTCTACCGAGCCCCTGGCCACAGCTGTCTTTCAGCCGCTCATATGCCTGAACCTTTGCACTAGCTTGCAGCATGATCTATACTACAAATTATTGAGCATCATCTGTGACCCGGAGACTGTTTAAAAAAATATTCTAGGGATGCCTGGGTGGTTCTGATGGTGAAGCGTCTGCCTTTGACTCAGGTCACAATCTCCAGGTCCTCAGATAGAGCCCCACCTGGGGCTCCCAGCTCAGCGGGGAGTCTGTTTCTCCCTCTGCCTCTCCCTTGCTTGTACTCTCTGTCTCTCTGTCTCTCTCTGTCTCTCTCAAATGAATAAGTAAAATCTAAAAAAAAAAAAAAAAAAAAAAAATTCTAGGGACACCTGGGTGGCTCAGTCTGTTAATCACCTGCCTTTGGCTCAGGTTATGATCCCAGGGTCCTGGAATGGAGCCTCATATCTCCAGCTGCCTGCTCAGTGGGGAACCAGCTTCTCCCTCTGTCTGCTGCTCCCCCTGTCTGTGCGCACGCTCTCTCTCTGTCAAACAAATACATAAGTCTTTAAAAAATATATTCTAGAGGGAGAGGTGACTAGGATAGCCCAGCGGATGTTTTGGGCAGTGAGACTATTCTGATGATATATCGTAATGGTGGATATGTTTCATTTTACATTTGTCAAACCCACAGAAGGTACAACAGCAAGAGTGAACTCCAGCGTAAACTACGGACTTTGGGCGGTAATGCTGTGTCACTGTAGGTTCATCGAAGATAACAAATGGGCCATTCTGGTGCGGGATATTGACAGTGGGGGAAGCTGAGCCGGAGCAGAGCCCGGGGTATGCAGAAAGTCTCTGTACTTCCTGCTCAGTTTTGCTGTGACCTAAAACCGCTCTGAAAAAATAAGGAAAAATCAGCCTGCAGCCTGTTACTACAGTGTAAGGAGGGGAGATTCAGAAAGGTTGAGTAATAATAATATTTATTTTAAGTGCACCATGAGCCAAGTGCTTTCTGAGTGCTTTGCACTTGGCATGTGAAATTCTCATATGCGACTCTCGGAGGAAATAAGACATCAGGTAACGCACCAAGATCGCTCAGCCGGCAGGTGGCAAAGTTGGGGGTCTGAACCCCCATAGCCTGCTGTCCCAGCCCACATCCTTCACGTCGCATATTCTGGTCACACAACTAGTAACCGCGGGACTGAGCTTTGAACTGAGGCTTGCCAGGAGCTCAGGCCAAATCACTGTCCCACGCAGTAGAGCGCGCTCCCTCCTCCACACCCCATGTGGGTGTTCCGATCCCCACTCACATGACTGCCCTTCTCAGCGGTTCCATAGTTAACCGGCAGCATTACGTTCAAATTGCATATTAGTGTAAGCTTAATGGGCCTTAAAACCCCCATTCATTTATTCACATATTTATTGAGCTCCAGTGGAAAGCATACACACACACACACACCACCCCGGGTGTGGGAGCTGGGTTCATACTCTAGTAGAGGATATGTTTTTTTGTAACTAATAATTAGTTTGCAGTCATCAGTGTAGCTGAGAGGTTTGTGCAAGGAGTGGTGGTTCCTGAATTTTCCTACAGGGGGCGCAGAGGGGTGCACATCCCCCAACTCACCCTTGGAAATCCTGGGAAGAGGTAGGAAGAAGTTGCGTTTGCTCAGGGTGTTTGCTAGGCTTAGGAGTGCATGTGGGGTGTGGGATGGTGAGCCTCAGGCAGGTAGAGTCCCCCCACCCCAGCCATCTTCTCGGTGGGGTCTCAAGGTCCAAGATGCTAGCAGAGCACAGGTGTTCCCTCTGGCCAGAAGCCAGAACTTAGAAGAGGGGAGAGGTGAGGCGGGCACCTAACCCCTGCCTGTGTGGGGGCAGCCCCAGCATCTCAGAGAGGGGAGCGGAGGCTGCCTGCTCTCACCTGTCTAAACCTGCAGGCCCCAACGCACCTTAATCTTAATCTTCCTGAAGCCTAACAAACTTCAAAGCCTTGGGTGTCGACAGGCCCGATCACAGACTGCCCTCCCTTCTCCCCCAACCAAGCCTCACACACCCTGCACCCCTCTCTGCCCCCGCACCCACAAGGGCCCTGTCCACACAACTGGCCTGAGAGACAATTGCCGGTGAAGTTTCTGGATTCCTCCCCACCAGGTGCTCTCCCCGGGCCTGTACCACCTCCTCTACCAGGAGCTGAATTGTGCCCCCCACCCCCCAAATTCATGCGTTGAAACCTTAACCTCCAGTGTGACTGTATTTGGAGATGGGGCCTTTCAGGACAGAATGCAGGTCAAGAGAGTGAGGCCCTAGTCTAATAGGATTACTGTCCTTTAAGAAAAGACACCAGAGGTTTCCCTCCCTCTTCACACACAGAGGAAATCTATGTAAAGACACAGCAAGAAGGCGGCCATCTACAAGCCAGGAAGGGAGTCCTCACCAGAAACAGTAACAGGACCTTGATCTTGGCCTTCCTGCTGCCAGAAGGTTTTGTTACAGCAGTGCAAGCTGACCGAGACGTGCCTCCTGCTCCCTCACACCTGTCACGTCTGCTCTAGACCTTCCCCGTCTCCACAGCTGCAGACACGGGTGCTTCCTCATTCAATCCCTAGACCCTGTCTGGATTTTGTGTGGAGGGTTTGATTGAAATGTCATAGGTTAAAAAGAAAAACTCATTGGCTGTCTTCTCATCAAGGGTCACTGATGTGTAGAAACTTGAGCAGGAGGCTAGATCCATCAAGAATTTGCTGAAGGATCAAACCAGGGGAAAAAAGTCTGGACTTTACGACTAAAATTAGAAAGGATCGTGCGGTGGTATATTCAGACCTGCATATGACTTCTATTAGAATTGTACATTTTGTGATATCAAGGGGGGGTGGGGAACACAAAACCTTCCATTAGGCATAAGAAGCAACAGCAATTTTGACTCACGTAGGCTTTTCATTTAAATAGGGACAGGAAAAAAAACCCACAGTCTATTTAAGCATTATGGGGAATGATTGTTTGAGCTATAGTTTTCTTTATTAAATATGCATTTTTTTAATTTGTTGAACAATAACATTTTAGGCTACGGAATGCTCAATTTCCATGGCACTAATTAACACCAGCACGTGTGTATCTGAGTGATTTGTCTAGACAACAAATGACGCAAACTGTAATCTATTCCCTTTTTATGGACTAATCAGTTCTGTTCAGTTGAAAGTTCTTCGTGTTTTTCTGAATTTAATAATACCTTTCATTAGGATTCACTTCTGTGCTCCACTGGAAATTTACATCTCATTATTGGCTGTGCAACTCTCCATGCAGTGAGCTGCCCCTGGGGCCCCAAAGAATTGATTGACCAGAAACCCACCGACTTCTGTCTGAATAAGCTGTCCCTGAGGGTCCAGGGCAGGAGGATGGTTGGGTGGGAGGGGTGTTGGATCGAGAACAGGGGTGGAGGAAAGAATGATGTAAAACTGAATCATCAGGAAATGTCAGTTTTGTCCAGACTCCTGAGCTGCTTTTTTCTTTTCTATGCCTCAGTCTTTTCACCTGCAAAATGGAACTAGTGAGCTTTCTTTCCTGAGTGCAAGATTTTTTAAGGAACAAGTAAAATAATGGGTGTGCCTGGGCTTCATGAGCTATAAGATGCTGAACATGTGAAGGCAAAGGGGGGAAGGAGGTAGGGACTTGAACTTTGTGGATGCCAGTCCCGCTGTGGGCATGTGCCTTTACACCCACACACCTCTGCCTTGCTGGCTCCATTCACTGTGACTCATCCAGCTCAGGTCGTGAGTGGGAGGACGGTGCACATGACAGGGCCACCGCACATCCCAGATATGTACAAAGATGTCAGCGATGCTGGGCGAGGACAGCTGCCCTAGAGGCTGGCAGGTAGTAACTCCTCTGGGCCTGAGATTCAGTTGCTCTGACTTTCTTAAAAGAAAAGCACATTTAGAAAACAGACAATGGGGGGACTCTCATGCTTCAGCCACCACCAATTCAGAGTAGAGCAGTCCCCAGGAGAGGGATGGATGCTGTTTGCTTTTTAACTTGCTTTTAAAGCACACTGGGAGTATAAAAGAAAACTTTTTAAAAAAGATTTATTTATTTGAGAGAGAGAACATGTGTGGGGGGAAGGAGAGAGGATGATGGAGAGAGAGAGAGAATTTCAAACAGATTTCCCACTGAGTGCAAAGCCCAACACAGGGGCACGGCGGCTGGGGGAGGGGGTGGTCTCGAGCCCAGGAGATCAAGACCTGAGCTGAAATCACCAGTCAGATGCTTAACCAACTGAGCCACCCAGGCTCCCTGAAAACTCTTTTATAAACAAGTCCTTCAGCATTTTCCTTTTAGTTGAAAATTTAATATATACTCATTGTAAAAATTTGGAAAATGGGAAATGCCATATTTGCATTCCCCAACTGCCTATTCCCCAGGGGTCAGTGTTGTACATAGCCTATTAGTTTCCTGTTCCTGTGTAATGAATTATGACAAACTTGGCAATTTAAAATGACAAACTTTTATTATCTTATAGTTTCCATAAGCGTTGTGGAGGCTTAGCTGGGTCCCTGATCAAGGTCTCACAAGGCTGCAAAGTGTTGTCTGGAGCCGGGATCTCATCTGAAGTTAAAGCTACTCTTTCCTGCTCATGTGGTAAAATTTCCTTGCAACTATAGGACTCATGGAGGCTTAATCTTCTTTAAGGCCAGCAGCAGAACCTCTTTGACCTCAGTGAAGATCTAACTCCTCTTTTAAGAGGCTTACCTAATTAGACCAGGCCCACCCAGAAGAATCGTCATTTAATTAACTCAAACATACAATATTACATTATTATTTACTTTAGCCCCCCCCACCCAAAAGAAATACTTAGGTATAAATCTGACAAAATTTAAACAAGTTTTGTATGAGGAGAACTACAAAACTCTGATGAATTAAATATATGGAAAGTTATCCCATGTTCATGGATAGGAAGATTCATTTTTGTCAAGATATCAGTTCTTCCCAACTTGATCTATAAATTTGATGCAATCCCAATCAAAATCCCAGCAAGTTATTTGTAGATATTGACAAAATCATTCTGGAGTTTATATAGAGAGGCAAAAGGTTCACAATAGCCAACTCAATATTGGAGGAGAAGAACAAAGTCAGAGGACTGACACTACCTGACTTTAAGACTTACTATAAAGTTACAGTAATCAAGACAGTGTGGCAGTAGAAAAAGCATCAACAAATATATCAGCGGAATAGATTAGAGAACCCAGCAATACACTCACATAACCACAGGCATCTGTTTGACCAAAGAACAAAGGCAATACAAATCAAAGATTAGTCTTTTCAACAAATAGTGCTGGAACAACTGGACATCCACATGCGAAAAAATGAATCTAGACACAGATTTTACACTGCTCACAAAAATTAACTCAAAATTGATCACAGATTTAACTGTAAAACACAAAATAAAACTCCTGGAAGATAACGCAGTAGAAAACCTAGATGGCCTTGGGTATAGTGGTGCCTTTAAAGATAGAACACCAAAGACACAATCCATGAAAGAAATAACCAATAAACTGAACTTAAATAAAACTAAGAACTTCTGCTCTGAAAAAGACAATGTCAAAAGAATTAGAAGAGAAGCCACAGATTGAGAGAAATATATTTGCAAAAAACACGTCTGATAAAGGACTATTATCCAAAATATACCAAGAACTCTTTAAAACTCAATTATAAGAAGATGAATAACCTGATTTTAAAATGGGGTAGGGGCGCCTGGGTGGCTCAGTGGGTTAAAGCCTCTGCCTTCGGCTCAGGTCATGGTTCCAGGGTCCTGGGATTGAGCCCCACATCTGGCTCTCTGCTCAGCAGGGAGCCTGCTTCCTCCTCTCTCTCTCTCTGCCTGCCTCTCTGCCTACTTGTGATCTCTATCTGTCAAATAAATAAATAAAATCTTTAAAAAATTTTTTTTAAAGGGGGTAAATGAGAATTATATACTTTCTACTCAATTTTGTTACAAATCTACAACTGCCTTAAAAAATTAAGTTTATAAATTTTTTTAAGGAAGTAATGATTTTAAAACAAATCTATGAGGGTATGTATGTCCGAGTCCAGGGGCTTCCCTGAAGATTAGCTGCCACATAGGAAACCCCAACCCCAGCTCAGCACAGGGGAGAGGAAACTTGAGACATGGAGACAGCCAGCACCCCCTGATACCCCATGGATTTGGCAAAGGGCTCACCACACATGTGGGCTAAGCCCCTGATGTTAATGTACCTTCAGAGCCCCTCAAGGTCCCACCCTGGGTAGCATTCGACAGATGCTTTTTCCTCTGTGTCCCCAGCTCTGGATCTGTTCCTGGCCAGAAAATGGGAAGGCAGGGGCCATGATGGGTCAAAGGAGGAGAGAAAGGGCATGGTGTGGAAAGAGGAAAGTGGCGTAGGTTGAACTGGGAGCAGAGAAGCCGAGTGGGAGGGGGGACGGATAAAGGGAGGGAAGGTGGATGGGAATAAAAAGAAAATTCAGGAATGTCTTCTCATGTTTTGAAGAAAATGTCATGTCAGGCAGGACTTGATAATTACTGTCATTTGTGGGATGTTTCAGTGCAAGAGAACCAAATAATTATGATGTCATGAGCTCAGTGCCTTTCCCCCAAGTCAGCATCCAGTCATCGATGTATATGGTGTCAGTGTCTTCGGGAGCCTCCTGTTCATTAGTCACGCCATGGGCTGCACAAGCAGAACCCTGCAGGGAGCAGAAGTCACTTCCTCATATAATTATAGCAATCAAATAGGACTTCCCAGGTGTACAGCCGGATCCTGGGAGATGCCAAGTTTCCAGAAAACTTGGAGCCCCAGGACTTCAGAACTGGAAAGAAACAGACCATTTAGGTCAATTTTCACCCACCGTATCCCTCCTAGCAGGCACTCAGTCTCAACTTGGATGCCTCTAGAGATGGGGAGCTCATCCCATGAAGGGAATAGGGAGTGATACAACACAAAACTCTGAAGAAGAAAAGAAGCCTTGGTCTACTTCCTGATGGTGAAGCCATTCCACATTCTGAGGTCACGAAGGCCATATCTTTCTAGACAGGTTGGATCTCTAGTCATAAACTAAGCTTTGAGTCCCACCTCTGCCATGGACTAGCTGTGTGAACTTGGACAAGTCACTTTGCCTCCTTGAGTCTCTGTTGCCTCTTCTACAGTATAGAAATAATACTGACTAGACTCACATCAGATGGTTATTTTGAACAATAAAGGAAGCACATTGTGAACTATGATGCGAAGAGTTGCTATCATTGCAAACATTTTTTACAATATTGGAGTTGAAATGAGACCTAAGTAATCAGACTCAAACTTCTGTGCTTTCCAGGGCAATATATACATAAGCTCTAAAGTCCTTGTCTGTAAAAACATGCTAACAGTCAGATGGAAAAGGAAGCAGAAGGAGGTTGGGTATTGGCAAGATGCTCACACCCATATTTTGTTCTGGTGTGTTGTGAGTGCACTAACACAACATTGCCCACTGGGTTCACCTCGCCAGGTTTTGTTCCACTGCCCTGCAGCATGGAGTAGCCTTGGAGTCCAGGTAGGATGACTCCCACTCCAGCTTGAATGGGATCCCCATCAGTCTGATCCAATAAAATCACCCCCTTGACAAATATATCTCCCTTACTCCCATGAATGCTCTAGGGAAAGGTGAGTGGCCCAGCTTCAAATCTCTCACAGTATTTCCTTGGCCATGGGGATGAGGAGTGGACAGGATCGAAGTTGCTCCAATCAAAGTAGAGCAAAAGATGTTTGTTGGATGGCTGAGGCAAGAGGAGCTCCCTCTCCTTCTGGATCTGAACCTGCAAGAATAGTTTTCTGAAATCTGATGGCATTCATCTTGCAACCTTGAGAACTGCTGGACTTCAGATGAAGTGGACACGGTCAAAGATGGAATGGAGAGACAGACATGAATGTCCTTGCAGCATTGAAACACTAGATCAAACTGATCCTGAAGCCAGAACTGGTCTTGATTTTTTTTTTTTTTTTTTTTTTTACATTTTAGTCGAGGGAGTCAATAGGCTCTTTTATTGCTTAAACCACTTTAGGTTGCAAATTTCAACATCACAATTGCCAAATTTTGTACAAAGAAATGTAATCATTACATGAGACTTACGATCTGCAGTTGGTTGAATGGAAGCTAACAAGTAGATAGGATTTGGGGTTGGTATGTTGGTATTTGTGGTTTGCACATGCAAAACGGGTGTTTAGCAGTGACCTGTCGTTCCTTGGGATACAGACCATGTTTTACCAAGGCCGTAGCATAGACATTGAGGCGGTCAGTAGCTTCTTACAGCCTTCCATGGGGTCCTTCAAGGAGACAAGCCTAGGGCTGAGGGGAACCCATCTGGAAGCAGAAAGCAAGAGAGAAAATGTAACTTTGCTAAGGGAGGACTTCTTTGCTCTTTTAGCAAAACTAGACTGCTATCCAAAGAGCTGAAGACCCAGGAATCTGGAGCTTTTCAGAGCTGGAGAAGTCAGAGTGTCTTAAAAATTCTTCTTAACTGAGGGCAGGAAGCATAGCAGAAGAGAGGATCTGTTTGGGTCCTGTGCTGCTGTTTCTACTTCTTGGACCCATTGGACAGGGCTGGGGACAAAAGAAATGTCATGGACGTGGCCACTGGTATATCTTGGAGCCAGGCAGCCATCCTAATTGTCCACAGATCTTAGATCAGGTTTTGCTGGGTGGGATGTGATGGGAGGTGGAGAGGACTAAATGGGAATGAGCCTGAGCCTGGACAGGAAGAAAATAGAGAAAGCCCACTAGAAGGATCCAGAAAGACAAGAAAGACTTCAAAGAGTAAAACCCAGTAGCCAGGAAATAATCTCTGACCAATTTGCCTACAATCCAGCCCAGGGCTGCTAGTGGTCAAGAGCACAGCTCTCGCTGATCAAGCTGAAAATGTGGGCTCAGGGTACTCGCTGAGGGCCCCAAAGGCCAAAGCAGGATGGAATGCTTAGACCTGGTGGGAGGGGCCAGGAGCAAGGTGTATGCTAACTGGGAGAGAAGGGGTGTGGTTGCAAGTGGGAGAAGCAGACAAGCAGGTGGCGGCTGGAAGGTCAAGGGAAGGACAGCATGGGCAGCAAGAAGTGGGGTAGGCAAGGGATCTAGACGAAGAAAGCCCAGCAAGAGGACACAACTGTCCCTTTGATGTGGACCTGGTGGGGAGGGGGTGGCTAGAGGAATTACTACCCATGCAAAGCTCCTTGTCCCAGGCAACATGACCATGGGGGCTGCAGTGCCCAGAGCCCAAGACGTTGATCCCCAAGGGAGTGCAGCCTGGGAGATTGAGGGCGGAGTCTTTTCCCTTGGAGCCTTGTCCCATTAACTGCTGTGTCTGCTGGTCTCTCTCCCTGGTCCCCACCCAATTAGGAATCTTAAGGAAAACCACTTTCGGGTAAAAAGAATACAGATCTAAAATCCACAAAAGCATTCATGCCTGTCTATAAATTACACCAAATATTTCCAGTCATGTATGCAGGGAAACGGCAGACAGAGCAGATGAAGAGAAGGCTCAAAAAAACCCATCATATATATATATATATATACACACACACACACACACATACACACACACACAAATATATATATATATATTCCTATGGATGTGCCTACAAATAATCTGCATATTTACACCTATGAAAAGCCTCCAGGCTTCATACAGCCATCAGACTCCCGCCATCAGACTCCCACCCTACTCGCCCATGGAAACACAGTTTGGAGAAGCAGTGAGAAGGGACATTATTTTGGTTCAGGAAGAAAGAAAGGCTGAGACTCAGATGGTGCTGTCCTCTGTGGAGTGGCCTCCGGTCATAGATTCCATATGTCCAAAGTCAAATTCATCCTCACCCCCCCTCCTGAGTCCCTATCTCCCAGTCACCCAGGCCAGGCACTCTGGTTCATCCTCCACTTACCAAACCGATCTTTGAAAATTCAAGTCTGTGTGTGTGTGTGTGTGTGTGTGTGTGTGTGTGTGTGTTTTCTAAGATTTTATTTATTTTATTTGTCAGAGAGAGAAAGAGAGGGAGAGCACAAGCAGGGGGAGCACCAGGCAGAGGGAGAAACAAGGCTCCCCGCTGAGCAGAAAGCCTGATGCAGGACTCAATCCCCAGGATCATGACCTGAGCCCAAGGCCAACGATTAACTGACTGAACCACCCAGGTGCCCCAAAATTCAAGACTTTGGTGGCACCCCTACTCTGAAGCCTTCCGTGGCTCTCTGCTGTACTCTGAGCCAAGTTCAAGACCCTCAGTGTTGCTCTCAAGGCCACACCAAACCTTGGCTCCCAAACTGGGTGCAGTTTCTGGCCCCCACGTCTTTGCTGCATAGACTTCCTGACCGCTTTGTTAGATGCCCGTCTGATTGCCCTTCAACCTGCAAACCTGAACCTCATCTCCATGGACCTTTGTCTGATTCCCAAGACATATGGTATCTCTCCCTGATTCCCTGGGCCTCTTTGATCTGGGGCAATCATTGGTTATACATGTGTCTGTCTCCTTCTCTAGACAGTGAGCTATTTGAGGGCAGATGCCCTCCATTTTGTCTTTGTGTCCTCAGCACCCAGAATAAGATCTGGAGAATGTTTGAGGAGTGAAGGAATGGATGGATGGATGGATGGATGGATGGATGGATGGATGGGTGGATGGATGAATGGTGAATGGATGGATGAATGGTTATGTAGGTAGATGGATGTTTGATGGGTGGAGCAATGCCAAAGAGTCCGATTTTGAGGGACTATGCAGATAGGGAATTGGAAAGTACATAGAGAATTCTTCCTTGCATGGCATGCGGAAGACGTCCCACAATGAAAAACAGCATGAGGCTCTTCTCCACAGTCCCTGGCAAGGGAATCACCATGACCGCAGCATGGGAAATGAACAGGAGGGCAGTAGCCCGGGCAGGCAGAAACCTGGTTCTGAATATGCCTCTTTCATTAAGCAGCCATGTGATCTCAGGCAAGTCACAAAATTCCCCACAGCAGAGATTTCTCACGGGCATCGTTGGACTGGATGACCCAGCCTGGTCTTCTTTGCTCTGGAATGCTGATTGTGAAATCCGTCACACTGGCATAGGGTTTCTGGAAGACAGAGAGCTGTCCCACCCCAGTTCCACTGTCACCTGCTGTGTGACTAAAGGAATTGCCCATCCTCTCTGAGCTTTCTAGCCCTCATGTCCCACCTCGGAGCATCCTACAGGGATGGGAGGAGATCACTCTGAAAGGGCTGTGTGCATGTGTGGCCCTAGTTTACAGGTGGCAAAGGAAGGGCCCTGAGGGCTGGGTGGCCCAAGGTTGCCACCTGAGGTGCCCTATGTCTATTTGCTCCAACGCTCTCCAAGGCCAAGTGTGCGCTAACATTCCAAGCAAAGTCTGGAATCAGGGCTGCATCCCAGGCCCACAACTCAGCCGAGTTGCTGAGTGGGAGCTGAAATCCAGGGCAGGCAGGTTCCCCTGGCAAAGCCATGCTCCCTGGGCCAGGGCTGCTTCTGCCTACAGGTTGGGGTGCCATTTTCCTCCCTTCCAAGCTATGTGCCTGCTGGGGTGGGTCCATCTGCACGGTGCCTTCTCCTAATTGGCATAAAGTCTCTCTGGACTCGTGGTGCCAGAGACGACTCTTAAAGTTCAAATTCATTGCTGCAGAGGACCACTTAAGTCCCGGGTCAGAACCTGAAGCCCTGCCTCCACAGCCTTCCCGGTGCCTGCCCACCTGTTGTCGTGCCTCCCCGGCCTGTGACAGCCCGATCCACAGGGATGCCCTGTCATCTCTGGCTGGACCTCCCTGCGGTCAGCAGCACGTTGGACCAGCATTCACTTCAGACAGTACTATTCCCTGCAGACAGCCCCTCCTCCCCACCCGAGCAACTGCTATCATCACTAACTCGCTCCTTTGACAAGGGCTGGCCAGGGTCATCGCCCCTTCCATGTCCGGCATGTCCCAGGACGAGGACCTGTGACAGCATGGTGCCCATCGTGTTCTCTGGAGGTGGCTGCCCTGGGGGGCTCACTGTGCCAGAGGTCAGGTAGAGAGGGACACCCAAGGACCCTCTAGAGAGGGCACAGGGAGAGGCCAAGCTGCCCAGTCCTGTGGGGAGCCCTGGGGTCTATTCGGCCTGCAGAATGGGGCAAGATGGTCAGACTCTGAAGCACCTCCTTGATCAGTCACTGCAAGTGGACAGTCCTGGGAAGGGGACGCCCTGGGCTGAAGAGGTTCTCCATAGCAGCAGCGGGCCCGGGAAAGAGCGGACAGCTGCAGCCACAGCCCTTACTGGCAGGGGACCAGAGTGGCGCAGCTCCCGGGCCTCCGTGGAGCTGAGGAATTGCCAGGTCCCTGATCTTTTTAAGGAAGATTCATTTCACCCAGCTTTTGAGCCAAATAAGGGCAACGGCATCACGGCTCTGTCCTCTAGGGCTTTAAAACTACAGGTCTGTGCTTCGGTCTCCAGGAAAGGCAAGCACGCACTTGGCAGAGACTGTCTGTCCCCTGGGACACTGGGTACAGGCCTCGGGGAGTGGGGGGTGCTTCAAAGAGCCGGTGGCTTCTGTGCACCTGCGTGCGCTCATCGGGAGGCAAAGCAGAGGGCGTGGCCGGTCTGAGCCCTCACCAGGCAGCTCGTGTTTCCCATAACCCCTGGGATGGACTTTCCACTTGCAAAATATCCACAGATTAATAACTGCGAGATGTTAACCACCTGCAGAAGGCTTTTCAAACTAGTCAAGACATTTAGAGACCGAGTCAGTCCAGCTCTGTCCCTCGAGATTGGCCTAGCCTCCAGTTCCAGGCCAACTGTGGGGCTGCAGTCGGGCCCCACTCCCCACCATCATCCTGTCTCAGCCACACCTCCCCCAGGGAGGCCACGGGCATGGCCACAGGACGCCAGCCCTATACCGTACCGTCCGGACTTGTCCTCTATTCCAGTCACTGCCTGAGCCCACTGTGGCCCCAGCCACACCTACCTAACTCCCCCTACCACCCCTGGGCTCAGAAGGAGCTGAGTTGTGGTTTCCCCGGTGGTGGGCCTTAGGGCTCAATGATGTGACCCAGAACTGGGAAAGAGTCAAAAGCCATGAAGGTACATTTAACCCTGGGAGACAGGAGCGGACTGGCTGGCTGACAACTTCCTTGCCCTCCCTAGAAACCCCCTACCGAGATGGATTATTCTGTGGTGCCGTGGTTCACGTGCTTCTTCAGATCTATCAAGTGACTTTGAAATCGGCTCCTTTTTCGTGGGGGTGCTTCGGCTGGGTGTATGGCTCTCCAAGGCACTTCTCTCGCATTGCCTCGTGTTTACCTCCCCACTTTCTTGTCTCCCTTCCCTTCCCCGCATCCTTGCCTCCCTGAAATTGCAGGATCTCCTTCCCTCCCCAGAAAGTCTTGCTGCAGGCTCTGTTTTCCAGAGAATCTGGGCTAACGCGGAGCTATTCCTAGACAGAGCTAAAGCTGGGTGTCCTACAATTCGACTCCATTCCTACACGAATGGGGCAGCCTGGAGAGCGCGTACGACACCACAGGGTGAGGGCTCCACAGTTGCAGCGACCACTCGGATGCTAGCTGCAGGTCTGGGGATCACCTGTCTTCTGACCAACAGCCCAAAGACTAGAGGTTCGACCACCCCCTCCGTGGGTTCAATCCATTTGCTAGAGCAGCTCACAGAACTCAGAGAAACATTTGACTCACTAGATTGCCAGATTATTATAAAAGGATATAACTCAGCAACAGCCAGGTGGAAGAGATGCACAGGGCCAGGTATGAGAAAGGGCAAGGAGCCCCCCCTGCCATCGCCAGGTGTATGGCTCTCCTAGGGCTCCATGTGTTCCTCGACCCGGAAGCACTCCACACCCTTCCTCCCCTTCTAGGTTTTTATGCTGCTTCATTACACAGACACAATGGATGAAATCACTGACCATTGGTGATCGAACCCAATCACCAGCCCCTCTTCCCTCCCAGAGGAAAAAAGTGCCAACCCTGTCATCACATGGTTGGTTTCCCTGGCAACAAATCCTCCTCCTTAGGAGTTTCCAAAAGCCACCCCATTAACACAATAAGACACCTTTATTGCTCTCACCATTTATAAAATTCTAAGGGTTTGGGGAGCTCTATGCCAAGAATGGGGCAAAGACCAAAAATATAAGTGACCTCATTTCACTGTGAGGTGAATTATGATTTATGCTGCACACTTATCCAGCATGACTGGTGTCCTTGTAAGGCACATGTCCCCATCCCCACTGCCACCTCTCAGGGCAGCAGGATAGGGGACTGCTCTCCGGGACAGTGTGTGGCTCCCATTATCTGTTCCTCCCCTTCTTTTGTCCAAGTCATTTAACCAGTCTGATCGGTATACAAGTCTATAAACTGCACGGATCAGAATAGAAGGTACATCTAAGGAGCGCCTGGGTGGCTCAGCGGGTTAAAGCCTCTGCCTTCGGCTCAGGTCATGATCCCAAGGTCCTGGGATTGAGCACCACATCGGGCTCTCTGCTCAGCGAGGAGTCTGCTTCCCCCTCTCTCTCTACCTGCCTCTCTGCCTGCTTGTGATTTGTCAAATAAGTAAATAAAATCTTTTAAAATATATATATATTTTAAAAGTACATCTAAGGATGTTGTGAGATACAGAGGAGCTGATGAATGTGCAAAGGTGCTGGGGCACCTGGGTGCCTCCATTGGTTAAACATCTGACTCTGGATTTTGGCTCAGGTCATGATTTCAAGGTCATGAGATGGAGCCCCATGTAGGGCTTTGCACTGGGCGGGGAGCCTGCTTGAGGTTCTCTCTCTCTCTCTCTCTCTCCCCCCCCTCCCCTGCCCCGCCCCTGCTCACTCATTCTCTCTAAAAAAAAAGAAAAGAACACCCAAAAAATAAAACAAAGGTGCCACACAGCATTCTTCATTATGTTATCCTTCTGACCACGTCAACCTATCTGTGTAAGACCAACTCGGCGCTTCAAGGTTGGGACGATAACCCGGTGGTGTGCGCAACTGTGTCCCATACGACCATGACTTTCTCAGCAACTCCTTGACCACTGGGTGTTTAACAGACTGCAGAGTTCCTGAAATAGTTTATCATCAACAGAGCTTCTGAGGCTACCTTTTCGTTGTTTTGCTTTGTAGGAAATAGCTTTGAAGATAAAACTAACTTAACAAATACACAGGAAGCTCCGAGGAATGTCGTGCCCAGGTTTGGCACTAACGCGCGCGGCTCTGGGTCCGTTACCGAGCGAGCTTCCGCGGCTCACCAGGCGGCTGTCAGTCCGCACGCTGAAATCACGCACGTAAACCCAGAGACATTAGCCCAGATAAACACCACCTGCCTCTTCATTTTCTTAGACAGCTTCTTAACCCCTCCAAGTTGGAAGGAAATGTGCTTCCTAGAACTAAGCACTTCCTGACAGACGGCTCTTGCCACGGAAGCGGAATCCCCCTCCCGTTCTCGCCCCCTGCGTGGACAGGGGTTAATTACACCCTTGATGGGAAAGAAACATCCTCAGGTTCAGCAATTTGCAGCTCAGCAGGCAGTGGAAGGGAGAACGCTGGAGCCTCGATGGCCACTCGGGAACCAGCCCTCAGGTTCCCCATCACTGTGGCTCCCCATCCTCAGCAAACGGACGGGCTCCCCTTGTGTCTCTGGAACCCAGAGCGGTGCAAGGTACAGCCTGCGGGCCGGACTGGGGTGGCCCAGCGCAAGAGCCCCAGTCCTGTGAATGTCCTCGGGCTCTACCTGGTCAGCGATACCTGCGGTTCTTCTCACCTGAACACAGTGTCATGCAGACAACCAAAGGCGGGGGGCAGGGTGGGGAGACCTGGGGGGCTCACTCGGGTGCTGGTTGAACATCCAACTCTTGATTTCTGCTCAGTTCATGATCTCAGCAGGGAGACTGCTTGATATTCTCTCTCTCTCCCTCTCCCTCTAAAATAAATAATTCTTTAAAAAAAAAAAAAAAAAAAGACAACCAAAGGAATAGGGACAGTTGGGGAATGCTGAACCCACAACACAGAATGAGCAGAACTTGCTAAGCTATCAGTGTAGCACCGCGAGTAGAGATGCCTGGTTTACAGCTCTTCTCTCCGCTGGTGACTGCCATGTCCTGTTCCTCTTCCTTGCTGCTGTTTGCGGCATTAACCACAAATCGACTTCTTCATCTCAGGAAGATCCACAGGGAACATCTCAGTGCCCCAAGCTGAAATGCTATAAGAGTTCTCCACATCTTCCTCTAGCCCCATCTTCCACTGGCCGACTTGTTCCCGACAGTCCTTTTTCCTCCCTTGGATAAATGTCTGCGAGGAACGCCTCCTCCCATACAAATGGGCACCTTTCTTCTCCGGGCAGCCACTGTGAGAATCCTGATGGGGGGGTTAGAAGCAAAATGACATCTGGGCTGATTCTCCAAAAGTTCCCCCATTACAAAAAGTCCCTTAAATGATAATTGTTGACTTTTTCCCATTATCAACCACCTCCACCACCCCCCAGGCAGCTGGGCCTTAAAACCATCTGCTGACTGCCTTCCTGGGGTTGGCTCCTTAACTGTTCCATCCCGGATAGACTCACACGTGTGCACACACGCAGGCCGGCACACGTGCTCATTTGCACGCACACCCTCAAACCACAAATATTCACCGGACACTGTGTGCAAAGCAGTGGAGGCCTGATAAAAGACAATGCCTGCCCTCAAGCCAGGACAGTACTCTTGGAAAAGGAGTGTGTAAATATGTGAAAAACGACTTTGCAAAGTGAGAGTTAACGAACACCAGCCCCACGGAAGAGCTAATCGCTCAGACAGCTTCATCTCTAATGAAGCCGTCACCCCACTAGCCCGTCGAGCCCCACAACACTCTAAGAAACATTCAAGACTGAAAAGGAAAAGGCAACAGAGCAGCAAGGAAGGACGAGGGGTGAAACCAGGGCATTCTGAGAGGTGGGAAGGCTGATTGGCTTCTGAAAGCCATCAGCAGGCACAAACGTTTCCTTCATGGCCTTGACAGCCATCTGTACCAAATAAACAGCTCAACAAATAGACCTTGACTTTGATGGTTTTTAAATGGGAGCGGTGTTGATTTACCCAGCGTCTGACTTGTGCAAAAATCAGCCCTTTGAGCTCTAGAGCATTCTGTTCCCCACCTCCTGGGGTACACAGGCTTTTTCAAAGAACCAGCCAAACACCCGAATCTCTTTAAGCAGGACGAGGCAGAGGAGTGAGCTTCTCTGACTCAGCCGCACCAGTCCCTGAAGGGGTTTCTGGACATCCTCAGACTGACCTTTCTGATGCCAGCAGGCACAAGAAAAAATGGGTGGGGGGTGTGTGTGGCGGTCAGACTGGTCAAGGGCAGACTCAGGGCCTGGGAAGCTGGGACAGGGCAGCTTCTGATCCAGCACTCAAGGGACACCAGGAAAGCCAGTGCTCCAGCCCCCTCACCATGCCCATGCCATTGTCTTCCCTCCTCTTACCTTTCACACATCCAAAGGGAAGAAGACTGAGCACTTAGGTATGTGGTCCAGATGTGGCCGTGGGGGCTCTTGGAGGGCAAAGGCTGCTGGCAGGACTCTCATAGCAGGATAATGATATAGCATATATATGTGTATTTTTATATTGATCCAATTATCACCCATCTACCATGGCTCCACTGAACATTTCTGGGAGCCCCCCACCACACTCCTTGTCCTGTGCTAGGTGCTGTTGAGAAGGGGTCAAGGAATCTGATGAGATCCCTACCATCCAGGACCTCACAGAGACACCCTGAAGGTAAAGCAGTCTGCTTAAAACTGCGGCTGGATCGTTGGCTCCAAAGCGCTGTGAAGCCAGACAGACCCAGGTTCGAAGCCCAGCTCTGCCGCTCACCAGCTTCGTCTTTGCAAGCCTCCGATTTCTCACCAGCAAACTTCCACGTCAAGTAACTGAAACTGGAAATGATCGTGTGTGTGAAATCTCTGAGCACACAGGAGGTCCTCAGTAAATATTCATTTCCATTCTCCTTCCCGCTAGATGATGACTATGAGCCTCATACGGGTCTACAGGATGCAAAGTGAATACGGGGATATAACAAATCCCAACGGGATTGGGGAAGACCTCTTACGTCTTCCCTGAAAATTTTGTTCTTCTGCCCAAAGCTCTCCGCTTTCCTGCTCTCCCCGTGTCTTAGCCACGCATTCCCGGACGCGCAGGGTATGTCACTAAGGGTTTCAGTAAGTAATGTCCTTTTGGTATTTCCCAAGTCAGTAGCAGCTTCTGCAGCTCCTGGTGGCTCTGTTCCTTTCTCAGCAATCTCCATGCATGTTTTAGGGTATGGGTGCACCGACTCCAAAGATCCAACCACAAGAGAGGGAAAAAAGCCTCTATCATGTGGACAATCCAAGGAAGGCAATGCTCTTTTCTTAGTCTCCTGAGAGACTCTCTCTCCATCCTTGGTCTCCTAAGAGACTCTCATAGTCACTTGAAGTATCTACTTGAGTCTTTTTAACAATGCTGGAAGAGGAGAGGCTATGGTTGAATATTTGCGTTCCCCACTCCCCACCTCCGATCCCTATGTTGAAGTCCTAAATCCCAGTGCGGCTATCTTTGGAGATGGGGCTTCTAAGGAAGTAATTAAGGTTAAATAAGGTCATAAAGGTGGGGTGATGATCCAATAGAATTAGTGCCCTTATAGGATGAGACACCAAAGAGCTTGCTCTCTCTCCTCCCCTACCCCCTCCCCACGACAGGACACAGCAAGGAGGTGGCAGCCAGCAAACCAAGGAGAGTGCACTCAGCAGAAACCACCTCTGCAGCACCTTGATCTTGGACTTGCAGGCTCTGCAACTGTGAGAAAACTAATCTGTTGTTTAAGCCCTCTAGGTCTATATAGTATTTTGTGAGAGCAACCCAAGCAGATTAAGACAGAAAAGAATTACTCCGTGCTCCAAGTAATAAAAACAAGTGCGGTAGACAACACAACCTGCCTGAGCCCACCCAGTTGCTATGTGGCAAAGCCAGGACTCGGGCCTGAGTGTGCCAGACCTCCCTATAGCCGGAGCTCCTTGTACATTTTCACAGCTGCCTCTTTTGATGGCTGTGTGCTGTGGGTGTGCAAATGTAGTTGGAATCCCAATGATCTGATGTGCAGGGCAGCATTATTCAGTGAGGGTCCCGAGAGCCTTAAGTCCATGCGATGTGCTATGGGTCCAAATGCATCCCCCAAATAAGGGATGTTGAAGCCCCCTTCCCCAGTCCTTATTTAGGACTTCCTAAACCTTCCTAACCTTATTTAGAAATAGATCTTTACAGATTTTACCAAGTGATGATGAAGGTCACTGGGGTGTCCCTACTGCAATATAAGTGGTAACCTTATAGCACATGGAAATCCGACAGACACACAGAGAGGAAAGGCCTCTGTGAAGACAGAGGATGGGAACCAGGCATCTCGAAGGCAAGGAACATCTGAGGCTGCCAGAGGCTGGGAGAGAAGCCTGGAAGACATCCATCCCTAGCACTTTCAGAGTGAGTGTGGCCCTCGCCACACTCTGCTCACCAGTCTTTTCTGTTGATGACAGTGGGAGAAATTCAACTTTAACTTCACCTAATCACTTCTGATTTTAAATTTTGATTCTTCTGGATATTTAGTCAAATTCAGATTCTTCCCTTTCCCCTTATCCTCCCTAGGAGGACATCTGTGTGTGAAGGCAGCTCGAGTCACATCTGGTGCCTAGGAAGGAGAAGGTGGACACCTTTTCTCAAACTTCACGACCTGGCACCCATGGGTTCCTGCTTCAGGCAGGCCACACACCACACAGCCTCCTCTTCAGGCCCAGACCCAGGCCTCCTCTGGTGTATCATCCTCACATCAGGTCTTCTGGGACTGAAAGAACTCCCTGGTGCTCCCCAAGCAACGCTGGAGTCCATGCAAACTTGTGAGCAAAAGACCTAAACAGACACCTCACCAAAGAAGATACACAGATGGCAAATAAACAAAAGAAAAGATTCTCAACATAATATGTCATTAAAGAATTTTAAGTTAAAACCACAGTGAGATACCACTACACGAATTAGAAAGGCCAAAATCCAAAACACGAACAACATCAAATGCTGGTAAAGATGCAGAGAAACAGGAATTTGTATTCATTGCTGCTGGGAATGCAAAACGGCACAGTTATTTTTGGAAGACAGTTTGGTAGTACAAACTAAATATATTCTTACCCTATGATCCAGCAATTGTGTTCCTTGGTATTTACCCAAAGGAGTTGAAAACACATGTCCACATAAAACCTGCATGTGGCTATTTATAGCATCTTTACTCATAATCATCAAAACTTGGAAGCAACCAAGATGTCCTTAAGGAGGTGAGTGGAGGACTGTGGTTCATCCAGACAAAGGAATATTATTTACCATTAAAAAGAAATGAGCTATCAAGCCATGAAAAGACAGGGAGGGACCTTAAATGTATATTGTTAAGTAAAAGAAGTCCATCTGTGAAGGCCACACATTGTATCATCCCAAGTGTGTGACATTCTGGAAAAAGCAAAACAATGGAGACACTGAAAAGATCAGTGGTTGCCAAGGGCAAGGCAGGAGACATGACTTGGCAGAAAATAGAAGATTTTTAGGATGAAAATACTCTATATGATATAATGATGGATATATATTCCTATACATTTGCCCAAACTCATAGAATGTGAAACACCAAGAGCAAATCCTAGGATAAACTATGAAACTTCAGGTAATTACAGCATGTCAACATGTAGGTTCTTCCTTGGTGAAAAAAAATTCTGTTCTGGTGAGTGGTCTTGATAATGGGGAAGGCTGAACACGTGTGGGGACAGAAAGTATAGGGGAAATCTTTGTAGCGTCTCCTCAAGTTAGTTGTAAACTTGAAACTACTCTTTAAAAAAAGTCTTATGAGTTCCCCTCTACATAGTAGGTTGGGATGCTGGTCAATTCAGGAATCGTGTAATAAAGCCAATTCAACCTTCTAAAAACATTAAAATAACAAATAAATATTTGGGGGGCACCCGGGTGGCTCAGTGGGTTAAGCCTCCACCTTCAGCTCAGGTCGTGATCTCAGGATCCTGGGATCGAGCCCCGCATCCTGCTCAGGGGGGAGACTGCTTCCCCCTCTCTCTCTGCCTACTTGTGATCTCTCTCTCTGTCAAATAAATAATTAAAATCTTTAAAAAATGAATAAATAAATAAATATTTTAATAGCCTTTTTAAAAAAAATCTGAGAAAATAAATAAATCAGCAAACTAGGAATTGAAGAGATGTCTCAAACTGATAAAGGGTATCTATGAAAAGCCTACAGTTAACATCCTACTTAATGGTGAAAGATGAACTGCATTCTCCCAAGCACTTAGGACAAGATGAGGATGTTCACTGCTACTGCTCACATTCAAGGAGACCAAGCTAATGCAATGAGGAGAAAAAATGAGGAAGGGGAAAGGAGAAGAAAGACATACACAATGGGAAGGAAGTAAATTGCCTCTATTTAGAGATGATAGGATTGTCCATACAGAAAACCACAGAGTCTACACCAAAAGCTACTAGTTTAGCAAGATCACAGGTCACAAGATCAGTGTAAAAAAGTCAATTATATTTCTATGTGCCAACACTAAATAATCAGAAATAAGAATATATATTCACTTATAATATAAATAAATATATTTATTTAGATTAGGATCAAAATCATGAAGTATTTAAAAATAAAGTTTTTAATATATGTAGTTTTCCATATGCTGAAAACCAAACACTAAGTGAAATCAGAACAGACCTAAATAAATGGAGAGATGTGTCATGTTCATGGATCAGAAGACTCAATTTTATTAATATGTCAATACTCCTAAAATTGATCTATCTATAGATTCTAGGTAATACAAATGCAAATCCCAACAGGGTCTTTTGTAGAAATCCACCAAAAAGTTGTAGGAAACTACAAAGAAAAAAATTAAAGTGGTCTAAGAATTTTGAGAAAGAAGAACAAATCTGGAGGAATCACACAATTTGAATTTCAAAATTTAATGTAAAGCCACAGTAATTAAGACAGTGTGGTACTGATGAAAGAAAAGCCATACAGATCAATGGAACAAAATAGAGAATGCAGAGACAGAGCTGAACAGGTATGGTGCAGAGATGTTTTACTGAGGTGAAAAGAACATTTGTGAAGAGAGATTCAATTTTTTCAACAAATGGTGTGAGAACAATGGGTTATCCCTATGCAAAAAGAAAGAAAGAGAGACAGAGAGAGAAAGGGCATGCCTGGGTGGCTCAGACGGTTAAGCCTTTGGCTGGGGTCATGATCCCAGGGTCCTGGGATTGAGTTCCGCATCAGGCTCCTTGCTGGGTGGGGAGCCTGCTTCTCTCTCTGCCTCTGCCTGCCACTCTGCCAGCCTTGTGTGTGCTCTCTCTCTCTCTCTCTCTGACAAATAAATAAATAAATAAATAAACAAAATCTTTTTAAAAAAGAAAGAAGGAAAGAAAAGAATCTCAACCCCTACCTCACAGCATATACAAAAATTAACTCAAAATACATCATAGACTTAAAGGTAAAATCTAGAACAGTAAAACTATAAGAAAACATTAAAGGAAATCCTTCTAACCTGGAAATTAGGTAAAGGTTTTTCGTGTTTTTATTTTACATAAGACACAAAAAGTAATCATTGAAATAGGAAAAAATCGAACTTCTTCAAAATTAAAAACTGCTCTTTGAATGATACTTAAAAAATGAAAAAAATCATAGACTGAAAAAAAATATTTTCAAAACACATATAATAAAACATAAGCCATATCCAAAATACTTCTAAAATCTCAAAATTCAACAAAACAAGCCAATTTTAAAATTAGGCAAAATATTTGAACAGACACTTCAGTGAAGAAGAAACATGGATGGTAAACAAGCCCATGAAAAGATGTTCGATATCATTAGTCGTTATGAAAACACAAATGAAAGCTACAATGAGATGTCAACACACACCTACTAGAATGGCTAACATTAAACATATATATCTTGACAATATCAAGTCCTCAGAAAGACACAAAACAATCAGAATTCGCACATGCTGGTGGGTAGTCGCTGTGGAAAACAGTTTGGCCCCATGTCAAAAGGTTAAACACAACTCCCACCTTACGATCCAGTCACTCCCCATCTAGGTATTTATCCAAAAGAAAGGAAAGGAAGTCCGCAGAAAGAGGTGTGCATGGGTGCTCACGGAGCTGTCTTTGTAATAACTCCAAACTGGAAATAACCCACGTGTCTTTCAGTGGGTGAATGGAAAAACAAATTGTGTTCACATCCATACCACAGCCATAAAGCCCTGACATAGTCAACAACACAGAAGAATCTTAAAAACATTACGTGAAGAGACAGAAGTCAGACAGGAAGAGCTACTGTATGATTCCGTGTACATGCTATTTAAAAAGGCAAAACCCTAAGGACAGAAACCCAATCTGAAGTTCCCCAAGGCTGGGGGAGAAAGGAGTGACGGGCTTCAGAAGGGGACACAGTCATCTTTGGAGAGGACGTGAACACTCCGTCCTGATCAAAACAATGTTTGCATGATTATATACATTTGGCAAATCTCACAAAATGACACACCTCTATTTTATGTCATTTACATCTCAACAAACCTGATTTAAAAGATGTTTTATTATCGGGGCACCTGGGTGGCTCAGTGGGTTAAGCCTCTGCCTTCAGCTCAGGTCATGGTCTCAGGGTCCTGGGATCGAGCCCCACATTGGGCTCTCTGCTTGGCAGGGAGCCTGCTTCCCTTCCTCTCTCTCTCTGCCTGCCTCTCTGCCTACTTGTGATCTCTGTCTGTCAAATAAATAAATAAAATCTTAAAAAAAAAAAAACAAAACAGGGACGCCTGGGTGGCTCAGTTGGTTAAGCAGCTGCCTTCGGCTCAGGTCATGATCCCAGCGTCCTGGGATCGAGTCCCACATCGGGCTCCTTGCTCATCAGGGAGCCTGCTTCTCCCTCTGCCTCTGCCTGCCATTCTGTCTGCCTGTGCTTGCTCTCTCTCCCTCTCTCTCTCTGACAAATAAATAAATAAAATCTTTAAAAAAAAAAAAAGCTTTATAAAAAAAAAAGATGTTTTATTATTACCATAACGAGGAAAAGTGTCCTTTTTTTTTTTTTAGCCAAAGTTCGTCATTAAGAGAGAGAAAGGAAACATTATTTATGCTACTTTCTGGAGATTAATACATGACTACGTATTTTTGCATAGCACTATAAATAAATATAGATAACATGCTCACATAGCATGTTATGTACATCGCACCCAACAGGAAACTTTTAGAACCACTGCTTCTATAATAGTCCCTGGCACAGAATAACGACAAGGAAGGAGCGATAGTTAGTAGCCACAGCCCTGTGGTGTAATTGCTTCCATTTTATAAATGCAAAGATGAAGTTAGAATGCGTGCCAAAGATCACACAGCAGGTCCATGGCAAACCCTGAACTTGAATCCATGTCTTTTTACCACAGAGAAAACTGATTTCTCCTTTTTCTCCCCAGATGCCACAAAGTGAGAAGTGTGGGGTGGGCGCCATGTCCATCATCGCAAGCCCAGTTGAGGGGAAAGTGGATAGGCAGGAAGAAAACTTGTTTATAGACCCCGTGGTTTATTTTGGGTGCTTTCTACAAACTAGCTCAGTAGGTGTGAAAACGCCACCCACATCTCAGCGCTGGGAGCCTGAGGCGGCAGAGCCCAGGTGTGACAGCAGTGGGGACACACCAGATGCTACACTTCTGTGGCTTCCTTGCTCTGATGGGTTCTGAAGTGGAGATGGATGACCTGGGCCCAAGTTCCCCTGCACCCCACATTCACTGTGGTGTCTTAGCCAGGCAAACAGCCTCAGGCCCCAGGATGGCTTGTCCCAGAGCCCCGTCCTCCCCAGGGCAGGCCAGAAAGCCTTCTGTGGTGCGGTCCTGGAAAGGCCAACTCCTGCTTCCCCGTCCTGTGGTCCTCCCTTCCACCCCTCTCCGATCCAGGGCCTCAGGGAGGACCCCAAATCCCCTTCCAGCCCTGGGCGGTCTCCTCTGTGGTCACTTCAGCCCTTGGCTGGCTCCCCCATCTTGTTCGTCCCAGGTAGCATTTCCCAAAGTGAGCTGCTCTCGCCACCAGCTCAGACGGATCATCGGGGAGCATTTTGAAAAGAATTCTGAGGAATAAAAATAAGTTCTTAGGAAATTCTGAGCTAAACAAAGTGTCATGCGGTAAGTTGTGTCCCCAACAAAAGATATGTGGAAGTCCTAACCCCCAGTACCTCAGAACGTGACCTTATTTGGAAATAGGCTCACCACAGATGTGATTAGTCAAGATGAGGTCACGCGGAAGTAGATTGGGTCCTTAATCCAATATGACTGGTGTCCTTATAAGAAGAGGAGAGAGACATGTGGAGGGGGAAGAAAGTCATGGGGTGACAGCAGGAGGCAAAGACTAAGGGGCTCAGCTTCAGGCCAAAGAATGCCAGGGATCGCTGGCCACACAGAAGCTGGACAAGGTGAGGGAGGAGTCTCCCCTGTGGGTGTCTCAGGGAGCGTGGCCCCACTGACAGCTTCGTTTGGGACCTCCAGCCTCCAGAACTAGGAGAGATCACATTTCTGTTTTAAACCACAGGGTTTTTAGTACTTTGTTATGACAACCCTGGGAAACTCAGACACGAAATTCAGCATACTCTTTACTTTGCAGATTTTAATGAGCTAACCTGAAAGAATTTCCAAGGAGGGGGGCATAAGCCCCACTTTCTCAATTTATTTTACCACAGAAATTTTTTCCTAAAAAAAAAAAAAAATTAGTGCTCCGTGAAATGATCTTTGGGAAATGGGGATTTTCAGGTCTTATCTCTGGTACCTCAGGGAGATGACAGAGAATAAGGGGCCGAGCAGAGTCCACAGAGCCCGGGAGACCCTCCAGGGAGGGTGCTCCCTCCCACAAGCCCACCACCAGGTCCCACAGATGACCTGGTTCCTGTTCAGTTTAAGAACAAATAAATGAATGAGGTCTCATGATTGGCAGCCATGTCAACTGACGGATAGCTGACCCTCCTCTTTCAGGGGTTCGATGTCAAAGTGAGGCACCACAGACATTTGCCTGCCTCTCTGGCCTCTCCCACTGCTGCCTCACCCCATGCATACCCAGGGCTTTGGTGAGACCAGATTAAAATGTCCATGCTCCCTCCCCTACCCCCAGGGACAACGTTGTCCCTCTGTCCTTCCTCTCAAAAGTCCTTGTCCTTTCCAGAAGCAAGCTGAAGCTACTACAGAAGTGCTTGCGGGAAGGGAGGGCCTGGAGAGCAGGGGGCTGAGAAGCTGCACTAGCAGCTCCAAGGCATCTGGTCTGGGCGGGGATGGAGGGGGGGCGGGCAGAGCCCTCAGGGCAGGGGCATGTTGTGACCCTTCCTGTTTCCCGGGTTTACTTGTACTAGATGTCCCCATAAACGGATAAAAGCCATGTGCAAAAACGGGCACTCATCAAACAGATAGCAAGCACTTTCTAGTTACCAAGCTCTGTCAAAAGAACGGGACAAAATAAAAATGGAAACTTCCTACACTTAAGAAATATATTAGTTAAGGGGCACCTGGGTGGTTCAGTCAGTTAAGCATCAGCCTCTTGATCTCAGCTCAGGTCTTGATCTCAAGGTGGTGAGTTCAAGCCCTGCATTGGGATCCACCTTGAGCATGGAACCTACTTTAAAAAAAAAAAAAAAGAAGAAGAAAAAGAAGAAGAAGAAGAAGAAGAAGAAGAAGAAAAAGAAGAAGAAGAAGAAGAAGAAGAAGAAAAGAAAAGAAATATATTATTTAAGGTACATGCTAAATGGCTAGAACAGAAATTCCCCAAATACAATGGCCCAAACCATAAAGGAGTTTATTTTTCTCTTTTGCAACAGCCCAGAGGAAAATTCAACTCCACAGGGTCATTCAGAGAACCAGGTTCTTCTTTCCTTTTCTTCCTGTGGCATAACTTGTGTATAATACAGCTCAGAAATAGTCAGAGGGTGGCTCAATTATCTTTTATGTATGTACACGTCTGTGAAACTACCATCCAGATCAAGGGAACAGAACATTCCCAGCACTCAAGGTCTTCCTGTCTTGTTATTTGCCATACCCTAGGGTGTTATCTTTGTGCCATGATCAAAATTCATTCCTTTGTCATCTTCACATTCCAGTCCACAGGAAAAGGGGATGGGATGGGGATGGAGGGCAGACACATGATTTCCTAATTAAAAAAAAAAAAAATGTGATCTGGAAATGCACATATCACCTCTGTCCACACTCCTTTGGCTAACTCCTAGTCATAGGGTCAGAGGGGCTGTAAGAGTAGCTGGGGAAAATTCCCTCCTGGGCAATCACATCTGCTCAAACACTGATACAGCTCTATTACTAAGAGGAAAAAGGGGAGAATGGATCCCAGGGTGTCACACAGGCAGGATAAATAACCAGACCTGGCCTGTTGGAGTCTGTTTACTGAGGGCACTCATGGAGTGGCAGCAGGAGACATCAGAATCTGAGAGAGGGATGGACTCTGCCCTTGAGCTGTGAGGCTTTTTAGTTGGATCGTTACTGGGACACAGGCTCCTCCACTAGCCTGATCAGAGGCTAGAATCCAACATCCGTATGGCATGGAGGGAGATTGACTCCAACTCAGTCCTACCATCTCAGCATTCGTGGTTTGGAGAATACCTCCTATGTATGTCGTTATCAAGGACTAGACTGAAAGTCCTCCCATTACCACTTCAGGCCACCTTAGGAATCTTCTAGAATTGACTGCTTCAAGCTCTTGGGTTTACTGTGTCTCCATGGAGACACGTGGCAAGAGATCAACTTATAGGGAACCGGTCTTGGACAAATTCACCCTTACCTGTAAGGGGCACAATCAGCAGGGAGGGTCACAATAGGCTCACACTCCAACAGTGACATCCAGGTGCTAAAGCAAATACAGTATGCTCCAAGTTCTAACTGAAGTCCAGAAGGAGGGGTGCCTGGGTGGCTCAGTCGGTTAAGGGTCTGCCTTCAGCTCAGGTCATGATCCCAGTGTCGCAGGGAGCCTGCTTCTCCCTCTTCTGCTTCCCCCTGCTTGCTCTCTCTCTCGTTTTCTCTCTGTCAAATAAATTTTAAAAATCTTAAAAAAAAAAAAAAAGTCCAGGAGGTGTGATCCCTATGGAAGGCTACGGGTGCACAGAAAAAACATGTTCACTGAGTCATCAGGAAAGAAGGAGCTCTTTGGTGCATGGGGGGAAAGGACATGGATGGCAGAGGAATAGACAGGCAAACACCGAGGGGTGTGACAATAGGGGCAGTGAATCTCTTCCCAAAGAAACAAATGTGACATATACATAGGGAAAGAAACACAATTAAAAGAAAGTCTATGGTGAATACAAGTTTCTGATAGTAAGCATTAAATTGACACGACTCTAACTTTCCTGGAAGTTAAAGCATAAAGGAAACCCACCAGATTACGTAACTTTCACTGCCTGATATAAATAAGTACTCGAGCTTGTCAAGAGTGATATCTTCCATAAATGTTGTCTCCCATATACTTGGTTTTAAAATCAAAAGGAATTCAAAATTATAAGCAAAAGGGGTAGCATATGTCTGCTATAAAATCCTGAAAAGTCTTAGCAATCTATGTTAGATTGGGGGTAGCAATAAATTACATAAATCCATACAGAATTCAGCATAAAACCGTATTACAGATAATTAGATACCTAACCACACCTTCTGTGAGATCACACGTACATTACTTAGGGTTTAGGCTAATCCACTATGTCAGAGGCCCCCAGATACAGGGACTTAATATAGAAATGTGTTTGTCTTTCACGGAACACTCTGACTGTGGGCAGTGGGCCAAGGCCGGCAGGTGTCTCTGCTCGGTGAGGTCATTTAGGGATCCAAGTTTCTTCCGCCCTGTTGCCTTGACGTCCCTGTGCTGTCACCACTGTCCACATGGTAGACACTGGCTCCAGAGCCACCTCCATATCTCCACCCGGGAAAGACAGAGGGTCAGCAGAACACGCAATTGATGTACTTAGACAAATAATTCAGAAATGGCATACAACACTTCCTCTGACCCTGTTGGCCAAACTTAATTGTACGGGCACAGTTAGATGGAAGGGAGACCATGAAATGTGGCCTGTGTTGGTTGATTATGTGCCTGGCTAAAATTCAGGGGCTCCTGTTGCCAAAAGGAAGAAGGGCAGTTAGCAATCTCGTCCTAAACAGCTACGTTCAGGTCTTCACAGAGATAAACCAACTGAATGTCCAAAATAATAACAGTCATAATTAAAAGCTCACCGGTTCCAGGGCTTTATATTTCTTTTAAAGAAAAAAATCTGGGGTGCCTGGGTGGCTCAGTCGGTTAAGTGTCTGCCTTCGGCACAGGTCTTGATCCTGGGGTCCTGGGATCGGGTCCCGCATTGGGCTCCCTGCTTCTGCCTCTTCCTCTTCCTCTGCCTCTGCCTGCTGCCCCTGCTCCCCTCTCTCTACCAAATAAATAAATAAAATCTTAGGAAAAAAAGAAAGGATAAAATCTATTTGTTGCTATTGGTAAGAGAGTCATAGAACAATGCAGGAAGGCCTTCGATAAACTCTCCAGGCGACAGGCTCAGAGGTCTACTCCATGGAGCCTGCTGCGAAGGTAGGAATCTACCACATCAGGTGGTCAAGGTGACAAGCCTCTGTCCCCCGTTCTAACGGCTGCCAAATCAGGGTGAGGTTTAAACCCAATCGGGCCTCCTCGTGCCGCCTAACCCCCCCTCCACGAGTTTTGCACCTGATGCAGCCCTCCACACCTGACCCAGCGGGCAGGGGTTCGCCTGTGTCCCCCTGCAAGTCCCTGGCACAGCTGGGACCGCGAGGGAGGACCAGGAGGGACAGAGCCCTGGCACGTGGCCCCAGCCATCATTTCGCGGGCACACTAACAGCCCCGCACCTCCATTCCCTGGAATCTGTTTGTTATAAACGGAAAGCTCTTCTCCATGAGCAGGACCAGAGAGTGTAAGGAGCGGCTCTGTGACTCATGGACACTTGGAGGGGCTGCCCAGAGGACACCAAAACAGGAGATGGCTAAGAGGGAGTGCATAGCTGCGGGCTGAGCTGGCATTTGAGGAGACGCCAGGGACTTAGGGAAGGAATTCCTGTGCTCTCCCTCCCAGAGCACCTCTCCCAGAGCACATTACACTCGGGTCCAGGGGCGGCAGTGAGATGCCAGCTGTCAGGTGGGCATGGACCCAAGACCGCAGCCAGGAGCCTTTGTAACCTGGTTAATGTTGGTCTTCTCCCCGGAGACTCCAAGGCCCATAAGAGCAGGGACAATGCTGTACCTCTAGGGCCCGGCACATAGTAAGTGCTCAGTGAATCCTCCCGACTCAGGCCTCCCCTGGAGCCACAGTGCAAGGTTTATCATCTGCCACCTGCCAAGGGCTGAATTAGGTCTTTCCCCATAGGGGATCCTGGTTCATGGGAAGAACCTTGAGAGCTAGGTGTTATTACCCTCCCTGGGGCACAGAGAGCCCCTCCTCCGCACGGTGCTCTAGTCTCAAGATGACACACTTCCAGGACCGAGGAGCTAAAGCAGATCCTAAAGCAACTCAACCTCTTCATCATTGAAAGCGCAAGGAGCCGAGGGCTGGCATCTCACGACAGGGCAGAACAGGAAGGAGCTGGAGGTCCCTGGAGATGGTGGGGCACCAGCTGCTATTGCCAGTGCTTCCCACTCGTCCCTGGACTGAGCCTTACACAGGCCCTGGGAGCTGTGGCCCCATCGTCCCACCACACAGAAGAGGAAGCAGGCTGGGAGAGGAGATCACTTGCCAGCATCCATCAGCGGCAAGATTCGAACCCAGGTCAGCCTGACTGCTACCCTCCTACCCCGGCAACTTCTGCCCGCTCCACACCTGAGTTTTGCTGTGGACCCACTTGTGTCCCCCAAAATTCACATGTCACCACCCTCCCCCCAACATGACTGTATTGGAATCGGGGCCTCCAAGGAGGTGATTAAGGTAAATGAGGTCGTGAGGGAGGTGCCAGAGGGGACGGGACCCACTCCCTCACAGAAAGAGGAGGGGAGGCCAGACCGGGTGAGAACACAGCAAGAAGGTGGCCGGCCACCCGCCAACTGGGGGCCCTCACCTGGCCACGACGGCCTCCTGAGCTCAGACGTGAGTCTGGGAGAAAGCTCACCTTGTGTTGCTCAGGCCCCTCTATCTGTGTCTACGGTATTTTTTACGGCCACCCAAGCGGACTAAAAAAAGATTTTTCAAACACCAAAGAACTCTTAAGGACTCCTTTCCCCATTGTTCTGTATTTTAGGGAGAAATTGGTTTCATATCGCCCTGGGGCCATCATAGATTTTCTAGAGGAACTGAGAATTGTCTGAGGGCCAGGGCCTGCTGGCTTAATTTCCTCATAAAGAATTCGTGGTCAACCAAGACTCCCCACGGAGCTTCCAGAATCCCCTAAAGCAATTCTTCCCAGTTGGAAGATCCCGTCTTATAAAGGCCCGGCCCTTGTCACCGCTCCCCAGCGGGCTGTTCACCTAGAGGGTATCTGCTCTGCCAGGGATCCCTCATAACCACATCCGCCCCACGGGATCTGAGCCAGAACACTGAGGAAGGAGTTGCCACCACCCCAGTTTCCCGCAAAGGAAACTGGGGTTAGGGTGGCGGGGCCCTGACTTGCTGACAGCCGTCCTTGAACTCCACCCCCAGAATTCCGACAGGAAAACCACAGTCCCCACGTCAATGCCTCAGCCGCCCTTTGCTTAATGTTCTCATTTAAGTACAATGCAAAGAAGTACATTGGAATAAATTTTGTTAAGTGAATCAATTTATGGGCAAACAATTACACGTAAGCTGACAACTAAATAATTAGAGCTCTTTGAATACTTTGCCAGCCAGAGAGAAATAACACAAAAATGAGAAGGAGGAGGAGGGAAAGGGAGGAGACTGGCATTTTCCCTCTCTCGTGTTGACCTCAGCTCCTAGAGATTGCCACCCAATTCCATGGGTCCAGGTGTCACTGATGGAGGCCATGGGCCAGGCGCAGGTCAGGGCTAAGTCCCAGGGATGGCTCGTGCAAGTCCCCTGGAGGGTACCTGCCCCTTGTCACATCACCACCAAGTTGTGCCCAGCAAAGCAGGCCCTGGCAGTGGAAGGCATGATGTCAGGCTCTGTCACCCTAAACATGTGACATGATTTCCAGGTCCTCTGATGCTCTGATCACACCCTTCTGGGGACATGCCTGGTTTGCTGGTGAACCCCAAGTTTGAGGGTTTTGGGGATGCTTCATCACTCACAAAATGGCTCCCTGATGCTCATCTCATGTAGGCCTCACAATACCCTTCAGAGGAAGGTACTGTGACAAGCTCCTTTTTACAGGAGAAAAATAAGCTTCAGAGAGGCTGATTGACTTGCCCAAGGTTAAGTAACCAGTAAGAGACCAAGCCATGCTTTGAACTCAGATCTTCCTGGCTCCATATCCAGTGCTCTTTCCACCTTTCAAACTGCTCCCCGTGCCACAGCCGACATCCCATTTATACACACATATGTCTAACTTGGCAGGGTCCATACAAACTTGGGGCTGGGCACAAATTTGCCCACATTCTGAGAGTGTGAGCTAAGTGTGCCCTTTGAAGGAAACTATTTGCACCTGTTTCTGAGAGGAATCTGAAACCAGGGAAGTGATGCCTGAGAATGAGCCCTGCCATTCGCTGAACTCCACCAATGTGGGTCAACGCCAAGGTCAAGGTTGCTTGCTGTGTCCCCAGCAGGAAATAGGACAGGGAGCCCAAGTTCATGCTGGACGGGCTCCTCTGGCTCTCTCTAGACTGCGTGGCTGACACCCCTCCCACAGTCCCTGCCACATCCCCCTATATCCTAAAGCCTCCACCTCTCCATCAACAAAAATATAATTTAAACTACGTCTGATGATTCACAGCAAAGAAGAATGGCGCCCTGGTATCTTAGCAGGTATGGGTTCTGCCAGAGAAAATCCTGATGGCTTTCAACAGCATCACACGCTTCTTCAAAAGTGAAAAGTGATTCTAGCCTTCTCCATAGATGTCGAACCAGAAATGGAGTTTCAGATCTACATTTTGAAGTGCTTTGTAAAGCATTTCACCGGAAATAGAAATGCTTTTGCTTTTTACCAAAACTCACAAAAGAGCTCGTTTCTGAGTTTTTTAAGTGATCCTATTTTTTTCATGGATGTGGTACAAAGGGGTAATATGTGAGATTTACATGTAATTCTCTTACTGATGTTTTCCCCCCGACATCTGATTATTCCATTCAAACCCAAGTACATTGTCTTCTAAATTTCTATGTGGTTTAATAATAGAATTGCTTCATTAACTCTGATACATGCTTGGGAATCAAGCAAAAAAAATTAAAGGAGAGCTAGAAAAACAAGCAATGATGGACAGGTGCATGCTTGAGTTCTAAACCCTTGTGGGGTCTAATGCCTGCTCCTCCCAGCCCACCCCCACCCTTCCTTACAGAGACGCAGCTGTCCTGTCACCAGGGCCACCACCCTCCTGAATAGTGAAGGACGGGAGCCAGAAGACCTTCCTCCTCCTGCCCCTACATCCGGTCTGCAACCACGAGCAGCTCAGATTCCTACACAGGTGCATCACGCATAGAGAGCCCAAGAACCACAGAGATCCCAGGGGGTGGGTCCCCCTTTGTTTGCATTGAGAAAACAGGAACCCAAAGAGGAGGCATGACTTGACCTAGGTGACATCAACCGAGAGGCCAAACCAGGTCTAGGATCCATATTTCCCAGCTCAGTGCCCCCATCTCTACCTCCCCTGGGTCACGGATGGGTCCTCCCTTCCCTCCAAGTGGCACCTGCTTGGCTGTCCCAGGGATAACCACTGCCTCCTGCCTGCCTCCCTCAATCCCCCCATCCAACCAGTCTCCACAGTAACATCTCTCTCCCAACTCCACCCCTCAGTGTCTTCCAAACAAGGTCCCAAAGCTTCCGCCTGGCATTGGAGGACATACTCACCCTCCCCTTCCCACTACTTCCGACAAAAACCCCGCAATCCCATCTGCTCTCCACCTCTTCCAGTCTCATTCCCTTCCAACTCAAACCGCCCGCCAGCCTCTCCCCACCCTCCACGCGCTGCTAGAGCACAGTGCCAGGGACCCTCTCTCGGCACGCATGGCCTTGAGCTACCTGGCAGAGCTCCCTCTGCGGGGCTGGGCACTCTGGGGATAGGGGTTGGGGGTGGAGAGACACATCTTAACTCTTTTTTGTGTAACTTTCCTTTTGGGCTCAATGCTTAGCACACACCAGATGTTCAACAATCCAGTAACCCATAAAGGTAGAATGGGTGAATGAAGTGATAGTCCTTTTTGAGAATGCTCATTCTCTGCATATTAACTAAACTTCCTCCAAATTGTCACGGTGGTCATTGCCTAGACTGTGAAGGATTTTCTACGGAAAGAGTTTCCAAATAAAATCTACCTGCTAAAATGTTGAGTAAGGACAATACTTGTGCATTAACTGTAAGTAGGACCCTAAGCCAAAGACCTTCTGCAGAGTCACCAAGGAGCCCCCCACACATGAGGTACAGAGACCTCCACAGAGGGATCACTGAGTCAAGAGAATCAGCCCTGTTCTCAGTGACACCCCCCCCCCAACATCTTCTACCAGGTAAAGACTGGAGTGGGGGAGGGGGCATTTACGGGACAAATGCCCAGCCCCCCCGGGGAGTACAGAGCCGGGTACAACTGGAACCCCCACCCGAAGAGAGCTCTGCCTGGGAGCCAAAAGCCACAGTGCAGTCCAAGGGGACCCAGCAAGACACGATAAGATTGAGGGAGCTCAGAGCGGGACCCAAGGGCTTTCCACTCTCTTGCTTGGCCATCATCAGCAACGTTCTTCCCAGTGGCCACAAATAGGCTCTTCCACAAGCAAATGGCCTCCAGTCCTAGAGGAGGGACACTTCCTCCTAGGAATTTCTTTTCTTTGAGAGAAACCCCTTTCCCAGAATCACTTCCCGAGGCAGATGCAACTCACCTCCACTGGCCAAGATGGGACCACATTTCACATTTAAACAATCCCAACAAGGGGAATAGAATCGTCGTCACAAAGAGTCAAGCTTCACTCCTTGGAGCAGGGGGGTTCCCCAGGGCATAGAGCCCCTCGCATGGGAACAAAATAGGGGTTTTGTTGGCAAGGAAGAAAGGTGGGGGACAGTGGCCGTGTCAGTCACTAAGGCAGAACCTCAGCCTGACCTACTCAACCTTCAGAGTGGACTGCTGGTCCAACACGACCTCTCCTGTGGTGTGACCGAACATCTCACGAGAGGCAGCGTCAACGGCCTCAGAAAAATCTAGATTTTTCTGTTCCGTTCTGAGACTTGTGAGTCATCTGAGCCTGTTTTCTCCTCTGAAAACTGGGGATTATAAGGCTTCGCTCCGCCACGGTAAAGATCGGATGGGCAACAGCTGTGTGGGCTCCGTGTAACCTTATCTCTAACCTTACTCTGTGCCAAGGGGCCTCCTTGTCTCCTCAGAACCGTGTAAAATATGACTGGGAGACAGGATGCAGTTCTCCGGCTGGCACCAATGGAGGCTATTTTGGGAGGAGTGGTTACTAAGAAACCCGAGGCTCTGGTAACCTTGACAACCATAGGTAAGACAGGATAGTGGCGCATCGACTTTCTGTGTTCCATTCCTAGCTCTCCCCCGACAAAGCTTGTATCTAGTGATCTCTTTGTCAGATGAGGCGTCCTCCCAGGGCTGGGCAGAACCTAGTGCTGGTCTGCCCAAACTACCCCTAGACGGAATGGTCCAGATGAGCTCTTAAAGGACGCAGATGACGCCCTCCTTCTGAGGTCACCCTGGAAGGAGCGGGGTGCCCTCCAATGATCCCGCTTTCTGCCTCCCTCCTTCTCGTGGTCCTTTGCGCCATCCCAGCCCCACTCCAGCTGGCCAGCGTCCACAGACACGGAGTGCTGGAGTCGGGATTGTATATAGGACGATCACAAACACGTGGAGCAGCTCTCAGGTGCATGCAGGGCTCCCAAGGAGGTGCAACAATTATGCTCCCCTGTAAACCCAAAGGGTTTGAAGCAGGGTGTCTACTGGGTGGATGTAAAAGATACAAGTAGATATAAATAGGTACGGATCTTTATAACCAGCGTGTAGGGTGCAAAGACCACCACTTGCTACAGGCGCCCATACACCCACAGCCCAGGTGTGGACCAGAACGCGGCAGCATCCTCACAGCCCAGTGTACCCTCCCCACCCCCACCCAGCACCACTCTCATGAATAATGCCTACGTTTCCTGCTGTGCTTTATAGTCTCACCGTGTTTGCGTCCCTGGAAAGGTATTTAGTTTTGCATGTTTTTGAACTTCGCATAAAAGAAATGGTACCAACTCATTCTTCTACTCCCTCTCTTTTATTTAGCATTCCATTGTGTGAATACCCCAAAACCTTATTCATCCCTTCTCCCGCCAGTGAACCCTTTGGTTGTTTCCAATTTGATGCCAGCTGGAACAGTGCGGCTCTGAGCATCCTTGGTAAGATTTCCGCTAGGATAGACTCCCAGGAGTTCAGGGCTGCCAGCCACCCCCCACCCCCGGGCGCAGGCGCCCTCAGCTTTGCTAGGTCACGCCACATTGTGTTTTTCAAGTAATGTGCCCATTTACATCAAGAGTAAACAGATTCATGAATTCTCTTCATATCTCATTAACGAACAAGAATTCTTAATTTTAATATTATCATATTTCTCCATCTTTACCTTTATGACCCATAATCCTTTGTATCTCATCCAAGAGCTTCTTCCTTAACTTTAGGTCGTAAAGATAAACACAATATTAACTTCTTAAAGTTTTATAATTTTGATGTTTAGAGCCTGGTCTTTAATTGGTCTGGGATTGATATTCATAAATGGCATAAGGAAGGATCCTATTTAGTGTTTTTCTTTCTATGTGGTTATTCTTATCTCAGCAATATTAATGATAAGTACATTTCCCCCACTAGCCTATACTGCTTTGTTTTGTCATAAATCAAGTTTCTATGTATGCCTCGTCAATTTCTATCATTTTATTCCATTGGTTTGTTTTCACATCCCTGCCCCAGTGCCACACCATCACTGCAACTTTTCACTAATTACCATTATCTTTCAGGGCTAGTCCCCACCTTCTTCTTCTGGAGTATTTTAATTAAACTTGGCAAATTGCTCTTCTCGCACATTTTTGGGACCAACTTGTCAAATTCTATGTACAAAAACATTGGTGCTTAGAGTCCCATAGAACTGAATGTGTGCAATGGCTTAGAAAGAATTAACGCCTATACGATTTTGGAAATTTTGTATCCATGAACCTGGCATATTTTGCCATTTATTTTTTAATGTTTCTCTGTAAAAATTGTATCATTTTCTCAACCTTGGTATTACATACTTCTGAATTTATTTCTATGAACTTAATTTTATTTATGATATTGTAAGTGATATTTATAATATTTTAATTGGCTGTTTGAATATTAAAGTGCATTTGACTTTGTCCCTTCTTTTCTCTACAAACTATATCTCTGGGTAACACACGAGTTGATAAGGACATGATTATTTTGATTATTAGCTTAGGGATGCCTGGGTGGCTCAGTCAGTTAAGCGTCTGCCTTTGACTCAGGTCATGATCCCGGGGCCCTGGGATCGAGTCCTGCATTGGGCTCCCTGCTCAGCAGGGAGCCTGCTTCTCCCTCTGCCTCTGCCTGCAGCAGCCCCTGCTTGTGCTCTCTCTCTGACAAATAAATAAAATCTTTAAAAAAAGATCTTTAATAGTCTAGCTTAAATGAAGGAGCTATAGAATTAGACTGTCACCCTGTTACAATGCCTGAGGGATTCATGGTTATCATCAATGATCGCTAAAACACTTGCTGACATTCCCAAAAGATAAAGAACCAGTCATTTCACTGCTCTTGGTTAAAGAACTTAGAAACACCCTCTGAAGCAGACTCCCCTAAAAAAAAAAAAAAAAAAACCACAATCTAAAATTGATCGAGTCTTTAGATCGAATCCATAATTTACAGGAAGAACAGAGAACAGGACACATTAAATGACACCATGGACACATAATGGACACAGTCAACAACAAACAACCCAGTTTTTTTCAACAAATAAATTGCAGAGGAAAATGAAAATTTAAAAAGCATGGAGAGGAATCTACAGATTACAAGAGACACAAGGGACATGCCAACGAGCCAGTGTATGATTCAAACAAAGTGTATATATAAGAGTTGGAGAAATATGAAGTCTGAATGCATATTAAGGATTCATTGATAACATCTGTTTTTAGGTGTGAGAGTGATATTACGATTCCGTTTTTAGAATGTATCTTTTTTTTTTTTTTAATTTGACAGAGAGAGAGAGAGCAAAAGCAGGGGGAAGTGGGAAAGGGAGACGCAGGAATGTCTCTTATCTTTTAAAGATACATACTGAGATACTTATGGGTAAAACTGTGTAATGTCTGGAATTTGCTTAAAAGATAATCCAGGATAGAGGAGGGGTGGGAGTGGATGAAACAGGCGTGCCCATGAGCTAATAAATCATTTAAGTTGCTGATGTACACCTGGGACTTTATTTGGCTATTATCTCCACTTCCATACATCTTAGAAATTTCCCATAGTATAAAACCTTTTTTTAAAATTTTAGACTAAAAGGAAAGAATGTCATTCATTCATTGGTTCCGATGTTCTATATATTGATATATATACTTCATCAACGCTTATTAAATATATTTTTCAAATTTTCTGTATCCAAACTGAATTTTTTATTTGTTTTCCCTATAATTAGTGAAAAATTGTATTTAAATCTCCCAATTTGATGGGATTTGTCAGTTTCCTCTTATAGTTGTTTTCTTAAATGAACTTTTGCTTTATATATTACGAGGCTGTATTACTAGGCAAATGCAAGTTTAGAATTCTTATAACTTTATGCTGAATTGAGTCTTTTCATTATTACGCAGACCTACTTTTTAAAAAATATTTTATGTATTTGAGAGAGAGAGCATGAGCAGGGGCGGGGAAGGAGGTGAGCAGAGGGGGCGGGACAAGCCAGACTCCCCACTCAGCAGGGAGCCCCACACAGGGCTCCCTCCCAGGACCCTGAGATCATGACCTGAGCAGAAGTCAGCAGAAGTCAGCAGAGCCACCCAGGTGCCCAAGTTTATAACTACATCTACTTTTGATTAATATTTGCCTTATATTTTTCTATACTTTACTTCTAACAATTCTGTATGCTTATGGTTTGTCTGTTTTGTTTGATATTTGCATTTACTTTTTATTAGAGAGTCCATACATGTACAAGAATAGATGGAATCGTATAATACATCTCATACACTCATTATAGTCTCAGCAGCGATAAATGTCCACTCTCACGCTGCCCATACTGCCATCCATTTATCTACGCCTAACCACTCATCTACCTATTCTGAAGCAAATTCCAGCCCTTATGTTTTAGATGTGTCTTATAAATAGCAGAAAGCCGTCTTTGTTTTTCCGTCCAGTTTAATTTTATCTTTTAAATGGAATGTTAGTCCATTTACATGTATTGTGATCTCTGATATATTTGGATTTCTTTCCTTACCATAGTCTGTCCATGCTTTTTTCTGCATTTTTTATTTTCCTTCTTCCTTGCCTTTATATGGATTAGTTAAGGTGGTGTCTTATCCTTATCCCACTTAGTCCCTTTACCGGTTTGGGAATAGACGCTCTCTCTTCTTTCAGTAGGTAACCTATATGCATACTTAATAAATGTTATCTTCCTTCCCAACAAAGAAGAACTTTACATTTGCAAATATCTTCTCATAGAACTTCCCTATGACCCTGCTATTGCACTACTGGGTATTTAGCCCAAAGATACAGATGTAGTGAAAAGAAGGGCCATCAGTACCCCAATGTTTATAGCAGCAATGGCCACGGTCGCCAGACTGTGGAAAGAACCAAGATGCCCTTCAACGGACAAATGGATAAGGAAGATGTGGTCCATATACACTATGGAGTATGATGCCTCCATCAGAAAGGATGAATACCCAACTTTTGTAGCAACATGGACGGGACTGGAAGAGATGATGCTGAGTGAAATAAGTCAAGCAGAGAGAGTCAATTATCATATGGTTTCACTTATTTGTGGAGCATAACAAATAGCATGGAGGACATGGAGAGGAAGGAGAAGGGAGTTGGGGGAAATTAGAAGGGGAGGTGAACCATGAGAGACTATGGACTCTGAAAAACAATCTGAAGGGTTTGAAGAGGTGGGGGGTGGGAGGTTGGGGGAACCAGATGGTGGGTATTAGAGAGGGCACGGATTGCATGGAGCACTGGGTGTGGTACAAAAACAATGAATACTGTTATGCTGAAAATAAATTTTAAAAAATGATTAAAAAAAAAGAAGAACTTTACAATTTAAGTGCTAAGATTTCTGGTATATTCATTCTATCTTACTTGTTTAATCTCACAGATTAGCAATTATTATTCTTGTTGATATTTTAGCATAATCACAGCTTGTTAGATTAATCATATGTTTGTCAGCTTCTTCATCCTTCCATTAGGTTGGTCCTTCTGCCTTTAAAGCTTCCTTCAGTGAGGTTGTATTTGGGATAAACTCTGCTGTCTTGACATATCTTTGTTACCCTTGTTCTTGTAAAACAATTTTTCTGCAGGTAAAATTCTAGACTGTCAATTATACCTCCCAGTACACGGAATGTACACTACTTTCTGACTTCCATTGTTATTATTAAGAAGTTTGCTATGTTGCCTTCTTACAAATAGTGCCAAAAGCAAATCATGAAACCCCCTTACACTTCCCCAAACTGAGGTCAATGCAAAGGTTTTGGAGGCCAAATAGGCAGTACAGAAAATGTGTCCACAGCCACAAACAAAGATGAAGGATGAGGGAGAGAACTTGTCTCATGTCCCTCACGTTCCACGTTCCCACTAGTGGCCCAAGACACTGCAACTCTGAAAGCAACCCAAATATCCTCAGAGGAAGGCACCCAAATAATCCACTTGACCCCTGTGCCATCGTCACTTTTCCCCTGAGCTCATCGTCAGCCATGAAGATGAAGAACAGCAGTGCCCTGACAGGTGGATGGATGTCAAGGTCAATAAAAGCAGATCAGATTAGCTATAAAGAAGCTCTTCGATGCTCATGTGGCCAAGACCATACCCTCATATGGCCCAATGGAGAGAAGAAGGTACTGGAATTGTTCCCTGGGCCGTAGCCTGGGTGTGGCCAACAAGACTGGGGGGATCATCTCAACAGAGCATAGCTGGTGAATTCTAAATAAACCATCTGTAAAAGGAAGGAAGGAGAAGAAGAAAGAAAAGGAGAAGAAAGAAAAGGAGAAGACATCTCTTCATATAAATTGTCATTCCTTTGAGAGTAATCTGACTCTTCTCTTACTACTTTCAGTGCTCCTGGCTTTGGCATTCTGCAGATTCAAGATGATGGGATACGAGCTGTCTTTACAACACCCCAGGAGGCAGACAATGGCGACTGTTCTGACACTTGATGGATTTGAAAGCTAAGGCTCAGAGAGCCCAAGGCTTACAAGGGAGAGAAAGACCAGTTCTCAACTTTGTAGACTCAGAAGCTCCAACTTATTCATCACCCAACAGCTGACCCCCAAGTCCTTGTGAGGCTGATTGGGAAGATGAGAAAGCATTTCAGAGCGTGACTCTGCAGCTCAAAATGGAATGACAGGGATCAGGCCGTCAAGAGCAGCGATCACCTAATTTTTCTAATGGGCTGCCCATCGATAAATGTGTACCCTCAGTAAATGTATGTATTTCTTTTATATAGATTTTTTTCTTTTATAGATTTTATAAATGGTGACTATGATTAAACTACCACATTATGTGCGCTCTAACAAGTGAACCGAAAATAGCACGTTAGAACAAGATGAAATATAAATATAAATGGGAGTTCTAATATTTGTCCCCACTCCTCAGTGAGTCATCTTGCGTACACCCACTTCGGAGGCTGTGAATGTGGCCCCCTGCAAACCGTGTCACAGCAAAGGATAGCACTGCACAAAATGCCTAAGGGCAAGGGGGTTGGATGGTGTGGGCAAACCCAGAGCCGAGGAGGGAGTCACACCAGTACTAAGGAGGTGGCTGCTTGGCCCCCCATTTCTTCCATGGGACTGGACTGTAGGGAGGAACCCCTAGGCTCCCTTCCTCCAGTCAGACCTGCCTCCCTCACCCCTGCTGTTCTAGGCTTGTCTGTCAAGCTTCTCACTTGGCCAGACACACATGGACCCTTTCCATATTAACACCCAGCCTGCAGTCAGGCTGTGCCCTTCCTTCTGGGCTAAAGACACATTCTCTGTTTTTAGGGACATCAGCAGGAGCTGATCTTCTCCATACTTAGTTTCCACCAACCTCTCCCCATCATGGTAATTTTTCATGAGCAAATGCCCCTCCTTCTGTTTTGAAGGATCTGTTCAGCCATACGCATTATGAGATAAACTCCATAAGGAATGACGTCCAAGCCCTCGGTGGCATGGAGTTTGGTATATCATCCTCGACAATGTCACAGGACATTCATTCCAGTCAAGCAAATGACAAGAGCAAGCATCCTCCTGACAATCTCATCAGACACAAATATTTTCATTTACATCTGAGGAGATCAGGAATCAGGAAGGTCACGGTCTTGATCGACGTCAGACCTAGTAAGTGACACAGCTGGGACTTGAATTTGGGTCTGGGTGGCTTCAGATCCCGAGTGTCATCTTTTTACCCTGCTGTCTTTTCCCTAGTGCCAGGGGCAACCACGTGAAGATGGGAGGGTTAGCAGGGTTGGAGCTGCTAGTGCTGTCACAGTCAATAATTATAAGTTGACACAGTCCTGACTTCGATACCATATTTAATTTTTGTAAACACTTAACTTTTTTATTGTATATGAATAAAAATGCCCATTACACTAACCAGATACCTAGCATTAGAAAGTAAGAAATTTTTAAAGCACTGAAACATCTATGGGTATATAATTATTCTCTGCCTACAGACATTACATGTTTAAAATAGTCACGAAAAGGCAGGAATAATTAAGCTGGCATTATGACTCCATTATTAGATCACCATTGTGTTTTAATCCCACAACTAGCAAACTTCCCTCCGGATTGAAGCTAAAATGCCAATCAAGATCAGTTGGATTTCAGGGTCAATCATGGGAAAATATAAACTGTAACTGGGGGGCCGGGTTAAACAAACCTAGATCCTGGCCGCAGACAGCCTCTGAAATTGGCATGCTGTCCCCGAGAGTCTACAAGGTAACAATGTGAGTTCCCTTCGATACGATTGGAAGGGAAGTCACATCCAGTGGCCTGATGCGTCCTCCCCTAAAATCAACCTGGAGAAATGACAGAGCGAGAGAAACACGGATCAGAGGAATGAAGAAGAACGAGGAGATGAAAAAGATCTGGAAAAACCAAAGACTGGCTTAAGCAGTGCCCGGTGCTTCCCGAGCGGGACTCACACGACCGGCTGAGAAAACTCGGCGGAGTTCCTTGTTTCCCACGGTAAACAGGAACATCCCCTCCCAGATGTCTGGCAATGGCTCAGACAGGAGACACCCCCGTTAAAATTCACTGAGAATTGGAAGTTTGATTTAAGGCAATCGTTCCGATGGGGGAAAGCTTCATCAGGATTGGGTGGGGCCGTGGCTGGACAGTCGGGTTTGATGGAAACAGAAAGGAAGGATCCTGAGCAATGAACTCAAAGAACCTTAGGGCTCAAAGGGTTTCTTGATGCTTTCCATTGAAAAGCTGATGAGTCTTTTTTTTTTTAAGATTTTATTTATTTATTTGACAGATAAAGATCACAAGTAGGCAGAGAGACAGGCAGAGAGAGAGAGAAGAGGAAGCAGGCTCCCTGCGGAGCAGACAGCCCAAGGTGGGGCTCGATCCCAGGACCCTGGGATCATGACCTGAGCCGAAAGCAGAGGCTTTAACCCACTTAGTCACCCAGGCGCCCCAGAAAAGCTGATGAGTCTTTATGGAAACTTCTATAACGATAATCAGGCTGGGGTGAAGACTCCTGGAAAAATGAAGTCATGTTAATGAAGAGAGAAGAATCACACAGTTACATTAAGTTCAGAGTAAGACTGGCTTTGGAAGGTGGAAGACAGCAATGAGAGGGTGGGTAGGCCACTTGGAGTTCTGCTCTGGGGGCCATCTTGAAACTTAGCACAGTTACTGTTGGAGTGTCAGGCCAGACCACTGCTGCTGGTGTCTGTGGAACAGTCAGGGCACTGGGCACTCACTGCATGATCCCTGCTGTGGGGAGGATTTGAGAAGAACCAGGGAGGGCAGACCACCCAACCACCCTCATCGCCCCCAACAACCCACAGCACAGGGACCTGGAGAGTCTGGATCCTTCCAAGACACTGAGAACCAGAGAAACAGCCCTGACCAGAGTAGTTTCAGGGAGGGAGACCACACCCAGGAGGGATTCTTTGGGATCTGGGCCTCAGACGCCCTGGGTTGCATGGAGAAGGGAATCTTCTTTTTCTTCTCCTCTCTCAGCTTCCCTGACTGGGCCCGTGCATCAGACAAAAGGCAGATTAACAAGAGGAAAAGCAACAGAAGTTTACAAACTTGTGCATCACACTTACCCAGAGACGAGTAACTCAGTGGGGATTAGAACTTGAGGTCTGTATACCTAATTTAGGGGAAAGGGACAGGGAGAAAGAAATTTCCCCTTTTTTAGAGAAAGTGCATGACTTTGGGGAAAGATAAACGGGCCCTCAGGAAAAGAGATGGGAGATTCAACAGTTTGTGACAACGTCTGTCTGGGCCTGGTGTCGACTCTGAGAGTTGATTGGAGATTCTCCCAGAAGGGGATTTATGACAACTGAGTTCTTTGGGAGGACCGCTTTTAGGCAGATTAGGGATTTCAGGAACCCAAATGCCTTCAGCTCAAAATAATTCTTATGTCAAAGTAGCAAGTTTGGGGTGGCATATCCTTATCCCTTCTATTCCATCCTCCTCCCCCATTAGACTCTGGGATCGATGCCAGCCTGGCCTTTGTTTGACATCATTATGGGGTCCTGAAGTAACCAGATTCCCAAAGAAGACACCTGCTCCAAAATAAAGACAGCCAAATATTATGTACCTCCTGAAGTAGAATTATCTGGAAGAAGGGGACCAAAAATGTAAAAGAGCATAATAATAAATATACTTAAGATAAAGAATTGGTCAAAATTACTTGCAAAAATAAGAAAACATGTCTTTAAAAAGAAGAGGAAAGGCAAAGACTTGTTGAGACAGCTCTCCGAAGAAGGTATACAAATGACCGATAAGCCCATGAAGGGATGCTCAGCGTCCTACTCATCAAAGAAATGCAAATCAAAGCCACAATGAGGTACCACTTCATTGTGTACACACTCATCAGGATGGCTATCAGAGGGGGGTGTGTGTGGGCCCAGGAAGGAGCAAGTGCTGGCAAGGGTAGGGAGAAACTGAAACTCCTGTGCCTTGCTGGTGGAAATGTGAAATGCTACAGCTACTCTGGACAAGACTATGGTGAATAAATGAAATGAAATATAGAATCATAGAATTGAATGAGTCATAGAATTACCAGCTTAATCCAGCACATCCACTTTTGAGTTCACACCCAGAAGAATGGAAAGCCAAGACCCCAAAAGATATTGGGACGCCCAAGTTCATAGCAGCAGTCTTCACAATACCCAAAGCAACCCAAGTGTCCTTTGACAGATGGCGGGATACACAAAATATGGAGTATCACCGGACTTACAAAGGAAGGCAACTCTGGCACCTGCTACAACGTGGTGGCCGGCGTGGGAGGGGAAATGGGGAGTTACTGTTCCAGTTGGGATGATGAAACAGTTCTAGGAATGGATGGTGGTCATGGCTGTGCAATAATGTCAGTGGCCTTAATGCCCTGAACTGTACACTTAAAAATGGTTATAACATGGGTGCCTGGGTGGCTAAGTCAGTTAAGTGTTAGACTCTTGACGTCATGATCCCAGGGTCGTGAGATCGAGCTCCACATCGAGCTCCACATCGGGCTCTGTGCTCAGCGTGGAGTCCGCTTGTGTGTTTGTTCCTCTCCCTCTGCTCCTCCCCTTGCTAGCTTGCTCTCACTCTCTCTCAAAAAAAAATAATGTTTTTTTTAAATGGTTATAACGGCAAATTTTATGTTATATATATTTATATGTATGTTGTGTCTATGGATAAAAATGCTTCCATCTTTCTATTCCCGCTGAGAACAAGACCTTACTCTGCCTGCAGTCCCTGCCTCCGTAGGAAGATGCATGTGTCCCGCGGAGGGTCTGCTGTAGACCCGGAGCTATGGGGGGAGGGGCAGTTGGCTTGAAAGGGGCCCAGGACAACTTTGGAAAGTGATGAAATGTTAAGTATCTCAGTGTGGTGATGGGTACAGGAGCGTCTAAAATCCCGGAAAGGCACTTTTTAGTACATTATTTGTATATAAATTTTAGCTCCATAAAGATTTTTTTTACAGGGAATGGATGAAACAAAACTAGCCCAGCCTGATGCTGTTAATAGTTGATGTTGGCAATCTATTCCATCTACTTCCATTTGTATTGAAAATTACCATAACAAAAAGTTTTAGAAAATCAAAATAGGCATGATCCAACCTCCCTGACTCCACCACCCCAGAGACACACCTCCACGGGACTGAAAGTAAAGGCAGTAACACTCCTGACATTGGCACTTTATTTACAAAATATGATTCATACGTTTAACTCTTATTATTCTCCGGAGAATCCGGGACGGCCATAAATTATCGTGTCGCTCTCACGTGGGGACCACACCGGCGGGGTGGCCAGGCTGGGGTCTGAGCCCAGGGTTCCTGATGGCAGGCGTTTCTGCCCATCCCAGGGCCACGGCCTCCCACCCTGTGGGACTTGTGCCTCTCCCAGCTCCTTTCCAGGTTCTCCTGACAATGTGCCAAGAGCTTCCGGCAGGGCAATTCTCACCCAGATTAGCCACCGGAGTTGGAGGTGACTGCCTGTGAGTCACCATGGTTATGTCCTACTCAGCCCCCAGTGAGCCCGAAAGAGGGAGCTAATACAGGGGTGGGGAAACTTCTCAGGCGGGGTCAGAAACACTCCCTGGCTGTTTGCAGAACACGTCAACGTTCTCCGGGTTCTGAGAACGACTTTATGCAGAAAGGGTCTCAAATGTGCACAAGGAATGCCACTTCTGGACATCCTAAGCCATAGGCTATGAGTGTGGAGGTGTCGCTGTTTAAGGAAGAAAACCAACAGCACGCTGGCCCTCTCCGGCCCCCACTGCCTGCAGCGGCTGGGAGGACAGAATGAGCCAACTCTGGTATCGTGCTTAAAGCCATAGCTGCCACACGGTGAACCCCCAGTATTTTAATTAATATTACCATTTCACATACCTTCACGGAATATATTAAAAGTGTTTAAATTTCTCGTTTCAGATAGAACTTTCTGGCAGCTCTCTTATCTTGGTTCCAGGGCTTGCTCATCCGGAGGACAGAGGAGAAGGATCCTAAGCCAAAGGCCGCGGAGGTCCCCAAAAGCTATCAGGAAGTTGCCGTTAAACTTTTGGTCTCCACATTCCGCCGAGAGCGAGATCTATTGCTTTGCTGTCGGCCGCGCGACAGTGAGGCAAGTGAGCACGGCCCTTGAAGCCTCAGCTGGTGCCCGTGGAGGGGTGAGCTGCCCCCAGGCACAGCGTCGCATCTGATACACCGTGTACCACAGGGGCGATGGTGGTCGGCCCACATCAAGGGACCGGAGCGTGCTCAGGGCGGCACAGATGCACACACGCTCACAGACACAGCGGCGTCCCGGCCATCAGGAGGTCCCCGACCGAGAACCAGACAGACAGAGCCAGCCTGGTGGCCCCCATCCGGAGTGCGGCTCCCATGGGCACTGCACACCAGGGCATCGAGACCATCCGGCACCAAACGGAGGGGCTGCCGGGGGCGCCCAGGTGCGGGCCAGGGAAGGCTTTCTCATCCCTGGAGGCCCCTGCAGGAATGCAACAAGGCCCCTCGACGTGGGGCTTCCCTGGCCCACTCGGCGTGTCTCCAGTCTTGGGTGACGGCCCTGGACCAGCTCAGGGGGTCCTGTCAGAGCGTTCTGGCTCGTCCCCTAACCACCAGACCTCTCACCTCCCGTACGCCTCGACGCCAGCCTCCTTGCTCTTTCCCAGCAGCTCCTAGTGGCCCTTAAAGCCCAGAGCAACGGAAGTATTGGTTCCTCTTTCTTCCGGGACAGAGAGAGCTTCACCTCCTAGGTTATAAAGCAGGGGGTAATTACGTCCCATCCTTCTAGCACAGCAAAGATTTTTTTTAAGTTGCATATTAAAACAGGCCGGACGTTTATATGTTGCCATTATTTCAATTCATCCTCCCTTCCAAGTGCCTACCACAGGCCTGCTCTAGGCCCTGAGGCCCTCCTAAGTGTCCCCACTCTTTGGTGGCCCCTGCCAGGTGCTAAGGAGGGTGCCCTCTGGTAAGGGAATGAGGGAACGGGGAGGGTGGCCGCAAGGTGTGCGAAAAGGGGTCCCAAGCAGCAGCTGGGGGTCAGGGTCAGGACGCTGCCATGTCCTCGGGCCCTCCTCTGAGGGGTGGGCAGAGAGGGGACTGGAGAAGGAGCAGGGAGTTCCATCAGCAAGATGGCAGAAGAGAGGACGTCAGGGTGCTGTGGAATTCGCTTCAGGACCACTTCTGGGGAGACCCGTTGGTGGGGCTGGCCTGGAGGACTTGGAAAGAGGCAGGACCCAAGGGCTGCGGCCGTCCCAGGGAACAGGCTTCTCGTCTACTGAGGGGTCGGCCGGTGCTCTGTCGCAGCTTTGAGTTCCAGCACTGGCACCTGAGCTTGCGCTGGACCCAGGGGGGCTGACCAGGAGCGGGAGAGGGCGATGCACCCTCCCAGCCAGCAGTGAGCTGCTGTCTGAGCCCCACGGACAGCAGAAGTAGGGTCTGTACTTCAGGGCACAGAGCAGCTAACACCTCTGTCCGCTGGTTGAACCCTCCCGTCTGCAGCCTCCCTCTAGCCCTGTGTCCTCGGGGCTCAGCCAGGGACACTCCACAAGTCTGCAGACGGGACCCATGTTCTAGCAATCTGAGCTGGACGCACACCCACCTCAAAACCGGCCTTCTCTTTCAGTCCCCCTCTCAGAGTTCTGGCCTGAGTCCCCGGCGGCCAAGCCTGGATAGAAATAAGATTTCATGTGCTTGCCTGCTCGCATCTCTCCCCTGCCTCATTCCAAAAAAGATCTGAGATAACATTTCAGCGTCCAAAAATGGTGAAGAGTGGATAGATGTAAAAATCAGGGCATTGCAAGACGGTTTGGCAGTTTCTTACCAACTAAACACATTCTTTTTATTATTATTGTTATTTATCATTATTATTATCATTATCATTATTATTGTTATTTTATCAATATGAGGCTTGAACTCATAACCCTGAGATTAAGAGTCGCACACACCACCATCGGAGCCAGCCCAGCGCCCCCTGACATAGTCTTACCATGTGACCCAACTGCATTCTTGGTATTTACCCAAATGCGTTGAAAACATGTCCACACAAAACCCGGCACACAGATATTTACAGCACTTTTATTTCTAATCGCCCAGGGATGGAGGCAGCCAAAATGTCCTCTCTCGAAATGAATGAACTGCAGTACGTTCAGACAATGGGATATTATTCAGCACAAAAAGCAAATAAGCGATCAAGTCATTAACAGCTGTGCTGGAAACTTAAATGCATGTTACTTAAAGAAGCCAATCTGAGCAGATAACGCATTACGTGATTCCCACTATGTGACGTTCTGGAAAAGGCAAAACAATGGAGACGGCATAAAGATCAGCGATGGCCGGGGATTGGGGGAGGAAGGGGTGAACAGGCAGAGCATGGAGGATTTTTAGGGCAGTAAAAATTATTCTGTATGATGATCTAATGTCAGAGACGTGCTATTATACATTTGTTAAGACCCACAGGATGTACACCACCAAGAGTTAACTAAACGATGGACATTGGGGGGTGCGTGGGTGGCTCAGTGGGTTAAAGCCTCTGCCTCCGGCTCAGGTCATGGTCCCAGGGTCCTGGGATTGAGCCCTGCATCCGGTTCTCTGCTCAGTGGGGAACCTGCTTCCCTTCCTCTCTCTGCCTGCCTCTCTGCCTACTTGTGATCTGTCTGTCAAATAAATAAATAATATCTTAAAAAACAAACAAACTATGGGCATTGGGTGAGAACGGTATGTCAACACAGATTCCTTGATTGTGTCAAATGCCCCCTCTGGTTAGGGGGAGTGTTGATAAGGAGGGAGGGTGCGCATGTGTGGGCGCGGGGGGGGTGTATGAAAAATCTCTGTACCATCCCCTCAATTTTGCTATGAGCTTAGAACTATTCTAATGTTGAAAATCTATTTTTCTTTGAAATCGGAGCAAAGAAAAATACAGGTAAAGTAGAAAGATAATGTCTGAGGGAAAGCTAATGGGCATGTACTCAGTTATGAAATCAGGACAGAGATTCCTAGGACCAAAAATAGAGAAACATCAGCTAACACGTTGACAGCAGGTAAAATAAACCTACTGCTCCTATATGCAACTGCATCCACAGACCTCAAAGATATGGAAGGTTCAAGCAGAAAAGCAAGTTGCAAACATTGTCAACGAATTACACGTAAAATTTCTAGACACACTCCATGATACTGCACATTGCTCAAGGAAGCAGACCCTACAAATCAGGGAATCGTGGCATGGCGGCCTCCCAAACTCATGACGGCGGCTTCCTCCAAGGAGAGACAAAGCGGAAAGGTCTTCATTTCATCTGCCTTGTTTTATTTCCGTAAAACAAGCAAACTGAAAGGTCTGAAGTAAACACGAAAACTTGTTAATATCTGTTCATTTGGGGTATCAGGAACATGAGAGTTACATTCTCCTTTGTACTCGTCTGTCTCGTTAAGTGTATAAAATAACTATTTCTAACTTCACAAATCACTGCAGTAAAAAAACATGCTACATCCCGAACCGGAACACCAAGCCAGCCACTCAGATGGTTTTTCCTGGGCCAAATGCCTCCCCCGGGGCACTCAGAAACAAGGACCTCCATGATCACAGGCTTCCCAGTCTCAACAGCACGTTGGACAAACCAAAGGCATAACCACAAAAACAAAGGAACGAGTGAGAAAGACCTGAGGCTTGAACCCACCTAAGACCATTTCATGTTATTTTATGCAACACTCAAGAGAGCCAGAGGGGCAGCCGTCATCCCTCTCCCCCTTGCACGTGGGACAGGATCTGCAAGAACAAGGTCTTGCAGGACTCCACCCCCTTGGTGCTCACCCCATACCCAGGCTCGGTGACTACGTTCTATCACAAGGGAAGAGAAGAGCGACAGTGACATTGCACTTCACCCCGCTTTGCCTGAAGAAAGACCTTGACCTCATCAAGTTGTTCTTGATTCCACAGCATTGCCAGGGCTGCCCTGGGATGAGCACAATACCAGGAAACCACCTGTCTCGCCTCTGGGCCCCAGCAATGCCAGGCAAGCCCACACCTGCGGGTTTCACAGAGGCTGCCTCAAAGGTCAAAGCATCCTTCCACACCTTCCACCAGGCTGACTCTTCCTCACGTTGATGAGACCCAGCTCAGGTGTCGCCTCCTCCAGGAAGTCTCTGCTGATTGCTCAGTGCTGGGTTAGGTGCCCCTCACGCTGGTTTCTTCTCTTTGGTTTGTTGCATTTCCTCCAAGGAATCTGTGTACTAGGTTTTGTCCTGCACTCAACCAAGGGACCTCAGAGGAAGAGACCAGACTTGCTCATCTCCTGAGCCTGGCCCACAGCTCAGGGTCCTTCCTTACCCATGGCAGGGAATTACACAAAGACACACCTGAGACCAGCTTCTGCCTCCCAGACCCACTCCCCATCCATCTGTGGGGAGACAGGTGTGAACAGAACAGATAGCCTACATCGGGTAAGCAAAGTGCTCTCCCTGAGCCATGCGAGGGGCTGGGAGGCGGTGCCCAACGGGGAAATGGCAGCCTTGGAGGTCACGTGCCCATCCGTATTTTCCATGCATCCCTCAAAGCTGCTGGAAGTGAGCTATGGGTCAAATCGGACGCCCTCGCATGGGAGGATCCGCAGGGAGAGGGAAGGAAGGCATCGCCAGTCTTGTCAGGGAGAGCAGTGACCCCACAGCAAAGGTTGAAGTGACGTTTGATCTTAAAGGTGGCAAAGTACAAGTCACAGCTCATTTCCCCAGTTGGGACCCCACTCTTCCGTTCCCCCTCAGGTTAACTTGGAATTCCGGGAGATGACCCAGGCAAAGCCCTTACCGTCTATTCGTGTACTAAATGCCGGTCATGGACTACCTGGAAATTCGGAGGAAAGGAGGGTAGTTTTTACCCATCTCCTGCGTCCCTCTAAGGAGGAAATTGGCTGACAAACCCATGCAGACATTCTAGAACGCTGTGTTCTTGTATAATTTGGTCTTGCTTTCTAGAACACTTAGCCCAGTTGAGAACACGCTGTTGCTAGGATACAACCAATGAGTAAACACACTGACTTTCTATTATGGGTTCAAAGAATCCCAGCCTCTGTTTGAAACCAGCTCTGCTAAGGGCACTCGCGATCTCCTACTTGCTCTAATGGACACTTTCGAGTCCCTGCCTTGCCAGACCTGTTGCCTCCAGATTCGGGAGTTGATCTCTTGGGCCTCCAGAATACTCCTTGTGCCCCTTTCCTCCATCCATGTGCCTCTCCTGCAGCCCACCCCTTAAATAGGGCAGAGCCCCAGGCTCCCCCACCAGGGCCTGCATAAGGTGAGACAGGGAGGGACCCAGACAGCAACAGTCAGGGAGGCCTTTCTTCTCAAGACCTACGAGTGCCGAGCTGGAGCCCAGAGGGAGGCCCTCCCGCAGCCACTGCATCCGGGCCCCTGGCTCGCTCTTCCCTCAGATGCTGGCTCCCCGGGCATGCTGGCCCAGGCTGTCCCATCAGCCCTACTGGGGCTTTCCCTAGGGCTCTTCCCTAGCCTCCGGCCCATGCATCCAACTTCTTCTGGACGTTTCCACCTGGATGCCCTCAGCTCCTCTGAAGCGACCTCCCTCCCCTGCATCTCCCAGTTACACAAGGTAGAGAAACAGAAGTTGTCCTCGCACACATCTCTATCACCTGGATAGTGGGACTCTACCTCTTCATGTGTTTCCCCAAATCACTGCTTCCCGCCACCTCCACCATGACGGCCACACATGAGACCCTCATGTCTCTCTCTTGCACTTGCAACAATCACCTGGTCACACTCCCCACCTCCCTTCAGACGACCCACCTCGCCCAGTCACCGGGGACTCAACCCGTTCTCACTGCAGTTCGCGTCCTTGGGCCCAGGGATGTGTGCATGGGATGAACTCCCCTCCGGTGAGGGACAATTTGGCAACATCTATTAAAATCATAAATGCATCTACGCCCTCGGACTCAGTGATCCCATTGCTGGCGGTTCATTCTCGGCACATGTTCCTCTGTACGAGGACATGAGTCCCAGCATCGTTTACAACAGCACAAAATCGGAAACCTCCTCCATGTCCATCCACAGGGCACAGGTCGAATGCGATATGCTGGATCCACGGAGCATTTTAAAGAGATGGAAGCAGCTCTGTTGGCACTAAGGCAGAATGACTTCCATGGCCTATTGATTAAAAGCCAAGGGTAGAACAGGACCAAGGGCGACCACTGTGCCAAAGGGGAAACAAGGACACATCTGCTCTTACAGTCACAGTCCCTCTGGAATGAGACACTCCTGCCCAGGCCAGGGATTGCTTCTGACAGGGCCAGGGGAGACTCCCTCGCCGCGATGTTCTCTTTTTTGCCGTCTGAGTTCTTTATGTCCCGCACGTCTTACCTTTGCAGATGAACGACGCTGAGCCAGCCAGTGACCTTTTCAAAGTGCAGACAGGACTGCGTCACTCCCGGCTTCGAACGCTTCAGGGGCTCGCCGTGACAGGGGGTCTGCCATGATCGTGGTTCACGCTTGCCTCAGAGCAACTAACTCCTGATCATTATTTTTAAGCCCCTCCTCACTCTCCAAGGTGTCCTGGGGTGAACAATCAATGATACCCTCCCTCTATCCGTGACCCCAAAGAGGTGGTCCACCTTCCCTAGCATGGCTTGTGAGCACCCCTCATCTAGCCCGTCTCCCCGCCCCCACCCTAGCCGGCTCCTGGAACTCCAGAAATACTAAATTTCTTACAGCTCCCCTGCACAGGAACTATGGTTAGACCCAGGGCCTTTGCTCATGCTGCGCCCTCTGCTGGGAGAGCCCAGCATGCCCACCCAATCCAGAGCAGAGCCAGTCAATCCATCAAGACTCAGCGGTGGGCACCCCCATCCCATCGCCTGGCTGCTCTGGGACAGACCCTGCCCGGAACCCAGGGCCTCAGGCACACCGTAAACCTCTTCTGTACCGTGGCCTATCCTTGGGGTCCAGAACCCGTCCTGTTTGAAAAAGAAGAGAAAAGTACTGCACTACATTCAAGCCCGGCTCCGGGGTCAGGAGCACTCGACTCTGACGTGGGGTTTGCCCCTTATTAGAGCATAACCTTGGGAGAAGGGGTGCACATCCAGGGCTCCCCTGAGCACCCTTTTCCTGTAAGGTAAGGAGTTTGGGGCTTGAAGTTTCCTTTTGTAGGGGAAAAAAAAAAAAGATGATTGCTCTACTGCCAGATGTAGAAACGTTTGGGTTCGAGAATCTGAGAACTCCCCCTCCGTCTAGGCTAACTTCTCATACAGGCATGTCAGTCCTCCATGGAAACTTCCTAAAAGTGGCAGGTGTTTCTCTTCTATCCCTGAGCCCAGAGGGCAAGAACAGGGAGGAGAGGTGTGGACTCATCCCAGGGACAGCTGGTGTCCATTTGTCCTCCAGATGCTCTCCCTAAGGGTTGATTCCTGGGTCCAATGCAGCAAAGTGCCCCAAAGTGAGCGGTTTGAACAACAGATTGATGGTCTCCCAGCTCTGGAGGCTAGATGTCTGAGATCGTGGCGTCCACAGACTCGGTTCCCTCAGACGGTCCCTTTTCACAAGGACACCAGTCCTACTGGCTTAGGGGCCCACCTCCTCCTGTAGGGCCTCATCTTCACTAATTACATCTGCAGTGAATGACCCTGTTTCCAGACAAGGTCCTGTCCACAGACACCTGGGGGTTGGGACTTCAGCATGTGAGTCCGAGGGGAAGGCAATTCAACTCACAACACCCTGCTTGTGAGTTTCTATTTTCAGCCCCAAAATGCGCAGGCCGGCTAGCAGGGCCCCGCCCCGGAGGTCCCCTGTGCCATCAATGAGGGGTGCCTGAAGCCAGCCTCACCTCCCTGTGGAAGCCAGGGCCAAAAGGGACACCCTGCTCCCTTCATGAGGAAAAGTCTCAGGATTCCTTGTAAGATGAGGAGCTCCCGTGTCGCGTGGCCGGTGCAGACGGTGAAGCGTGTGACTCTTGAGCCTACGTCCAGAGTTCAAGCCCCATGGTGGGTACAGAGATTACTTAACTAAATCAACTTTTTAAAAAATGGGGCGTTCCCTCTCCAAATCCATATCTGAGGATGCTGCTTCTTTGATTCTGCCCTACATTGGGGTAAATATTAGACAAGGTACGGTGGGAAGCCAGATTGGGTTGTTATTGTCCCCAAGGACTGACTGAAAAACACCCATGGTCATTTAATGCAGAACTCTTAAGAAGTTCCCTAAAATGGGAGGAGTCAGCTCCCCTACCCCCCCCCACCCCCCCCCAGGCCTGGGCTCAAGTGACACATTTCTCTCAGTTGGCACCTGGGGGAATGGGATCATCTCAGGCAGGAGCAGGATTGACGGCTTCCAGGCCACTGCGGACATGACTTGTTTGAGGGCTGAGCCCCCCATCCATCCCATCTGGCCACCAAGCGAAGGCGAACTTCCGAGGGGAACCCAGCCAGCGCTCCGCACCAGTTTCCTCCTGGGCTCAAGAGGTCTGCTTTTCATTGATGAAAATATGTTCTTGATTGCACAGGGATGACTTTCAGTGCGTGTAGGCGCCCTGCTCCCTGTTCCCCTCTCCTTCCCAGCCTCAAGGCCCCCAGCACCGCCTCCTGTGCTCCCTGCAGCGACACCTGGAGGACGTTTCTGGCATCGCTGGTAGTTTCTGGCAGCCCGACCCAGCAAGGGGCTTCTAGAAGGAGGGCTGAGAAAATGTGCTATAAGAAATACACCCAAGAACGAGGCCAGACAGTGATATGTCAGGAAACAGAGTCCCACCCATTCACCATGGGTCAGCAGGTCAGCAACACACGCCCCGGAGTCTGATGGCTTGGGTATGGCATCAGCTTCACTCCCCTGCCAGCCCTGTGACCCTGAGGGGTTCCTGAACATCTCAGCCATCTCATGTCTACAATAAAAATAACCCTGCTCGGGTCACACACTGCAGATGAGGCTTACATGAGATAATCGGCACAAAATTATCGGTAATTTCTTGTTGCCCCAGGCCCAGACACTCACAAACCTGTGGTACCAAATTAGTTTATCCAACAAACACGTGCTGAATGTCCACTGTATGCCAGACACCAATGTCCAAAGAGAAGGGAAGAGGCACAGACATCTAGAAGGTTCCAGAATGTTCCCTTGCCACTGAGCATCTGTTTCTCTCCAAAACTCACTGCTGTGGGCAATATCCGTGGCCCACGTAGAAATAGAGCTTCCCTTTGATCCAGCTCAAGATTTCCACCTTTCTAATCTCTCTTCAAAAGTAAAGCCTGAATGGACACCGAGTTGCCACCTCCCTTTGAATCATGCAGCCGCCGGCACAGAAAACATAAAAATTCACTGGGGATTTTTTCTTCAGATCCGCACTTTGCTCGCTGTGTAAGCTGTTGGGATTTTGCAACAGTATTTAGAAAATTTGTAATGCCAGGCTTAAAACCTCTTCAGAAGTTTGGGGTTTGGGGAAGGGAGAGGAATTTATTTTAGAATTCCGTTTCCTTGTGGCATCAACAAATGATAAGCGAAATAGAGAGAGAAGCAGCGGCAAGGACCAGGAAAAGCAGAGAGTGTCTGTAATGAGAACCCACAACCTCTAATAAGAGTCCCTGGCTCCCGCTCGGGGACCCTGGTACCCCTTGAGTTGTGCTTCAAGACACTCCGTGGCTTCTAGGCTGGGGACGTGCTCTAACTGTCCTGCCTCGACTCCCGTATCCACTCACTTCACAAACACCACTGGCGAGGCTGCTGTGTGCAGAAGTTTTCCCCAGGGAACACATTTGGACTGGAGCACCCAGGCCGGCCCTGCAGAAGCTCCAATCTGTTATCAGAGTGAAAACAATGTGTCCTAATTCAAGGGGCTTAAAAGGCCTGTACCAAGTATACTGGCATTTGGGAAACTTCTGGAAAGGGGCTCAGAAAAGTTCTGAGCAGACTGCTGGCCGGGCCAAAGTCAGGGCCCTCTGAGGACCACTCCCCTGGTCTGTGAGGTTCCTTGCTCACACTGTAGGACTGACTGAAACCCCCCAGTAGTGGTGGGGGGTAGGGGAGGTGGTGCATCTAAGGGCAGAGAAATAACAGAGAAGGAGCCCGGAGAAATTGCCTCCAGGCCATCCTGGCCCCAGGAATTCCAGAACGAGAGAAGGTGGTGGCAGCTGTGGCCAGCCGTGGGCCCAAAGGAGAAGAGAGTAGGTGGCAGTGGGGAGGAGACCCTGAATCTCAGGGGGCCTGCCCCCAGGCATGAGTTAACCCCGGGGCCAGATTAAGTCTGGAAGCCAAGCTGGCGTCTGTCCCTTCTGCAGTGGTTTGACCACGGGGACTGGGTTGGGTGTGACCAGAAGGCCACTTAGCATACCTGAATCACCACTGGTGACACATCCCATCCAGGCCAAGGAGAGGCCTGCCAAGGATCCCTCCATGCCCTGTGTATACAGCTGTCAGATAAAAGCACGGACTCTGCAGCTGGAAGCGGAGAGGCTGTGGCCGCCATGCCCCAGGAGGCTTCCCATCCAGAAGGAGCTGGCACCCTCTCTGCGGGCAGCACGACTGTGCAGTGTCTTCTTAGCAAGCTGAGTAGCTCTGCAGGCGGGGGAAAGCCCAGTCCAAGGACCCCCACAAGCCAAGTGGTGCCATTCCTACGGACCACAATACCATCAGGGTCCCCGGGGCAGGGCAAAGCTGTGGGCCTGGCCAGGTGGAGGGGGCGGGGGAATGTTAAGGTGGGCATGGGGTGGGGGATCACAGAGCTAATCAACGGGAAGCCTGTCTGTCCAGCTGCAAGTCTAATTCTCATCGTCGTCCTCTGTCGCAGTGAGTTCATCTGCAGCGGCCAGGATCGAACTCGAAACCCACCCCGGCTGCCGCAACTGCAAGGAGTCCCAGAAAGAAAGAAAACGGTGTGCGGGATGGTTTCAGCAAGGACGGGAAGCATGGTGGTGTCCCCTTCACTTCCAGAAGGACCCCCGGGTTAAGCAAGTTGGGAAGGAGCCCCTCCCCCCCACCATAGCTCAGGGACAGCGAGAGGCTAGTGTCTGCGGGGAAGGAGTCGTTACTGACTAGAAGAAATGGGGCCACGAGCTCAGGTCCGGAGCAACAAGATGTTCTCCTGGAGAGCTGCTCCGAGTGATTCAGGCCCCTCCCCGCCCTGAGAAGACCAGGCCACCATACCTGCTCGCCTCCTGACAACCAGCCAGCAAGGTAACACTGGGTCGTGGCCCTAGGTTCTAGTGTGTTCTGTGAAGGCAGACTTCCTGTGTGTCCAGGGGCACGGCCACGCCCTCTCGGGGGGCCTCGAGGCTGCAGCAGAGGTGACCGAGGACCCGTTCAGGAGCAGTGCCGCTGACTACAGCCCTGAGCTCAGGCTGTGCTCTGCACACGTGGACTAATGTTGGACTAGTTTCTGCCTTCGGCTGAATTTAGATATCTCTAACAAAATTTCTTTTCCTCCATGGACTAGATTTGGGATGTTAGAGTGAGCTCATGGGTACTCCAAGAAAACAACCTAGAAGAATCTTCAGTCTCTTGGAATGTTGGAACGGACTCTCCGGGCCCTGCAGAAGAGGCGGATGGCGACGGTCCCCCACGGGGACTTAGCGCCACCTGGTGGTCCTTCTGGTCACACTCAGGTGAACGTAATCCCACGCTGGCAGGAAAGAGGAAGAGGACTTTGGCCTTGGGCCGGAACTACGGCCTCGTCCCGAGTTCACCAGGCTCCACCAGCTCAAACAAAATCATCTAGGCCAGAACAAACGGAGAACTGATAACGCACAGAACCCTGTGGCATTTCATTAACTTTTTACATGTATTCGCTGGAACCTTCGCTCATTCATCCATTTCCCTGGGCTCCTGCTAGAAGCCGGAACGCAGCCCTGACCAAGTCATGGCCCTTGTCTTCGAGCTCACAGAGCCCTGGCAGGGGGCAGACACAGACGAGCCGTGCTGCAGGTCGTGGTAAGAAGTCAGCGGCACAGGATACAGGCAGCAGGAGGAGGGTCTCTCAACCTTCCGAGGGGCACACGTGGGGACACTCCTGGAAGGGTAAACACATGGTCTTAGACCTCAGAGGCTGAATGGGGTCCGGTCAAGGGCAGGATGGCGATCGGGCATTCTAGGCATAGACAGCCAGAGAGCCAAGTGTTCCCTTAAGACCTGAGGCTCCCCGGGGGGGCAGGCGCACGCAGGCTGGGGCAGGAGGCCTGAGGAAGGCTTCTGGACCTCACAGAGCTGCCACCTCGGCCACTGAAGCTTGTTTTGTGCCCTGGCGGGTGGCCGGAAAGCCCAGCTTCTAGTTCTTGAAGGAATCCACAGTCGGACGTTCAAGGTTATCTTCAAATAGGAGTCAACATTCAAAGGACATACTGGCAAGGGAAAAAAAGGGGGAGGGCAGCTGAAGAAAATAATATATGTTAATAAAAAAAAAGAAAGAAAGAAATGCATGTTGTACTGTAAAAAAATGGGGGATAGTCATGAAACTACTTTGGACCTATGTCCTATCACCAGGTCACACCATTTGGAATATACTATATTATTTTTTAATTCTACAGTTATAACTAGCACAACTGGAAAACATTACATTTTTCACATTTAAAGCATTAATACTGAGTGCCTGGGTGGCTTCAGTCGATTAAGCGTCTGCCTTCAGCTCAGGTCATGATTCCAGGGTCCTGGGATCGAGCCCCGTGTCTGGCTCCCTGCTCAGCAGGGGTCTGCTTCTCCCTATCCCTCTGCTTCTCCCCCCTGTTCATGCTCTCTCTCTCTCTTTCTCTCAAATAATAAATAAAATCATTTTTTAAAATCATCGTTTTTAAAAAAAATAAAGCATTAATACTGTGAAAAGCAAACATGTACAATGCATCATAACCTTGTAACCCGACCTTGAAATGTCTTTGGTTTTTAGTACGTCAAAAAATAAACTAAGGGGGGCGCCTGGGTGGCTCAGTGGGTTAGAGCCTCCGGCTCAGGTCGTGGTCCCAGGGTCCTGGGATCGGGCCCCGCATCGGGCTCTCTGCTTGGCCAGGAGCCTGCTTCCTCCTCTCTCTCTGCCTGCCTCTGCCTGCTTGTGATCTCTGTCTGTCAAATAAATTAAAAAAATAAAAATAAAAAAAAATAAACTAAGGAAGGGGCCCAGGCCTCTCTCAACTTATGGAAAGATCTAGAAAGTTCTGGGGAAGGAAGGAACGGAAGAGAACCAAAAGAAGGCAGAAGCCGGGAGCTGCTGTGGTAGTTGAGACCTTAGCTGCTGAAACCCGGCCCGGTCTGAGTCCATGTGGAACGAGAGGAGGAATACTACTAAGGCTTCAAATCTGGCAGGATTTGCTGATGATTCTGTGAAAAGAAAAAAAAAATTGTTAATAATCCCTTGTGCCAGCTAATGAGGGCAGATCCTGGTAACTAGAGGACCTTTTGTTTGGAGAGCAGAAAGTCAACATCCTTGGTCTGCTGGCTTTTGGCCAAATCACAGGCAGTCTCTGGCGTGGGAGGCAAGGCACTGAGAATTTGCAGAAGTAGGAGGGACCAAACTACTCAATCAGGAGGGGATAAGGGATGTGGGACATTCCTGAGGCTGCAGGAGCCAGCGGTCCTGGGGGCCACCACGGACGGTCTCCAACAGACAGGGCTCTGGGGACTTCGTGGCCCAAAAGGGACCTGGAAGACATTTGGATCGGGCAGCCAAGAAGCCCCTTTGCTTTTTTTAGCATCAAACCTTTAACCTCTGAAACCCAAGAAAAACTGAGCAAGGTGACTTGTTCAGACCATCTCTGCTCTGGAGAAGCGCTTCACAGCATGCTACCCATCACAGTCTAGCCACAGACGGGGTGGACATAAGCCATGCCGAGACCCTGGGGTATTCCAAGATCAGCCCCGACAGGTCATGGGAGGCAGGGCATAAAAACCGCCCATTGCCTACAGGGCAGCTCCAGCAAGAGACCAGCCACCTGGGCAGGTTGCAGAAGGAGAGCCCTCATCTGTGCCCACGAAGCTCTGCTCACCGTCCGTCTCCTGAGATCTGCTACAAGAGCAACATGTAGGGCGCCTGGGTGGCTCCATTCCTTACGTGTCCGCCTTCAGCTCAGGTCATGGTCTCAGAGTCCTGGGATCGAGTCCTGTATCGGGCGCCTTGTTCAGTGGGGAGCCTGCTTCTCCCTCTGCCCCCTTCCCCCTGCTCGTCCTCTATCTCCATCTCTCTCTCACAAAGACAAAAATAAATAAATAAAAATCTTAACTACAGCAACAACAAAAAAGACGCAAGGTCCAACAACGAAGGCTCAGGCCATGTCTCGCTTGAACAGTGGCCGCGAGGCCCTACAGCTCAAGGGGCAGGGCCTGGTCTCGTAAAGCACTCTTTGGCTTCAGCTTTGTCTAGAAGCCTCGTAAGTCGTTTAGCAAGGGAAAGCCAGGCCCAAACATATAACCAAAGGCCACTGGGTCAGCCGCTGAGCGGCCTGTGTGACTTGTCGGGTGGCATATTGGGTGGAGATCGCACTGGTCTCTGAAATGCCTCTTTAGGAAGGCTTCCTGGAGGAGGAACATGCACCCAGTTATCTGTGGCTGCTGAACGACACCAAAGACCACTAATTACTGCCCTCAACTCGGATCTTTAAGCCACAGAAATACTTATGACCCCGCAGAGGGAAAAGCCCTCACATTTTCTGGTCGTTGGGGGAACATCGATTCAGATATTGCTGAATAAGAGGTGACACCCACCTGCACAGCCAGAAGCCCTCCCCGCCTCCCTCCGTTAGAGACCTGGCATGCCCTGAGCCCTCTTCCTCTTCTCTCTACCCTCTGCAACCTCTCACTTACATTTGCTTGCCCAGCACTCATTTATCGGGGTGCCTGCCTTGTAAGGGGCATCCCATCTGGCCACAGGAGCAGTGAATATCGATGAAATCAGTCTTGCCTTCCACCTGCTTGAAGGGCGACGGTAGAGACAGGAAGCAAGAGAATTTCAACCTTCGGGAAACAGGTGGGGGTGGGGCGTAGGGCAGATTCCTGCAGGGATGAAAAGTATTCAACAGCACCAAAGGGAGAAAAGAGCATTCCAATCTGCGAATCCACTTCCAACTCTTTAATAACATAAACCCCTGCAGGCGCTTTTAAAACTTGGTCATAAAATTCTTTGGTACTCTTCTGGCGGAGACGTGGGTCTGTGTCCCCTCGCCTTGAGTCTGGGTTCTGTTGCTGTTCAGCTAATGATAGTTTCCTTCCGTCTCTTCCTGAATCGTGGAGTGCTCACTCTTGAACGCAGCTTCCAGAGCAGAAGGGAACCCCCCCAACACACAACATACACACACACAAAAGCCTGTGTAAAGAGCCCACAGGACAGAGTAGGTGTTGTCACCAACAATCCCAGCTGATGTCCCAGCCAAGTCCCATCAACTTCCTGACGTGAGTGAGCGAGCTTGCAGAAGCTACCCACACTGTGGCCAGTGTCAGAAAGCCGCAGGCCTGGAAAGGTATTCCTTTAGGAACCTTGGAAGAGAATTGTTGCGAGCACTTTCAAATGCTGCTGATAAAACTGTAAATTGACTGAGGATAGCTAGGAGATAACTGGGAAATAGAAATCAAGATCTCTAAAAATGATCCTGGGCAGGTGAATAGTTGTAAGAGATGGCAAATCAGTAAACCGTGATTGTAGAACTTGGGGCGGGGAGGGGGGGTGTGTGTGAACGTTTACTGAAAAAGTCTTCCGATATTTCTAGGTGTTTGACATTTTTAATAATAACACATGGGGAGAGAGAGGGGCTTGTGAGTCACTAAAAGGGAAGCCTAAGGAAACAGTCAAGAGATGTGATTTTTAAAAACCGATATTCCCTTGCACAGTTGGTGGGAATGCAAACTGGTGCAGCCACTGTGGAAAAGAGTGTGGAGGTTCCTCAAAAAGTTGAAAATAGAGCTGCCCTATAATCCAGTAATTGCACTATGAGGTTTTTTACCCAAAAAATACAAAAAAAACCCACAAATGCAAAGGGATACATGCACCCCGATGTTGATAACAGCATTATTTACAATAGCCACATTATAGAAGCAACCCAAGTGTCCATGGACAGATGAGTGACTAAAGAAGGCATGACATAGGGGTGCCTGGGTGGCTCAGTGGGTTAAAGCCTCTGCCTTCGGCCCAGTGGTGGTCCCAGGGTCCTGAGATCGAGCTCCACATCGGGCTCTCTGCTTGGCGGGGAGCCGGCTTCCTCCTCTCTCTCTCTCTCTCTCTCTCTCTCTCTCTCTCTGCCTGCCTCTCTGCCTACTTGTGATCTCTATCTGTCATATAAATAAATAAAATCTTTTTTAAAAATTTATTTAAAAAAAGAAGGCGTGATATATCTATTCAATGGAATATTACTCAGCCATAAAAAGAACAAAGTCTTACCACTTGCAACAACATGGATGGCGCTAGAGAGTACTGTGCAAAACAATAAATCAACCAGAAAGAGACAAACCCTGTATGATTACACTCATATGTGGAACTGAAGAAACAAAACAAACAAGCCAAGGGAATAAAGGGGAAAGACAAGCCAAGAAACAGACTCTAAACTGCTGAGAACAAACAGACGGTTCCCCAAGGGGAGGTGGGTGGGGGAGGGGGGATACAGGATGGGGATGAAGGAGCGCCCTTGTCCGATGGGCACCGGGGGATGTATGGAAATGCCGAATCACGATATTGTGCTCCTGAAACTAATATAACACTCTATGTTAACTCTATCAGAATAAAAATTAAAACTTAAAAATAAATTAAAAAATAAAAATTAAAAATAACGAAATAAATTTTTGAATAAAATAAATGGATATTCCAGGATGTCTGCAGTGGACACCAATGGCCTCTCCTCTTTGTCTGGACACCGCCTATCTCTCTCCATCCCAGGGTTGGGGGGCTGGTCTCTTCAGTCATGCGTCGGCAACCCAGTTCCATCCCACAGGCGTCAGGGATGGGACTGGGCACATGACCTGCACCTATCAAGATTCTGTCCCCGCGAAGTTGGGATTTGACATATAAATCTGAGTTTATTTAAATCTTGTCCCCAAGAAAGATATGTTGAAGTCCTAACCCCCAGCTACCTCAGAACATGAACTTATTTGGGAATAGGGACTTCGCAGATATGATTAGTTCAGATGAGACCATACTGGGGTACAGTGGGTCCTTAATGCAATACAGCTGGAGTCCTTTCAAGAAAACGGGATACACAGGGTGTCTGGGTGGCTCAGCCAGTTCAGCGTCTGCCTTTGGCTCAGGTCATGATCTTGGGGTCCTGCGATCAAGCTCCCTGTTCACCAGGAAGTCTGCTTCTCCCTCTCCCTCTGCTCCCCTCTTCTCCCCAGCTCATGCCCTCTTCCTCAAATAAATAATAAATAAAATATTTAAGAAACAAAGGAAGAGGAGATGCACAGACTTGGGGAGAAGGCCGTGTGAGCGGGGAGGCAGAGGTGGGAGTGATGCTTGGACCATGTAGGAGCCCCAGGAAGCCGCCAGAAGCCGGAAGAGGCAAGGGAGGATGCGCCTGCGGGTCTCAGAGGGAGCACCACCCTCAGCGGCCTTGATTTCAGACCTCTGGTCCCCAGGACTGTGAGACGATGCGTTTCTGCTGCCTTCTGTGGGGTAGCCCTAACGGCTACTGTGGTGGCCACCTTCCACATCCCCGCCCTCCAACCACTGGGGCAACGCCTGCGCTCACCCTTCAGTGCCCTACTCCTTTTAAGCCAGATGTGATTCTAAGCAGGTACGGATACCGAATACCGTGGTCAGGGCAGCCCCTCCTGTAGCAGGGGAAGTAAAAGAAAAGCCAACAAAATGGCCCACCAAGAGGACCAGGGAAATAAGTGGTGGGACATGCACAAGAGAGGCTATTAAGTCGTCCACCCAAAATCACGACATTGAAGCTTATGGACCCCTGTGCTTTATACACATTTGGCCTGGAATAGGAGGCCTTTGCGGATTTGACCCCCGTCACCTGCAGGGGGCGCGCTCATCTCCCTGCGCTCCAGGTTCGGGGGCAATGCCTGCCTTCTCCGCCAGGCGGCACCGGCGGCCACACCGACACCTGTAGGCAAGGACGGCGAGGTTTCGGTCGTTCCGGCTGGAACGCGGACTAGCCTCTCCAGGCCCTAGGGACAGGCTCTTCTCAGAACGGCGGACCTCCAGGACCCGTGGCTCTCTGTCCCAATTTGCCTGATGCTCTTGGAGAAACAGAGGCGAGATGGGTACTCCCTGCGAGCACCTGCTGTTCTTCCGGGCTGCCCGATGCACGCGGGCTCCCCAGAGGGGCGCCTGCGGAGAACACTGTGCCCGTGGACGCTTCCAGAAATACACCAGGATGAGGGTCACTCGCTTCTTTTTCCACTAAAATAAAACACATATCAGGAGCCTAATGATGTCAGGTACCGGGCCACACACCATCACTGACCCGGTGGGACTCTATGCCAGCAGAGAAACAGAGAACAAAACAGTACATTATACTGATCCAGAGAACCCCCACACCCCAGAGTGAGCCCGCAGGAACACCTTCTTCTTGCATGTGATTATGTTGCTAACGTTCACATGAAATAACATTTACACTTGAACGATTTTCACATGTTCAAGTCAGTGGCATTAAGCACATTCACACTGTTGTGCCGCCATAACCACCAGCCACGTCCAGAACTTTCTCATCTTCCCCAAACAAAAAGTCTGTCCCCATTAAACATCAGTTCACCGTCGCTCCCTCCCCCAGCCTCTGGAAACTTCTATTCTACTTCTTGACTTTATAGATTTGACTAATCTAGGTGTTTCATAGAAGTGGAAGCATATAATATTTGTGCTTTTGTGTCTGGTGTATTTAATACATATACCGTATATATGTTAGCATATATGCTTCCAAGATTCAGCTATATTATAGCATGTGTCAGAAATTCATCCCTTTGTAAGGCTGAATAATACTCCCATGTACAGATATACCACATCTGGTGTATCCATTCATCTACCGGTGGACACGTGGGGAGTTCCCACCTTTTGAGTCCCGAGAATAATGTTGCAATGAACATCAGTGTATCTTGTATAAGTCCCAGCTTCCAACTTTTTTTTTTTTTTTTTACAGAGAGAGAGCAAGTGCAGGGGAGGGGCAGAGGGAGAGGGAGAGAATCTCAAGCAGGCTCCTTGCCCAGCCTGGCTCCTGACATGGGGCTCAATCTCACGACCCTGAGATCATGACCTGAGCCCCAGTCAAGAGTCAGACACTTCACTGACTGAGCCACCCTGGCAACTCCCCCACGCCAGCTTTCAGTTCTTCAGGGTATCTACTTAGGAAGAGAATTGCCGGATCATGTGGTATATCTGTAGACAGTCTTTGGAACCTCCCACTGCTTCCACCAGCAGAGCACGAAGGTTCTAGTTTCTCCCCATCCTTGCCAACTCCGGGTATTTTCCGTTTTTTAAATTGTTGTCATCCTAATGGGTCTGCAGTGAAGAATAATTTCTGAGCCGAGTTAGTCTGGAGGAATGCATAGAATGGCCAAGCAACAAGGGGAGAAGGAAGCCCCAGCAGAGCTAGCCGTACCTACAGTGTCAGGAAGGTATGAGAGTTCTGGAATGCCAAGGAGAGTGGAAGAGTGGGGGAGCCAGGGATGAGGCCAGACGTCGTGGGCCATGGAGGTGGTGCACAGGGGACCAGACTCTCCTAGACCAGCGGGTGCCCTGGGGGAGAGGCAGGGTAGCATGGAGTGTGGCCTGGAGGCAGACATGTCTGGGGGGGACATCTCTACTCTGCTTCACACCTGTGTCCTCAAGGCAAGTCATTCAAGCTTCCCGATTTGGTCCCATGACTGAGAACTGGGACCCCACAGTTCTTCAGCGCAAGACTGCTGCCAGGCTTCACTGGAATGATCCAGGTGAGCTCTCCACACAGCCTCCGACCTGAGGCAGACATTCCCTGGGTGGCGGCCATGATTGGCAACGGGTGCTAATGATCACCCTAATGAAATAATAACGTACACAGATCTGAGAAGACGCTGAGCGTGACAAGGTGTAAGCCACCAACCGGGCAGCATGGAAGCTTCCAAGAGGAAGGAGGTGAGCCTCTCTCCTCAGTGAGCACGTGATCCTGATCCATTGCAGGAGAGCCCTGAGGAAGGGCTCCCTGTTGGACTCTGGTGTTGGAGAGGCTGGGTTAGAACCAGGAGAGGGGGAGATTATATATATTTTCTGCAAAATGTTCCACTTCCCACCCCCAAGATGTTCTTCCACAAGAGGAAGGGACCCGTCTCTATTACCAACTAGTGTTCCCTCAAAAGACACATGGTAAATCCCTGACCTCCAGTGTGACTGAATTTAGATATAGGGCCTTTTCGGAGATAATTAAGGTCAAACAAGGTCATAAGGTGGGGCCCTAATCCAATACAACTATTGTTCTCACAAGGAAAGGGAGAGACAGCTGTGAGGCTCACACAGACCAAACGCCATGTGAGAACCTGTGAGAAGATCGCCGCCTACGAATCTGAGAGAGGCCTCGGGAGAAAGCAACCCCGCTAGCCCGGTGATCTGGAACTTCCAGCCTCCAGAACTGGGGGACAAGAAATTTCTGTGGTTTAAGTGGCCCAATCTCCGGTATTTTCCTTCATTCCTTTATTGTTGTGAGCCACTCAGATGAGGGGTCGTGTGTTACTACAGGATAGACTCGTCCATCCTGACGATCACAGATTCCAAGAGCCGAGGCTCTGTGAGCTTGGGTGAGTTGGTTCACCTCTCTGAGGCCTGTCTGCCACAGGGAAGAGTCCTGGAATGCCTGCCGTGGAGGGTCCTTCATTCCTTCACTCGACGGTACTCACCGAGTGCCCTGGGGGAGTCACCACTGGATAACGGGCCCCAGAATTCGTTCATGTCCCAACCCCCAGAACTGGTGAACACGCTCCATTACATATCCAAGGGGAATCCTGTTTGCAGACGGAAGGAAGGGTTGCTGATCAAGTGATCTTAAAATAGGGAGATTATTTGCATTATTTGGATGGGTCCTTATAGTCCCAGGGGTCCTTAAAAGTGGGGGAGGGAAGCAGGAGAGAGAAAACAGAGAGATGGGACATGAAGTAGACTGAGCCGGACACAATCCGTGGCTTTGCAGATGGAGCGGGGCCAAGAAGCAAGGGATGTAGGAAGCTAAGGAAACAGGTGCTCTCTCCGGGCCTCCAGGAAGGAGCCCAGCCCAGCCAAACCCCTGAGGGCAGCCCACGGAGACTCGGGCTGCACTTCTGACCTACAGAACCATGAGATAATAAATTTGCATCACTGAAGCCACTAAGCTAGTGCTAACTTGTCACAATGGCCATGAGAAAGTAACACAATTGCTGAGAAGGGGAAAAGCCAGGGGCGTGCAATAGAAAACTGGGGGGGGGGGGCCAGGGGTGCAGTATTGACTTCTCCCTCCCTGTCAGGGGAGGCGGGGTTAGCTGATAATCCAGTTCCTTCCTTGGGGCTTTCATTTCATTTCATTTCATTCACTGAGCAAATGTAAAGATCATGACAGTCCCCCCAACATATTCATTCTAACCCAGCCCCATCTGCCTTTGTCTCCTCTACTTTCTGGGTGGAAGGGGTGTTTTCAGAAGTCAGGGTGAGGGACAAGGGGAGACAGGCAGCAGCCATAGGAACCCAGCTGGGGGAGGGCAGAAATGATAGGGAAATAGAAGAAAAACAAATTTCCAGTTTATTCACCAACATTTCCACTCCCGACCCTGCTTTAAAAAATCTGGGGAAGGACGTGCAAAGCTATCATATGTTATTTATTATTATTATTATTAATTATATGAAAAGTGGTGGAAATCTGAGTTACTAATTCTGTTCATTGCCCTAGGGGGGGACAAAAGTCAAGGTCTTGGACTGTCCTTTCCTCCTCTTTAAATCCTCTGGTTTATTCACTTCTGGTTGGTGATCAAGACACTGCGGAGGAGCCTTCAGAAAATATTATTGTTGCCCTATGAGTCTTTTCGGGAACCATAGCCCAGAGCTGGGGCTTGACGGGCTCAGCTTCCCACCAAGGCCAATGGGACTTTCTGGAACTGCCTCAAATCTTGGTCACCCAACTCTGGAACACTGTTCTGATTGACTGAGCACCTAAAGAACAATGCTGAATATGCACCCAAAGTTCTAGAATTCAAGAAATCTAATCATGTAAAATGTTTTGACATTTTTGTTCTTAAAACCCAGTGTTGCTAAAAAAAAAAAACAAAAACAACAACAACAAAAAAACCAAAAACCCAAAACTGACCTGCTGTGCTCACTGTCTCTGTGGCTTAGTATAGCTTTTGAGACTAGTCTCAACAGCTCCGCTACGGACCACTGCCCGCAACTGACTGCACACTCTGGACTTTTCTACTTCTGTGCCTTTGTTCACGAGCCCGCCCTTGCCTGGATCACCCCCTCCAGCCTTCCTGCCATGGCAGGAAACCTCTTCAACATCAGACTCCCTCAAACAGAACAAACTGCTTGCTTACTATGTGATCCCATGGAACTTCCTGGATATTCCTTCACTTTAGCTTTTTACTGACCTGCTTCCTTCATTGGACTGTGAGCGTTTGGACTACATTGGACTACACCGCCAGGAACATCTATTAATCACTGGAGTAACCCCCAGAACCCGGGACCATGCCTGAAATAAATGGACATTCAGTAAATACTCGTCAAGTGAATGAGTGGAATGAGTGAGGGATGGGATCGGTGAATGAGTGAGTGAACAGTGAACAGATCTAAGCCTTTGTTTAAGAAGAGACAGAATGTTCTAGATAAATCCATCTTCTGATGGCTGAATCTGTGTGCTCTAAATTCTTCTGTTCTCCCCATAGCCTCCAGGATACACGAGGCCTTCGGTGCCTAGCTAGCTTTTTCCCACTTTGCTCTTCAGTCACTCAACTGGAGAAGAACCAGTCAAGCACTCGAAGGAGGTTCTAGAACTGTGCTGTCCAATACAGTAGCCATTAGCTAGCGGTTGTTATTGACCACTTGAAATGTGGCCAGTCTAACCTAAGACGTGCTCTAAGTATGAAATGTACTCTGGGTTTCAAAGACTTGGCATGAATAAACAAGTAAAATGGCTCATTAATCATTTTTATATGATCATATGTTGAAATGATAACATTAGGGGCATTGGGGGTTAAATTCTATTATTAAGTTTAATCTGTTTTTCTTTTTTCCAATTTTTAATTCCAGTGTAGTTAACATACAGTGTTGTATTAGTTTCAGGTGTTCTTTTTACTTTTTTCATGTGGCTACTAGAAAGTTTTTTTTTTAAGATCTTACTAATTTATCAGAGAGAGAGCACAAGCAGGGGGAGCAGGCAGGCAGAGACTGAGCAGAGAGCCCGGGGTGAAACTTCATTCGAGGACCACTGAGCCACCCAGGCGTCCTGGCTGCTAGAAATGTTTAAATTTCGTATATGGTCGTGGCTGACATTATATTTCCATTGGTGTCAGTTCCCCCTGCGGGGCCTTCTTCACTCCCTTAGCTTCCTATGCCTGGATGACTTTCTCTTCACCTGGGAAATCTTTCAGACTCAGCTGTAGTTCCACTTCCTCCAGGAAGCCCTACAGGCCCTCACCACTCCTGGACTCCACTTAATGCTAAACGCTTTGGCCAGAATCGGAGCTATTTTAGGCATTAAGCACTACAGAGAAACAAACCATTACTAATACAAAACCAAAATGCTCAAGTCCACTCCAAACACGGACGAGAAATCAGAGGGGAAAGATACAGCATCTTAGTCTGCTACGCTGAAAATACTTAACTTTCGCAAATTTTGCAACTGATGGCATTGCTAAGGCCCCTCACAGGGCAAGGAAGGAACCCCCCGTACTGCAGAGCTCTGAGGCTGAAGGCCCGCGGGCTTCCACAGAGAACCTGATCTATCAGCGAAAAGGTTTTGTAGTCAGGTGTCCCGGACATGGGAACTTCTAAAGTAATTCCACAAAGTAAGTACATGTTCACTTATGGTGTATACAGTACGTGCTTAGCAAGCGTTTGACTAAATACTCGTCCGGTAGACGAGAAAGATTAGAAAAATAAAATTAATATGTTACTTAATTAGCTCCTAGATGTACTGAAGGCTAAAAAAAAAAAAAGTTACCCCCCACCCCCAGACAAAGAGAACAAGGGGTGGGGAGTGGAGAGGCAAGGGATGAGTGACGGGTGGAAAAGGGGGTCGCTAGAGGCCAGGGAGGGAAAGAGATAATAAAGACCCTTAAGATAACAAGGACCAAACGCCAGACTCTACGGGAGGGACAGGAAGCGCTGGAAACCCAGTTCGGGGTGCGGAGGACCAGGGGGCCACGGAGAAAGGAGAGGTTGGTTTGCCCCGCCCCCAGCAAGTCCCTCCTTCCGCCGCTCGCTCCGCCCCCAATAAAAAAATCAAACCGGGAACCTCTACCCGGCCGCCTCCCATTGGCTATGCGAATGAGCGAAGCCCGCAAGGACCAATGAGCCGCGGCCACGGCTTGGCGAGCGCCTTCCGGCCCGTCCCCTCCGCGCCTCCCGGCGCCTGCCTCACAGGCCGAGGGCGGGACGTGGGGCGGCGGGGGCGCGGCGCGCGGAGCTCAGGCGACGGCGGGACTACACGACGGCCGGGGCGCTCGGCATGGCTCGCCTGGTGCTGGGTAGGCGCCGGTTTCCTGGTGTCGGGAGGCCGCCTGGGAGGTCCCGGCGGGGCGGGCGTACGGCCTCAGCCGGAGCTGGGGTGGGGGATGGCGGGCCCGGCCGGCGCGAGGGTGCGGGGCCCTGCCGGACTCGGGGCGCGTGCGGAGGGGAGGCACGTCGGCGGGGCTCCCGAAGCCCACCCCGGGGAGCGTGGCGCGGCGGGGACGGGGAGCCCCGGGCCTGGGCGCGAACCCGGGGTGGAGGGGCGGCGGCGGGCCGGGCGGGAGCCCAGGCCGGGAGCTGCGTGGGAGCCGCGCGGAGCACCTTGATCCCTGGCGGAGGTTCCGGCCGGGGGCGACCTGAGAGGGTCAGGGTCAGGGCTCCCTTGATCTGGGCCGGCTGTCCTCACGCCGGCCTGCGTGCGGCTCGGCCGCGGGGTCACCACCTGTTCTGTGGAATTCCCACTGATGAGAAGCGAAATATCAAAACCCAGCCCTGGGATCAGGCCGAAGAGCTGCCTGCGAAAGGGAACGGGGCCTTCCAGAAGCCCTTTAAATGTGGTGGAACTTTCAAAAACTCGGTGGACGCGGACTTCCATAAATTCTGTAAATGCCCGTTTTAGAAACGACGGCGAGGGAGGTTGAGGATGATCCCGTCCCTTTTCTGGCGCCCCTTGGTCCCAACCCAGCCCAGGCGCTCTTGCCGGCGTTACCGGGACGCTCTGGGTGCAGACCAGAGCCCCAGCCCGCCCCCCGCTTTTGCTAGCTGTGTGACCGGGAGCGGGCCGCGTAGCCACTCTGGGCTAGTGCTGCCACTCTGGGCCGTTGTCAGGATGAATGAGTTCATACCGGTCTCAGGAGGGTCAGCGAGATATAAATAACTTGCCGTGGGACTGCGGAGAGAACATAGAGGAGGGGGAAGGATCCCAGTCTCTGTGTAGTTGCTCTCGGGTGAGTTCAGAGTCCGCTCCCAAAGAGTCTGTGATTCTGTCAATTACCTCATGATTCGAATAATTGTAGTCAACCTTTTGGGGAGCCCTGTTGGTTTCTAGATGACCGCTTTGGGATCGTGTACTCTGGCTAGCAGGTGTAGGGCAGAGATGTTGCTGATGTGGGTTTATAACATCCTTAACTACTGTGGAGGAATAATGGGGAGCCACAGATGGCAAAACCATCTGCTCACATAGATTCTAGACGCTCGGATATGCCAGTTTCCCATTGGTGCTCATTACCAGTGAGTGGAAATGCCATGCGAATTTCAGAAACAGAACGTTTATTAGTGGAGATTGACCTACTTTATCATCTTAAGTGGTCTGGGGTTTTTTGTTTTCTTGAGGGTTTTCATAGGGGGTACTTACTCGCTTCTTTTTGCTGTTGGAATTTATGCATCTTTTGAACTGTTTTTTTTTTTTCCCTCAGTATTTCATTTCTTTCTAACCCTACTAGGTTATACTGCCTTTTAAGGAATTTAGGTTTCAAATCTCTGTTATCAAGACATTTCCACTGGAGAGCCATTTAAAAGAAAGGGGAGTCTCTTGTGAGAATCAGGCAAAATTTAAAGACAAATAAAAACTCCAGCAGCATTACTAGAGGGAAAAAAAAAAAAAAGCCCAAGTCCGTGTTACACTGATGTCATGACCATTTTTGTATGGAAAGGAAGCACATTCCTGAGGTAAAAATCATGGCCCATCCCTTAGGTGACTCCAGCCTGCTGTCCCTGATTGATGGAGAAGGGGGAAAAACCAATTCTCCTGCCACAATCTACCTAATGACTCTCCTTGGGATTATACGAATGCAGTCTCCAGTCCTTTGGTTAAAAATCTGGATTGCATAACATCTCTTTCTAATGAGATGGCCTTAGGCAGGTTACCCTTTCTGTGGCTCCATTTCCTGGTCTAAAAATGGGCATGATGATACATACCACATAGATTTCTCAAAATGAGTTAATGTATCTTAGTTGTTTAGACAGTTCTGGTGTGTAATGTCATTTAAGCATTATTCATAGTTAACATGTCAGTTTCTGGAGAGTAGTTGGACAGATAAATACATCAAAATATTAGCTATTCCCCCATCCCTCCTGTAAGATTATCTCTTAAGGAAATATTTATATTTATTTGGGGGAGAAGGCAAGTATAAGAATTTTCAGCATTCGTCTGTTAATTGTGACAAGTTGGAAATAAATTCTGTGGGGGTAGACTGGCAGCGTGATAGAGCCATTAAGAATGGCTATGTAGGGGGCGAAGGTGATCCGTAATTACATAGGAAATGTCTTTAACTTATTTTGAGTGAAAAAAATTACGGAAAAGAATGTGTAGTAAGATCACATGCATATAAATAAAGGTTTTAGACCTCTGAATTACATGGAGATGTCAGTAAGAATAGTCACCAAAAGGGGCGCCTGGGTGGCTCAGCGGGTTAAGCGTCTGCCTTCAGCTCAGGTCATGATCTCAGGGTCCTGGGATGGAGCACCGCATGGGGCTCTCTGCTCAGCAGGGAGCCTGCTTCCCCCCTCTCTCTCTGCCTGCCTCTCTGCCTACTTGTGATCTCTCTCTCTCTCTGTCAAATAAATAAATAAAATATTAAAAAAAAAAAAAGAATAGTCACCAAAGTATCGCCCATCCTAGCGGAACAGTTGATGGGTTTTCTTTTGCATTTTCAAAAATTCCACAGTGAGCTCAATGTAATGAACAAGTGTCAGTTCGTGTTGATTTTACAAAAAATGATAAACTTTAGAAAGTAGAACTCCATGGAGGATTTTCCAGGACCAGTCTTAAGTTCTAAGCTTGTTCAGAATTAAGATTCTCTCTGCTTAGGTTCTTAATTTACTTGCTTTGTTAAATACGTCAAACTCCTCTTAACCTTTCCTGCAGCAACAGAAAGATTAGTGAGCAATGCAGTCCATTAGAGATAATAATGCAAACTTTATATCTGATTTTAACTACTCTAGTAGCCTCGTTTAAAAAGGTAAAAGGAAACAGGTGAAATTAATTTTAATATATATTTCCCCAGTGTATATAAAATATCATTTTAGCACGTTATATCAAAAATACTAAGAAGATGCTTTTTTCCCCCTACCCAGTCTTCAAAATTTAGTGGGTTTTTTATACCATCAGTGCCTATTGGGGCAGCCACATGTGGCCGGTGGCTGCTGTATTGGACAGAGAGCCCCACTTTGGATGGCCTGATCTCCATCCACATGCCTTTCCCACCTCGGAAGTGGGAAAGGAGGTCATCCTGTCCCAGGCTACCCACATCACTGGCTCTGGTGCCCTCCCTTCCTGATTCCAGGCATTTTGTTTCATGATTCCTCCACTTTTTCTTAGTCTCTCTCACTCCCCATATTTTTTCCCTTCACGCTCAGATCACTCGTCTTTGAAAAGAAACCTTCCTTCCACCCCACATTTGCTTGCCTTCTTGTGCTCTTCATAGTAAGTCTTGTTTTAAAGACTTACCTGTTGTTCCCATCAACTTGTTCCTTCCTTCGCTCCAGTCTTGTGCAGATTGGCGGCTGTGTATTTTCACTACTCCACCACAGCGGTCCTGTGGCGGAGGACAAGTCCCGCAGTTAGTTTTCAGTCTCCTACTTGACCTCCCAGTAGCGTGTCTTACTGTTGCCCGTTTCAGCTTTCCCTGGGTTTGGGTGATACCACTCCCCCACATTGCAGCCAGAAAACTCTAGAAAACAAATGTGATCATACCCCCCTGCATGATAACCTTTTATGTCACCCGTAGTAAAGTACACAGTTGCAATATTCTTTTTTTTTTTTTTTTTTTTTTTTTAAGTAGTTTCCAGGGGCACCTGGGTGGCTCAGTCAGTTAAGGGTCTGCCTTCGGCTCAGGTTGTGATCCCAGGGCCCTGGGATCGAGTCCCACATCAGGCTCCTTGCTGAGCGGGAAGCCTGCTTCTCCCCCACTTGCCACTCCTCCCTGCTTGTGTGCACGCGTGCTTTCTCTCTCTCTCTCTCTCTCTCTGTCAAATAAATAAATAAAATCTTAATAAATAAATAAAGTAGTCTCCATGCCATGTGGGGCCTGAACTCGCATCCCTGAAATTGAGAGTGGAATGCTTTGCTTTGCTAACTGAGCCAGCCAGGTACCCCTGGGATGCAGTATTCTTGAACAGTATAATTACATTGTTTCTTCATGCCCACGACCTAGTGAACCATTTTAACCTAAGCAGTAAGAAGACAACAGTGGTTTAAATGGGAAGAACTTGGAAATAGAAGTCAGAGGGCACAGATGGGCCTTTGTTTCCTTATTTATCAAAGAGGGATTATCCCTGCTCTTTAGTTAGTGATGCTGTGAAAAACCCAGTGACCTACTGTATTTGAGAGTGATTTGAAAATTCAAAGTGCTGTGTAAGTAGAAGGTGGAAGATTTAGCAGCAGAGCAGTTAGCACTGGTGAACACGCCTTCCCGGAGAAACTCACCATTGGGTTATTCAGCAAAGCTCCGTTCGAAGTCTTCCAAATTCTGTCCACAAGTCTTAGGAAAATGTGACTAAGGTGGTGCATGCCCACGCTGCCTTAGAGGACAGGTCAGTTTCCCAGTTTGTTACATCAGTAGATTAAAAGAAATAAATTATATGATCATCTTCATAGATGCTAAGAAAAGGTAACAGGAATTTCTCTAATATCATCAAGTTTATTTTTCAACCCAAAGCCAGCAAATGAGAAAATATTAAAGTCAAGAATAGTCCATTATTAAGCATTATTAAGCATATTGTATTAGATGCAATGCAATTGGAAAACAAGGAAGTCCTATATATATTTAAAAGGAGGAGGCAGAACTGGATAGTACTACCAGTTCAGAACTTTGAGTTCTTAAGATATTCGTAAGTCAGTTCAGAACTTGTTTTCCTATATAATTGTTAAAAATTACATTTCAAGCCCTAGAATAGCCAGCAAAAATGCACGTGGTCTGCAGTGTGGCTAAACTGTGCTGTTAATAATGCAGGTCTCCATGCTCGCTTTATAACATGGACGAGAAAATTCTTTGTAAGCTCATCGACAACATTGTAGGTGCCTACAGATTGCCACGAAAAATGTTAGCAGAAGTAAAACTACTTACGAAAGAAGTTACTGCCCTTGATGAGTCCCAGTTTAGTGGAGGAAGCAAGTGATTTTTCCTTCGAAAGAAAGTAGTAAAGGTAGCGTGCTAATATCACAACTGCGTGTCACAAGAAATAAATGCTGTGCGCACTGCCCAGGCTCACAGGGTGGCCTCCCAACTTCTCAGTGTCCTCGCCCCTGAAATCGCCGTGGTAGTATTACCTCCCAGGGTGACTGTAAAGAATGAAGATGTTCGTGTATAATCACAAAGTAAGAAATGTTTTGTCAGTTGCAGCTCGAGAGGTGAGTGTGGCCTCTGTGTCCTTGTTGTGTCCTGCGCCAGGGGGAGCGAGATCCCAGGGGCTGCAAGGGCAGCAAGCAGTGGGCGGGGCTGGGGGTCGGAAGAGCCCTGCCCTGGGCGGACCTTGGGCTATGGACTCCCGTTACTGAGTTTGCTGCCAGAGCATGAACCCTTTCACTCACGTCTGCTTTGTGCCGCCGCAGGTCTGATGAGCTGCAGCTTCTTCCTGACAGCGACTGGCCTCTACTCCTCCAGCGACGATGTGATCGAGCTGACTCCGTCAAATTTCAACCGAGAAGTCATTCAGAGTGATAGCTTGTGGCTTGTAGAATTCTATGCTCCCTGGTAAGTAGAAAGCTGTCGTGGGTTATGTATGGTACTTCATAAAGTTAGAGAAAATATTATTTGAAAGTGTGATTTTACTCGGTCATCTAGTTTATCTAGCTTACTGCTTGTCTAAAAGAAGTAGGGAAGTGGGAGACTCACCAGAGTGGTGTGAGTTAAAGGCCGTGGAGGTTGAGTCCACTGAAAAAATACGGTTGAAGCAGCTAAGTGTTGCAAAAAAGAAGAAAGAAAATCCTTCATCTGATTTTAAGAAAGTATTTGTCAATGATGAGGCAAGTGGGATCTTGATGGAAGGGAAATGCGTTTAGCTGAAAAATACTGGGCACAGGAAAGGGAAGAACTAGTGATTAATTCCATTCTGTTTCTAAGAGAGTTGCTTCCAGAAATATGTCATTAAAAACTGGTTTAATTTTAAAATTATTTTCTTGCCTTACATGCATTGCTGGCGACGGGGACCCTTATGGGGTAAAGATGCAGTTATTGTTGAAATTAATGGTGCATGATTATACATAGTCAAAATACAGTATTGCACTAATTATTTATGTAGTTCAGTCTATCATGCAAACAAAACAAAAACCCAACAAATAGGCAAGTGTAGAGACAAATAAATGGAAACTGCAAAATGTGCTCAAGGCTGTTAACTTCTGTAATCTAGCAGGCCGTAAGTACCCTTAGGGGACCTGGGTCCCAGCCGGCTGTGTCCTGCAGATGACCTCAGGAAGTCCTTTTAGATGTGAGCTGCGCCCCCTCTGCTCACATTGGGGTAGTCAGTGAAATTCTTTTTTTTTTTTTTTTTTTTTTTTTTTTTTTAAAGATGTTATTTATTTATTTGACAGATCACAAATAGGCAGAGAGAGGAAGGGAAGCAGGCTCCCTGCTGAGCAGAGAGCCTGATGCAGGGCTCGATCCCAGGACACTGGGATCATGACCTGAGCCGAAGGCAGAGGCTTTAACCCACTGAGCCACCCAGGCGCCCCAGTCAGTGAAATTCTTACAGATTCTTCTTACTTCCTTGAGTGGGTGCATTTGAGGATATACCTGATGAAAGATTTTCCTTTATTGCTTTAATTTTTTACTTTGCAAGACCATGAAACTGACTTTTGGAAACTCATTACCAGTCCTCATGGACTATTTCAGTTAATGTCCAGTGTAGCAAATTAAGGTAAAACCGTCTACTTTTATGTTGCCACATTGTGAATACTATTCATCTGAGTACCTTTATTATTTTTTTAAAGCCTCTCTTTTTTTGTTAAATCCAAATGCGCATTTTGTATGGGTTAATTCATTCGTATTAGTAAATGTACAGATAGTAATTGTACAAACTGTTCTGTTGTTGAATGCTTTTGTATGCAGTTTTTACATGTTAGAATTTTTTTTCTTTATCATTTATGGCATGAGTAACTGACATTGTTTTGGGGAGCTACTATATGAAGATAATATACCTCATTCCAAAACTAAACCAAAGAGCATCATTGAGAAGGCCGGATCTGGACCCTGTAGTTAATGGTTACGGTTAGTAGCAGTTTGGCTTCCTAATGTTCTGGGGAGCAGGAGGTCTCATTAGAGCAGGTATTTTTCCCTCTTCCTGTGTTCGGACTTGGCAGCTTGGTGAAGGCTTTTAATTCCTTCCAGAATAAAGATTTTCCTCTTTTGCGTGTAAAATAAAGCCTATAGGACTTGTAGGGAACCTAAAATATCTAAATAACATCAAAATATTAAAATAAATCTTGATGTGGTTATGTGGTGCTCGTTCACTGGGACAGTAAATACCAAGATCTCGCAGCAGCTCTGACGCATAGACACCATCGTCCCGATGATGTAGTGGTGAGCATAGGCAAGGCTAGGAGAGAAGTGTAGCGCTGTGACAGGGATCTAAGAGCAGGCGTGTTGTGATGTCCATCGTTGAAGGAAAGCCTTCATTTCCATTACAAGTTAGCAAAACAGAGGTGTTTCCTCCCCCCCCATCAGAAGTTCCTGAAGCTCCTGCGTTTTTGTCCACCAACACCTTCAGGGTCTATGGACCACAAGTGAGGAACCCTTGGGTTAGAGATATGCTCTGTTTCGATTTATGTGGCATTTTGATCTGTCTTTACTGTGCTTCATATCAAAATTGAAGGTAACATACGCTCTTGACAATCTCTGATTTGAGTCCTTTCATAGTATACGCTGAAATTAAAGAGGCGCAAAGTCCTATAAAATTTTGACTCCTGGACTTCTAAGCAGGAACACGTGGACAGCAGGATATTAGATAGAAGTATGTAGAAGCAGCATTCCAGGCCATTTCCCAGAAGATCCTGACTTTTATTTATTTATTTAAAGATTTTATTTATTTATTTGACAGACCGCGAAAGAGGGAACACAAGCCAGGGAAGCAGGGGAGGGAGAAGCAGGCTTCCTGCCGAGCAGGAGGCCTGACATGGGGCTGGATCCCAGGACCCCTGGATCATGACCTGAGGCCAAAGGCAGATGCTTAATGACCGAGCCATGCAGGTACCCCAAGGTCCTGACTTGTAAAATATTGGATTAAGCTTAGGCCCCTGTGGAAGGTGATAGTACATAGTGATTAAGAACGTGGGACCTGGAGTCAGAGACCGATCCAGCAGGTCTGTCACCGGTCCGCTGTGTGATAGTGGACAGGTCTGTCTCCTCATCCGGAAGATGAAGATAACAAGGCCTGTCTTCAGTGTTGTGCCGATGAAATGAAGTTCTGTGCGAGGGGCTCCTCATGGTCCTGGCACATTGTATTTGCTCATTTGGTCTTTAGAAACCTAGATAGGAGACTTGACTTTGTTTTTTCAAAAAACAAAAAATAATCACCTATGTGTAAACTGGTTATGGTATCTTCATACAATGGATGTTACTCAGCCGTGAAAATGAACAATACAATGTCTGCAAGTTCAATAAAGGGTATAAACACAACAGGTTTGGGTATATATAACTTTTTAAAAGCACTCATCTGTATATGTTATGTTTCACAGTTATTTATTTCAGATATTGTTCCCTACAAGATTAAAGTTGTTTTTTCTTGTGTTCTCATCTCTTGTCTCTCTCTTGCTCTCTCTTGCCCTTTTAACCCCACCTTGTGGTATCGAGGACTTTTCAGCTTGCGAGGCTTATAAATTTGGGATTACATGTACATTTTTAGCTCCACATGGCTGCTGTGGGAGCCAAAGAGCATTGAGATTTAGGCTCTAATATTGATGGCCTCATCTATAAAATGAAGAGGTTGGATTAGATCAGGGAATATCAAACCTTAATGGGCTTAAGGATCACTAGCTTATCTTACTAAAATGTGGGTTCCTGAACCCCTTCTCTAGGCATTCTGATTTTATGGCGCCCAAGAATCTGCATTTTGCCTGGCCTTACAGAACTCAGACCACACACACTTGACCAGATAAATGCTAAAGTTCCTACCCAGGGATAGAGTTACAGGGGACAGTTTAAACTCTTTAAATATAATTTGATTAAACAGTAATTTGAAAACATTTTAAGTTAATATATAAAAAAGGATTATTGTAAAGCCACTTAAAATGGCTAGGTCCTTCTCGTCACCGATCAGGTTTTATGAGTACGTGTACTCCCGGCAAGCACCCGCCCCTGTGCAAGCCACTCAGTAGACTGCTGGTGGAGTTTTTTGTTTTTTTTTTTTTAAGATTTTATTTATTTATTTGACAGCAAGCACAAGCAGGGGGAATGGCTGGCAGAGGGAGAGAGAGAAGCAGGCCCCCGCGGAGGAGGGAGCCTGATGCAGCACTTGATCCCAGGACACCGAGATCACGACCTGAGCCGAAGGCAGATAGACACTCAATGGACGGAGCCACCCAGATGCCCTGGTGGAGTATGTTTGAATTGGGGATCAAAGACATTAATTGTTGCCTTGTGTTTTCATCTCCTAAAAGGTGTGGCCACTGCCAGAGGTTGACACCAGAATGGAAGAAAGCAGCAACTGCATTAAAAGTAAGTTTCTGAGACATCCATGTTCCCCTGTGAATGTGTAAATCAGTATGCAGCTGGGCTTGATGTAGGATGGGAAGGTCATTTGCATATTGAAGCTCAGAGCCTTTGTTCTGGTGCCAGAATCATGTAGGGAGCAAAGGGATAGCATACATTTAATTTTTATGTTGTCTATTTTTGTTAACTCGGTCTTCCAGATGAGTGACATGATGATTCTTCATCATGGTGATTCTGGGAGCTGCTGGGTTCCCTCCAGGGCTGGCTTCTGTCTCACCCATCATTCCATGCAGGAAGGATTGTCCAGGCTAGAGCCCTCATTAATTCTGTTTGTCAACCTAACCCTGCCCTTTACCATCTTGTCCCCGAGTCTACAAGAATTGAATGGTGGGTTTTGTGGAATCTGCTCCAGTTGAGAGAAAAGTAGCTAATGCTTTTCTGTTTTCACAGGATGTTGTAAAAGTTGGCGCAGTTGACGCAGATAAGCATCAGTCTCTCGGAGGCCAGTACGGTGTTCAGGGCTTTCCTACCATTAAGATTTTTGGCTCCAACAAAAACAGACCAGAAGATTATCAGGGTAAGGACTTTTCGTAACGACTCCATTCCCCTGGTTGGAATTCTAATTTGAACAGGTAGGTCAAAATTAGGAGCAAGGGCACGTTTGTTTTTGTAAATAAAGTATTTCAAAACACAGTCACACCTGTTAACATATTGTCTGTAGTTGCTTTCACGCTCAGATGGCGGCATCCAGTAGCTACGGCTGACAGGAAGGCCTGCCCAGCTGAAAATAAGTGCTGTTTGGCCCTTCACTAAGAGTTCGCCAGCTCTTGGTTTAGAGTGAGAAACCCCTCTCTTGCTAGTACCTTTCTTTTTCTTTTCTTTTTTTTTTTTTTTTTTAAAGATTTTTTATTTATTTGACAGAGAGATCACAAGTAGGCAGAGAGGCAGGCAGACAGAAATGGGGAAGCAGGCTCCCTGCTGAGCAGAGAACCCAACGTAGGGCTCGATCCCAGGACCCTGAGATCATGACCTGAGCTGAAGGCAAAGGCTTAACCCTCTGAGCCACCCAGGTGCCCCCCCCCTTTTTTTAAAGATTGCTAGTACCTTTCTTAATTTGGTATATTTCCAGGTAGATTAGAGGAAGGGGTGCTGGTTCAGAGGATGGAGGCCTCTGGAGATAGAGAAGGAACAGAAGGCTGTGGTCTGTGCACAGCTTGCCCTCCCGTGTGAGATCATGTCAGCCAGGGCCACGGAACAACACACTTGGAACGTATTCTGAGTGTTGCTGTACTGTATTTGCTTTCTGATGTCAGGTCTGAAAGTCTCAAACGTTTGATAAGAAACTATTTTTTTTTTTTTAAATGAAATTTTCCAGAGATGTTTTTAGAGTTTTGCCTTTAAACTGTGAAGATAACCTCACGGCCTATATCAACTGCGCACTTCCGAGTCCATTACGAGCCCCCTGACTTTTTCTTGAGTAATACAGTTTCTTGTTTGTTTGTTCTTTGGTTTTTTTGTTGTTGTTGTTATCTTTTTAAAGATTTTATTTATTTATTTGATAGAGATCACAAGTAGGCAGAGAGTCAGAGAGAGGAAGGGAAGCAGGCTCCCTGCTAAGCAGAGACCCTGATGCGGGGCTCTATCCCAGGACCCTGGAATCATGACCTGAGCTGAAGGCAGAGGCTTAACCCATTGAGCCACCCAGGCGCCCTGAGTAATACAGTTTTTGATGAAATTTCTAAGGGCTGTTGTCATTATTGAGTTTCAGTTACAGGGTTTGTTACTTCTTAGATTAGGAGTAAATTCAGCTAGAGAACCTAAAAAAAGCCCAAGATAACTGTGATAAGCAGGGTAGAACAAAGAGGCCTGGACTGCTTTCCTGTTACGTGGCTTCACATATTTCATATCCTACTTTGTCCACATTTTTTTCCTCTCCGTTATCATAGAACTAGTTTCTTCTATGTTTCTCAGTTGGTAATTTGTTCTCTGCTGTCGCAACTAGATAATAAGTTTCTTACTCATCTGTGTCCATGTTGCACATTATGTAAACATTTGTGAGTTACTCTCCTTTGTAGATGATAGGTGAACAGGAAGGTGTTCTTATTCACACTAGTAACCTAAAACTGAAGAAGGGGATTTGGTTTTCCCAGTGAAAAGTCTAGTGCAAAAGGCATTATAGGGAGAACTTGGCCCTGTGTTAAATACACCTATGTACTGTTGGGTGTGTTCAAACATCCGATAAAGCTGACAGATTGAGGTAGTGTCCTCCAGGCACACAGCTCACTGCCACCTGTCCGTCTCATTGTCCTGTGTCTTCCTGTAGGTGGCAGAACTGGTGAAGCCATCGTAGATGCTGCTCTCGGTGCTCTCCGCCAGCTCGTCAAGGATCGCCTTGGGGGAAGGGGTGGCGGATATAGTTCTGGAAAGCAAGTAAGGCTGTATAATGTTAATTTTTGATGTGTGTAATGATTCTGATGCCAGAATATGGATTCCTTGTAGAGGATAGGTTTTTTTGTTGTTGTTGTTCTGTTTTTTTTGAGTCACTACTACTATTGTAGGTAGTAGAACTTTTGGTTAAAAACAGGTTAGATCAGCTAATGCCAGAGGGAGTCAACCAACCATCCTGTTCGTTTGACCTCCTCAGAGGCAGTCCCAGGGTGGCTTGCCACAACTGTAGGCCAAGAACCAGGACACAGGTGGGCTTCTGCGTCCCCGTGCTAAAATGGAAGAGCTTGAGCTGTAGACGGAGAAAGAGCTCCAGGCCAGGGGAGCCCGGCTCTGGGATCCTATGGCCTTAGTAGTTCTAAAGTGGAGAGAGAGAGACCAGATGGGCTTTGGGCAAAGAAGGGTGAAATTTGAATGATCTCTTGGCCTTTGTCTGGCAATCAGCCTGAAATCCTGGAAAACTCGTATAAATGGACAGGGAAGAAGACAAAGAAGTTCTTGTTCCATGGATTGGTATTTTAGATGTCCATGTAGGAGATGGGATGTTTAACCATGATGTACTTAAGTTCTCGTGAAGAGGCCTTAAATTCTTACAGATAGAGATAAAATGGCCCTTGACTCTTAAAGAGACCAGTAAAACTAGCTCCTTACACAGATGAAGAAGTTACCCAGAGATTCCAAGCTCTTGTCTTTTATTTCAAACTCCCAACATTTAATGGGCATAGTTGTCTCCCTACCTCCATGGCTTTTGGCTCAAGCACCAGTAAGCAGTCAACAGAACTGACTGCTTCTGAGCCTTGGTACTCAAGAAAGTTCTTTGGAGGCACCTGGCTGGTTCAGTCGGAGGAGTGGGTAACTCTTGATCTCGGGGTTGTGAGTTTGAGCCCCACATTGGGAGTAGAGAGGACTTAAATAAATAAAACTTTAAAAAAAGAAAATTCTTCGAAAAAGGGGATTAAATGTTCTATTTAGCTTTCTTGAATGATGGAGATTCTATCTATGGAAAGGTAGCAACTGTGGTGCATTTAACATCCTGGGATGAAGGAGCAGTTGTGCCCGGTCTGAATTAGTGTAGTGTTACTGGGCGGTTCTGTGAGCAGTCGGGGTTTCCCCTAACGAAACAGCAAGGACAGAACTCAGGCGCGTGCGATAGCTTAGACTGTAGGTGCTGGTAATTGACAGTAAACACCGCTTAACACGCGAAAATATTAAGGAATGCCCCCAAACTGAGTAAGTTTTCACTTGAAAGAAAAGCTCCAAACCTCGTTAAGATGTGGGTGAGACTGTTAAATCTGTTTGGAACAGGAATAATGTGCTTTCTGGCCACGCCTAGTTTAATGTTCAGCGTCACCCGTGACAGGGTAGGAGTGAAAGTTCGAGCAAGAAGGATGTGATTGAGCTGACGGACGACAGCTTTGATAAGAACGTCCTTGAGAGTGACGATGTTTGGATGGTTGAATTCTATGCTCCTTGGTGTGGACACTGCAAAAAGTAAGTGCTTTCTACCGAGTTCTGTGAGTCACGGTGCTTTCAGTACAGTCACCTCGATTTCTTCGAGGAAGCCGGCCCAGACCTAGGTAATCCCCAGGATCTCCAGGAAAACTCTGGACTCTAAGTGATGGTTACATGTTGGCATTAGGGCCGAGAGAATCTTCTGTCATGTTTTCAGAGATGAACACGGAGCCAACGTCCCGATTTGGGGAGGGCAGTGACAAAAGGCCCGGGAGGGAAACGTGGAAGGGTGGTGTCGCTTCATGCCACACACACGCACAACATGTGTCCAAGTGTGCTTTCACGGGCCTGGGCAGTCATGCACACCTCAGCTAAAGCATCTGTGCCAAGAGTTAAAACGCTTTAAGGTGCAAGTATTTTTCTGTAGCCTCGAGCCAGAATGGGCTGCTGCCGCTACGGAGGTCAAAGAGCAAACGAAGGGAAAAGTGAAGCTGGCCGCTGTGGACGCCACCGCGAACCAGTTCCTCGCCAGCCGATACGGGGTGAGTGTGTCTGCAAGGCTCGTTTCTCTCAGAAATACACTGTGTTTTCAGCTCTTACTCAGCAGCGCTCCAAGCCTCCTGTGTGGTAGCAGGGCAGCTGTTTGGCCATTTGTAATGAAACTAAATGACTTGATTGTTAAAACTATTAAATCTAAAACTCAAGACCATCTTTTTTTTAAAATCCAATATCTCACTTCTGCTGTGTGCTTAGAGCGAATATTCAACTTGCCCAGGCTTTTACAAGTCGCTAGCGTTGCTTTCAAAGTCAGTCCATTTGTTCTAGAACAGATGTGTTGTATGAAGCACATAGGCGAGTTTTGAATGAGCCTTGGCTAAGCCCGGTGGGCAGACTGTTGAAACCACCTGATTAATAGACCTTTGTGTCTCATCCCTGATCACTGATGTAGGCTGGGACATTGTTTTGTTAATGACCTAGAAGGTAGTTTTAGAACCCATAGAGATTATTTTATTTCTTACTAAATGTTAATTTGATTGTCTTGTCTTTTCTTTTTCATAGATTAGGGGATTTCCTACAATCAAGATATTTCAGAAGGGAGAGTCTCCTGTGGATTATGATGGGGGGCGAACACGATCTGACATTGTCTCTCGGGCCCTGGATTTGTTTTCTGAGAACGCGCCGCCTCCTGAGCTGCTTGAGGTAAACCACTTCCATTACTCGAGATAGGAAGCACTTGTCCAGTCTGATGGCGGGGGCTCTGCCTCAGTGATGACACTCATTTTGTCTTTTCAGATGAGCTCTTTCCCGTCTCTTCTAAAGGGTTCTCTTGGAAGTGTTCCTGTATTTCCAAGTGGGGAAGATCTGTCTGATAAATTGTTGCGTTTTCATAACTTTCATAACTTTTAGCACTAAAATAGTTACACTGCAAGGACAGGTGTACCAGGCTGCTTAAAAACAGAACGCATCCGGTCACGCTGTCCTTGTTCTTAAAGTAATAGCTGTTCTGTGCAGCTCAGCACGTAGTGGGCATCGTGCGGGTACGTTTACGTTTGTTCCTCCCAGTTCCCACACGAATGCTTAGAGGTAAATACGCTTTTAGCTCCATTTTACTTGAGGAAACAGAGGCACAGAGAGCTTCAAGGGCTCGTGCATATATAATACGTATCTGTCTGTCTAGCTAATGAGTGTCAGAGCCAGGCTTTGTCACTCCAGAGACTGTGTGTGCGTGATGTCCGCTGGCACTCCAGAGGGAGGGCTAAGGGACAGATCACAGGAGCCCGTCACAGAGCAGAGCTGTCGCTGGTGCCTCAGTACTTACGAGGCAGTTGTATTCAGGAGCAGCCACTCGGTCCTGTGAGCTGCTTTGCTCTTTAGTGAATGTGACGGGGCCAAGTCTTTGTCATCACACTGACCTCTGGGTTTCGTGTCAGCGGCCTTCCAACCAGCCCTTGTCTTCTGGGCCCACAGATCATCAATGAGGACATCGCCAAGAAGACGTGTGAGGAACATCAGCTCTGTGTCGTGGCCGTGCTGCCCCACATTCTGGATACCGGTACGATGAGCAGAGGCTCCCTCGCCGTCTCCGCTCCGTGCTCCTGGCTCTGAGAGCGCGTGCTCGGTTGATGAATGTGACGGACTCCTTTCTCTTTCCCTTGAAAAAATTCTGTCTGTTTCAATCAGGAGCTGCTGGCAGAAACTCGTACTTAGAAGTTCTTCTAAAGTTGGCAGACAAATACAAAAAGAAAATGTGGGGGTAAGTTGTCATTATCTCAGTAGGCTTTGGCTGGAAGAGCTTTGTGCTCCTGAATTTCGGGTTTCCACTGTGTTCTCTGTCAGATGTGTCCTGTTTCTCTCTGGCTTTTTTTTTTTTTTTTTTTTTTTTTTTTTTTTTTTTT